>NW_028098579.1:0-330000 GCF_016097725.1 Ips typographus
CCCCCCCCATCCTTTCATTTTTTTGAAAAATGAAAAATTTTAAAGTGTTTTTTTGTACTTATTTCACCTAATTTAAGGTCGTTTGGTATAATATGCCTTTGCTGTGCATTGGAACCCTCCTAGAGCAAAATAAAAATTGACAAAATTGCACTTTTTGCAAAAATGAAATTTATCAATTTTGAATGATTGTAACTCTTTTATTTGAACTCTTATAGATTTCGCTAGAACGCCATTAGAAAGAGATAAAAAATACTACAAAATTAGCCAAACTGGACTCTCTAGCTTTTCAGGTTACCGAGATATTGAATTTCAAAAAGTATTAAAAAAGGACCCCTAATACCCCCCCATTCTTTCAATTTTTTTGAAAAATGAAAAATTTTAAAGTGCTTTTTTTTGTACTTATTTCACCTAATTTAAGGTCGTTTGGTGTAATATGCTCTTTGCTGTGCATTGGAACCCTCCTAGAGCAAAATAAAAAATTGACAAAATTGCACTTTTTGCAAAAATGAAATTTTATCAATTTTTGAATGATTGTAACTTTTTATTTAAACTCTTATAGATTTCGCTAGAACGCCATTAGAAAGAGGATAAAAAATACTACAAAATTAGCCAAAACTGGACTCTCTAGCTTTTCAGGTTACCGAGATATGTATTTCAAAAAGTATTAAAAAGGACCCCTAATACCCCCCCATCCTTTCAATTTTTTTGAAAAATGAAAAATTTCAAAGTGTTTTTTTTGTACTTATTTCACCTAATATAAGGTCGTTTGGTATAAATATGCCTTTTGCTGTGCATTGGAACCCTCCTAGAGCAAAATAAAAAATTGACAAAATTGCACTTTTTGCAAAATGAAATTTTATCAATTTTTGAATGATTGTAACTCTTTTATTTGAACTCTTATAGATTTCGCTAGAACGCCATTAGAAAGAGGATAAAAAATACTACAAAATTAGCCAAAACTGGACTCTCTAGCTTTTCAGGTTACCGAGATATTGAATTTCAAAAAGTATTAAAAAAGGACCCCTAATACCCCCCCATTCTTTCAATTTTTTTGGAAAATGAAAAATTTTAAAGTGCTTTTTTTGTACTTATTTCACCTAATTTAAGGTCGTTTGGTGTAAATATGCTCTTTGCTGTGCATTGGAACCCTCCTAGAGCAAAATAAAAAATTGACAAAATTGCACTTTTTGCAAAAATGAAATTTTATCAATTTTGAATGATTGTAACTCTTTTATTTGAACTCTTATAGATTTCGCTAGAACGCCATTAGAAAGAGGATAAAAATACTACAAAATTAGCCAAAACTGGACTCTCTAGCTTTTCAGGTTACCGAGATATTGAATTTCAAAAAGTATTAAAAAAGGACCCCTAATACCCCCCCATTCTTCCAATTTTTTTGAAAAATGAAAAATTTTAAAGTGCTTTTTTTGTACTTATTTCACCTAATTTAAGGTCGTTTGGTGTAAATATGCTCTTTGCTGTGCATTGGAACCCTCCTAGAGCAAAATAAAAAATTGACAAAATTGCACTTTTTGCAAAAATGAAATTTTATCAATTTTTGAATGATTGTAACTTTTTTATTTAAACTCTTATAGATTTCGCTAGAACGCCATTAGAAAGAGGATAAAAAATACTACAAAATTAGCCAAAACTGGACTCTCTAGCTTTTCAGGTTACCGAGATATTGAATTTCAAAAAGTATTAAAAAAGGACCCCTAATACCCCCCCATCCTTTCAATTTTTTTGAAAAATGAAAAATTTCAAAGTGTTTTTTTTGTACTTATTTCACCTAATATAAGGTCGTTTGGTATAAATATGCCTTTTGCTGTGCATTGGAAACCCTCCTAGAGCAAAATAAAAAATTGACAAAATTGCACTTTTTGCAAAAATGAAATTTTATCAATTTTTGAATGATTGTAACTCTTTTATTTGAACTCTTATAGATTTCGCTAGAACGCCATTAGAAAGAGGATAAAAATACTACAAAATGAGCCAAAACTGGACTCTCTAGCTCTTCAGGTTACCGAGATATTGAATTTCAAAAAGTATTAAAAAAGGACCCCTAATACCCCCCCATTCTTTCAATTTTTTTGAAAAATGAAAAATTTTAAAGTGTTTTTTTTGTACTTATTTCCCTAATTTAAGGTTGTTTGGTATAAATATGCCCTTTGCTGTGCATTGGAACCCTCCTGGAGCAAAATAAAAAATTGACAAAATTGCACTTTTTGCAAAAATGAAATTTTTTCAATTTTTGAATGATTGTAACTTTTTTATTTTAACTCTTATACATTTTGATAAAACGCCATTAGAAAGAGGATAAAAAACACTACAAAATGAGCCAAAACTGGACTCTCTAGCTTTTCAGGTTCCCGAGATATTGAATTTAAAAAAGTAGTAAAAAAAGACCCCTAATACCCCCCCATCCTTTCAATTTTTTTGAAAAATGAAAAATTTGAAAGTGCTTTTTTTGTACTTATTTCACCTAATTTAAGGTCGTTTGGTGTAAATATGCCCTTTGCTGTGCATTGGAACCCTCCTGAAGCCAAATAAAAAATTGACAAAATTGCACTTTTTGCAAAAATGAATTTTTTTCAAATTTTGAATGATTGTAACTCTTTTATTTGAACTCTTATAGATTTCGCTAGAACGCCATTAGAAAGAGGATAAAAAACACTACAAAATGAGCCAAAACTGGACTCTCTAGCTTTTCAGGTTCCCGAGATATTGAATTTAAAAAAGTAGTAAAAAAAGACCCCTAATACCCCCCCATCCTTTCAATTTTTTTGAAAAATGAAAAATTTCAAAGTGCTTTTTTTGTACTTATTTCACCTAATTTAAGGTCGTTTGGTATAAATATGCCCTTTGCTGTGCATTGGAACCCTCCTAGAGCAAAATAAAAAATTGACAAAATTGCACTTTTTGCAAAAATGAAATTTTATCAATTTTTGAATGATTGTAACTCTTTTATTTGAACTCTTATAGATTTCGCTAGAACGCCATTAGAAAGAGGATAAAAAATACTACAAAATTAGCCAAAACTGGACTCTCTAGCTTTTCAGGTTACCGAGATATTGAATTTCAAAAAGTATTAAAAAAGGACCCCTAATACCCCCCCATTCTTTCAATTTTTTTGAAAAATGAAAAATTTTAAAGTGCTTTTTTTGTACTTATTTCACCTAATTTAAGGTCGTTTGGTGTAAATATGCCCTTTGCTGTGCATTGGAACCCTCCTAGAGCAAAATAAAAAATTGACAAAATTGCACTTTTTGCAAAAATGAAATTTTATCAATTTTTGAATGATTGTAACTCTTTTATTTGAACTCTTATAGATTTCGCTAGAACGCCATTAGAAAGAGGATAAAAAATACTACAAAATGAGCCAAAACTGGACTCTCTAGCTTTTCAGGTTACCGAGATATTGAATTTCAAAAAGTATTAAAAAAGGACCCCTAATACCCCCCCCATTCTTTCAATTTTTTTGAAAAATGAAAAATTTTAAAGTGTTTTTTTTGTACTTATTTCACCTAATATAAGGTCGTTTGGTATAAATATGCCTTTTGCTGTGCATTGGAACCCTCCTAGAGCAAAATAAAAAATTGACAAAATTGCACTTTTTGCAAAAATAAAATTTTATCAATTTTTGAATGATTGTAACTCTTTTATTTGAACTCTTATAGATTTCGCTAGAACGCCATTAGAAAGAGGATAAAAAATACTACAAAATTAGCCAAAACTGGACTCTCTAGCTTTTCAGGTTACCGAGATATTGAATTTCAAAAAGTATTAAAAAGGACCCCTAATACCCCCCCATTCTTTCAATTTTTTTGGAAAATTAAAAATTTTAAAGTGCTTTTTTTGTACTTATTTCACCTAATTTAAGGTCGTTTGGTGTAAATATGCTCTTTGCTGTGCATTGGAACCCTCCTAGAGCAAAATAAAAAATTGACAAAATTGCACTTTTTGCAAAAATGAAATTTTATCAATTTTTGAATGATTGTAACTCTTTTATTTGAACTCTTATAGATTTCGCTAGAACGCCATTAGAAAGAGGATAAAAAATACTACAAAATTAGCCAAAACTGGACTCTCTAGCTTTTCAGGTTACCGAGATATTGAATTTCAAAAAGTATTAAAAAAGGACCCCTAATACCCCCCCATTCTTCCAATTTTTTTGAAAAATGAAAAATTTTAAAGTGCTTTTTTTGTACTTATTTCACCTAATTTAAGGTCGTTTGGTGTAAATATGCTCTTTGCTGTGCATTGGAACCCTCCTAGAGCAAAATAAAAAATTGACAAAATTGCACTTTTTGCAAAAATGAAATTTTATCAATTTTTGAATGATTGTAACTTTTTTATTTAAACTCTTATAGATTTCGCTAGAACGCCATTAGAAAGAGGATAAAAAATACTACAAAATTAGCCAAAACTGGACTCTCTAGCTTTTCAGGTTACCGAGATATTGAATTTCAAAAAGTATTAAAAAAGGACCCCTAATACCCCCCCATCCTTTCAATTTTTTTGAAAAATGAAAAATTTCAAAGTGTTTTTTTTGTACTTATTTCACCTAATATAAGGTCGTTTGGTATAAATATGCCTTTTGCTGTGCATTGGAACCCTCCTAGAGCAAAATAAAAAATTGACAAAATTGCACTTTTTGCAAAAATGAAATTTTATCAATTTTTGAATGATTGTAACTCTTTTATTTGAACTCTTATAGATTTCGCTAGAACGCCATTAGAAATAGGATAAAAAATACTACAAAATGAGCCAAAACTGGACTCTCTAGCTCTTCAGGTTACCGAGATATTGAATTTCAAAAAGTATTAAAAAAGGACCCCTAATACCCCCCCATTCTTTCAATTTTTTTGAAAAATGAAAAATTTTAAAGTGTTTTTTTTGTACTTATTTCCCTTATTTAAGGTTGTTTGGTATAAATATGCCCTTTGCTGTGCATTGGAACCCTCCTGGAGCAAAATAAAAAATTGACAAAATTGCACTTTTTGCAAAAATGAAATTTTTTCAATTTTTGAATGATTGTAACTTTTTTATTTTAACTCTTATACATTTTGATAAAACGCCATTAGAAAGAGGATAAAAAACACTACAAAATGAGCCAAAACTGGACTCTCTAGCTTTTCAGGTTCCCGAGATATTGAATTTAAAAAAGTAGTAAAAAAAGACCCCTAATACCCCCCCATCCTTTCAATTTTTTTGAAAAATGAAAAATTTGAAAGTGCTTTTTTTGTACTTATTTCACCTAATTTAAGGTCGTTTGGTGTAAATATGCCCTTTGCTGTGCATTGGAACCCTCCTGAAGCCAAATAAAAAATTGACAAAATTGCACTTTTTGCAAAAATGAATTTTTTTCAAATTTTGAATGATTGTAACTCTTTTATTTGAACTCTTATAGATTTCGCTAGAACGCCATTAGAAAGAGGATAAAAAACACTACAAAATGAGCCAAAACTGGACTCTCTAACTTTTCAGGTTCCCGAGATATTGAATTTAAAAAAGTAGTAAAAAAGACCCCTAATACCCCCCCATCCTTTCAATTTTTTTGAAAAATGAAAAATTTCAAAGTGCTTTTTTTGTACTTATTTCACCTAATTTAAGGTCGTTTGGTATAAATATGCCCTTTGCTGTGCATTGGAACCCTCCTAGAGCAAAATAAAAAATTGACAAAATTGCACTTTTTGCAAAAATGAAATTTTATCAATTTTTGAATGATTGTAACTCTTTTATTTGAACTCTTATAGATTTCGCTAGAACGCCATTAGAAAGAGGATAAAAAATACTACAAAATTAGCCAAAACTGGACTCTCTAGCTTTTCAGGTTACCGAGATATTGAATTTCAAAAAGTATTAAAAAAGGACCCCTAATACCCCCCCATTCTTTCAATTTTTTTGAAAAATGAAAAATTTTAAAGTGCTTTTTTTGTACTTATTTCACCTAATTTAAGGTCGTTTGGTGTAAATATGCCCTTTGCTGTGCATTGGAACCCTCCTAGAGCAAAATAAAAAATTGACAAAATTGCACTTTTTGCAAAAATGAAATTTTATCAATTTTTGAATGATTGTAACTCTTTTATTTGAACTCTTATAGATTTCGCTAGAACGCCATTAGAAAGAGGATAAAAAATACTACAAAATGAGCCAAAACTGGACTCTCTAGCTCTTCAGGTTACCGAGATATTGAATTTCAAAAAGTATTAAAAAAGGACCCCTAATACCCCCCCATTCTTTCAATTTTTTTGAAAAATGAAAAATTTTAAAGTGCTTTTTTTGTACTTATTTCACCTAATTTAAGGTCGTTTGGTATAAATATGCCTTTTGCTGTGCATTGGAACCCTCCTAGAGCAAAATAAAAAATTGACAAAATTGCACTTTTTGCAAAAATGAAATTTTATCAATTTTTGAATGATTGTAACTCTTTTATTTGAACTCTTATAGATTTCGCTAGAACGCCATTAGAAAGAGGATAAAAAATACTACAAAATGAGCCAAAACTGGACTCTCTAGCTTTTCAGGTTACCGAGATATTGAATTTCAAAAAGTATTAAAAAAGGACCCCTAATACCCCCCCCCATTCTTTCAATTTTTTTGAAAAATGAAAAATTTTAAAGTGTTTTTTTTGTACTTATTTCACCTAATATAAGGTCGTTTGGTATAAATATGCCTTTTGCTGTGCATTGGAACCCTCCTAGAGCAAAATAAAAAATTGACAAAATTGCACTTTTTGCAAAAATAAAATTTTATCAATTTTTGAATGATTGTAACTCTTTTATTTGAACTCTTATAGATTTCGCTAGAACGCCATTAGAAAGAGGATAAAAAATACTACAAAATTAGCCAAAACTGGACTCTCTAGCTTTTCAGGTTACCGAGATATTGAATTTCAAAAAGTATTAAAAAAGGACCCCTAATACCCCCCCATTCTTTCAATTTTTTTGGAAAATGAAAAATTTTAAAGTGCTTTTTTTGTACTTATTTCACCTAATTTAAGGTCGTTTGGTGTAAATATGCTCTTTGCTGTGCATTGGAACCCTCCTAGAGCAAAATAAAAAATTGACAAAATTGCACTTTTTGCAAAAATGAAATTTTATCAATTTTTGAATGATTGTAACTCTTTTATTTGAACTCTTATAGATTTCGCTAGAACGCCATTAGAAAGAGGATAAAAAATACTACAAAATTAGCCAAAACTGGACTCTCTAGCTTTTCAGGTTACCGAGATATTGAATTTCAAAAAGTATTAAAAAAGGACCCCTAATAATCCCCCATTCTTCCAATTTTTTTGAAAAATGAAAAATTTTAAAGTGCTTTTTTTGTACTTATTTCACCTAATTTAAGGTCGTTTGGTGTAAATATGCTCTTTGCTGTGCATTGGAACCCTCCTAGAGCAAAATAAAAAATTGACAAAATTGCACTTTTTGCAAAAATGAAATTTTATCAATTTTCGAATGATTGTAACTTTTTTATTTAAACTCTTATAGATTTCGCTAGAACGCCATTAGAAAGAGGATAAAAAATACTACAAAATTAGCCAAAACTGGACTCTCTAGCTTTTCAGGTTACCGAGATATTGAATTTCAAAAAGTATTAAAAAAGGACCCCTAATACCCCCCCATCCTTTCAATTTTTTTGAAAAATGAAAAATTTCAAAGTGTTTTTTTTGTACTTATTTCACCTAATATAAGGTCGTTTGGTATAAATATGCCTTTTGCTGTGCATTGGAACCCTCCTAGAGCAAAATAAAAAATTGACAAAATTGCACTTTTTGCAAAAATGAAATTTTATCAATTTTTGAATGATTGTAACTCTTTTATTTGAACTCTTATAGATTTCGCTAGAACGCCATTAGAAGTGCTTTTTTTGTACTTATTTCACCTAATTTAAGGTCGTTTGGTGTAAATATGCTCTTTGCTGTGCATTGGAACCCTCCTAGAGCAAAATAAAAAATTGACAAAATTGCACTTTTTGCAAAAATGAAATTTTATCAATTTTTGAATGATTGTAACTCTTTTATTTGAACTCTTATAGATTTCGCTAGAACGCCATTAGAAAGAGGATAAAAAATACTACAAAATTAGCCAAAACTGGACTCTCTAGCTTTTCAGGTTACCGAGATATTGAATTTCAAAAAGTATTAAAAAAGGACCCCTAATACCCCCCCATTCTTTCAATTTTTTTGAAAAATGAAAAATTTTAAAGTGCTTTTTTTGTACTTATTTCACCTAATTTAAGGTCGTTTGGTGTAAATATGCTCTTTGCTGTGCATTGGAACCCTCCTAGAGCAAAATAAAAAATTGACAAAATTGCACTTTTTGCAAAAATGAAATTTTATCAATTTTTGAATGATTGTAACTTTTTTATTTAAACTCTTATAGATTTCGCTAGAACGCCATTAGAAAGAGGATAAAAAATACTACAAAATTAGCCAAAACTGGACTCTCTAGCTTTTCAGGTTACCGAGATATTGTATTTCAAAAAGTATTAAAAAAGGACCCCTAATACCCCCCCATCCTTTCAATTTTTTTGAAAAATGAAAAATTTCAAAGTGTTTTTTTTGTACTTATTTCACCTAATATAAGGTCGTTTGGTATAAATATGCCTTTTGCTGTGCATTGGAACCCTCCTAGAGCAAAATAAAAAATTGACAAAATTGCACTTTTTGCAAAAATGAAATTTTATCAATTTTTGAATGATTGTAACTCTTTTATTTGAACTCTTATAGATTTCGCTAGAACGCCATTAGAAAGAGGATAAAAAATACTACAAAATGAGCCAAAACTGGACTCTCTAGCTTTTCAGGTTACCGAGATATTGAATTTCAAAAAGTATTAAAAAAGGACCCCTAATACCCCCCCCCATTCTTTCAATTTTTTTGAAAAATGAAAAATTTTAAAGTGTTTTTTTTGTACTTATTTCACCTAATATAAGGTCGTTTGGTATAAATATGCCTTTTGCTGTGCATTGGAACCCTCCTAGAGCAAAATAAAAAATTGACAAAATTGCACTTTTTGCAAAAATGAAATTTTATCAATTTTTGAATGATTGTAACTCTTTTATTTGAACTCTTATAGATTTCGCTAGAACGCCATTAGAAAGAGGATAAAAAATACTACAAAATTAGCCAAAACTGGACTCTCTAGCTTTTCAGGTTACCGAGATATTGAATTTCAAAAAGTATTAAAAAAGGACCCCTAATACCCCCCCATTCTTTCAATTTTTTTGAAAAATGAAAAATTTTAAAGTGTTTTTTTTGTACTTATTTCACCTAATTTAAGGTCGTTTGGTGTAAATATGCTCTTTGCTGTGCATTGGAACCCTCCTGGAGCAAAATAAAAAATTGACAAAATTGCACTTTTTGCAAAAATGAAATTTTTTCAATTTTTGAATGATTGTAACTTTTTTATTTTAACTCTTATACATTTTGATAAAACGCCATTAGAAAGAGGATAAAAAACACTACAAAATGAGCCAAAACTGGACTCTCTAGCTTTTCAGGTTCCCGAGATATTGAATTTAAAAAAGTAGTAAAAAAAGACCCCTAATACCCCCCCATCCTTTCAATTTTTTTGAAAAATGAAAAATTTGAAAGTGCTTTTTTTGTACTTATTTCACCTAATTTAAGGTCGTTTGGTGTAAATATGCCCTTTGCTGTGCATTGGAACCCTCCTGAAGCCAAATAAAAAATTGTCAAAATTGCACTTTTTGCAAAAAGAAATTTTTAAGTGTTTTTTTGTACTTATTTCACCTAATTTAAGTTCGTTTAGTATAAATATGCCCTTTGCTGTGCATTGGAACCCTCCTAGAGCAAAATAAAAAATTGACAAAATTGCACTTTTTGCAAAAATGAAATTTTATCAATTTTTGAATGATTGTAACTCTTTTATTTGAACTCTTATAGATTTCGCTAGAACGCCATTAGAAAGAGGATAAAAAACACTACAAAATGAGCCAAAATTGGACTCTCTAGCTTTTCAGGTTCCCGAGATATTGAATTTAAAAAAGTAGTAAAAAAAGACCCCTAATACCCCCCCATCCTTTCAATTTTTTTGAAAAATGAAAAATTTCAAAGTGCTTTTTTTGTACTTAATTCACCTAATTTAAGGTCGTTTGGTATAAATATGCCCTTTGCTGTGCATTGGAACCCTCCTAGAGCAAAATAAAAAATTGACAAAATTGCACTTTTTGCAAAAATGAAATTTTATCAATTTTTGAATGATTGTAACTCTTTTATTTGAACTCTTATAGATTTCGCTAGAACGCCATTAGAAAGAGGATAAAAAATACTACAAAATTAGCCAAAACTGGACTCTCTAGCTTTTCAGGTTACCGAGATATTGAATTTCAAAAAGTATTAAAAAAGGACCCCTAATACCCCCCCATTCTTTCAATTTTTTTGAAAAATGAAAAATTTTAAAGTGCTTTTTTTGTACTTATTTCACCTAATTTAAGGTCGTTTGGTGTAAATATGCTCTTTGCTGTGCATTGGAACCCTCCTAGAGCAAAATAAAAAATTGACAAAATTGCACTTTTTGCAAAAATGAAATTTTATCAATTTTTGAATGATTGTAACTCTTTTATTTGAACTCTTATAGATTTCGCTAGAACGCCATTAGAAAGAGGATAAAAAATACTACAAAATTAGCCAAAACTGGACTCTCTAGCTTTTCAGGTTACCGAGATATTGAATTTCAAAAAGTATTAAAAAAGGACCCCTAATACCCCCCCATTCTTTCAATTTTTTTGAAAAATGAAAAATTTTAAAGTGCTTTTTTTGTACTTATTTCACCTAATTTAAGGTCGTTTGGTGTAAATATGCTCTTTGCTGTGCATTGGAACCCTCCTAGAGCAAAATAAAAAATTGACAAAATTGCACTTTTTGCAAAAATGAAATTTTATCAATTTTTGAATGATTGTAACTTTTTTATTTAAACTCTTATAGATTTTGATAAAACGCCATTAGAAAGAGGATAAAAAACACTACAAAATGAGCCAAAACTGGACTCTCTAGCTTTTCAGGTTCCCGAGATATTGAATTTAAAAAAGTAGTAAAAAAAGACCCCTAATACCCCCCCATCCTTTCAATTTTTTTGAAAAATGAAAAATTTGAAAGTGCTTTTTTTGTACTTATTTCACCTAATTTAAGGTCGTTTGGTGTAAATATGCCCTTTGCTGTGCATTGGAACCCTCCTGAAGCCAAATAAAAAATTGTCAAAATTGCACTTTTTGCAAAAAGAAATTTTTAAGTGTTTTTTTGTACTTATTTCACCTAATTTAAGGTCGTTTGGTGTAAATATGCTCTTTGCTGTGCATTGGAACCCTCCTAGAGCAAAATAAAAAATTGACAAAATTGCACTTTTTGCAAAAATGAAATTTTATCAATTTTTGAATGATTGTAACTTTTTTATTTAAACTCTTATAGATTTCGCTAGAACGCCATTAGAAAGAGGATAAAAAATACTACAAAATTAGCCAAAACTGGACTCTCTAGCTTTTCAGGTTACCGAGATATTGTATTTCAAAAAGTATTAAAAAAGGACCCCTAATACCCCCCCATCCTTTCAATTTTTTTGAAAAATGAAAAATTTCAAAGTTTTTTTTTGTACTTATTTCACCTAATATAAGGTCGTTTGGTATAAATATGCCTTTTGCTGTGCATTGGAACCCTCCTAGAGCAAAATAAAAAATTGACAAAATTGCACTTTTTGCAAAAATGAAATTTTATCAATTTTTGAATGATTGTAACTCTTTTATTTGAACTCTTATAGATTTCGCTAGAACGCCATTAGAAAGAGGATAAAAAATACTACAAAATGAGCCAAAACTGGACTCTCTAGCTTTTCAGGTTACCGAGATATTGAATTTCAAAAAGTATTAAAAAAGGACCCCTAATACCCCCCCCCATTCTTTCAATTTTTTTGAAAAATGAAAAATTTTAAAGTGTTTTTTTTGTACTTATTTCACCTAATATAAGGTCGTTTGGTATAAATATGCCTTTTGCTGTGCATTGGAACCCTCCTAGAGCAAAATAAAAAATTGACAAAATTGCACTTTTTGCAAAAATGAAATTTTATCAATTTTTGAATGATTGTAACTTTTTTATTTAAACTCTTATAGATTTCGCTAGAACGCCATTAGAAAGAGGATAAAAAATACTACAAAATTAGCCAAAACTGGACTCTCTAGCTTTTCAGGTTACCGAGATATTGTATTTCAAAAAGTATTAAAAAAGGACCCCTAATACCCCCCCATCCTTTCAATTTTTTTGAAAAATGAAAAATTTCAAAGTGTTTTTTTTGTACTTATTTCACCTAATATAAGGTCGTTTGGTATAAATATGCCTTTTGCTGTGCATTGGAACCCTCCTAGAGCAAAATAAAAAATTGACAAAATTGCACTTTTTGCAAAAATGAAATTTTATCAATATTTGAATGATTGTAACTCTTTTATTTGAACTCTTATAGATTTCGCCCCGTGTGGGGTTGCTAGTCCTCCATCGGGCGCCTCCCCAGGTGGCGGATAGGGGAAAGCCTCCCAGATATGGGTGGTACCGGGGAAATCAAATACCCGGGGCGGACCAAAACTAGCACAATAGCAACGTCTGTACCCAGATTGGGCGGTTGCAAACGGCGTCTCACCTGTTAACCTGATGAGGCTGCCGGCCGAATGATTACCGGTAGAAGTAATCCCCTCTTGTCAGCCAACAGCTTCGGGTGGAGGAGCTCACGAGAGTAAGGGCACCCTATTGTCCTAGAGAAGAGAAATATTCTCTAAAGGCGGATGAGTCAGTAAATGACCAACGGCATAGAGATGCAGAAGGCAACGGGAAACCACTGCATTAAAGATCCCAATGGATATCCCTAGTAAAATCAAAATGGCTGATTTCAAAACAAAATATTCCGGAGTTTCAAGTCCCCCAATCGGATCTCCGGGGGGGACGGTTCTGAAAGAAGCGAGAAAGAAGAAAGTATTGAAAATCGGTACGTGGAACGTTAGATCCTTGTATGAAGGAGGAAAAATTCACAATGTGCTCCAAGAAATGCAACGACTTGAAGTTAACATAATGGGAATGAGCGAAACCAGATGGCCGGACCAAGGTGAAATGCTATTCGAACAATCAAAAATATACTATTCAGGTAACAACGAACAACAACATAGAAATGGAGTAGCAATAGTCGTACACAGAAGCCTCAAACATTTAGTAACCAACTTCACACCCATATCAGATAGAGTAATTATGATAGGAATAAAAACAGCGCAAAGAACACTCAACATAATTCAAGTATATGCTCCCACGGCTGATAAAGACGAAGAAGAAATTGATCAATTTTATGATGACGTCCAACAAGCTCTAGAGATTACGAAAAACAGAGATATTACAATCATTATGGGAGACTTTAATGCAAAGATAGGGAAAGGCAAAGTGGATGATATCATTGGGGATTTTGGACTGGGAATAAGGAACGAAAGAGGAGACAGATTGACAGAGTTCTGCCAAGAACACGATATGGCAATCACAAACACCTTCTACAAGCTGCACGAAAGACGATTATATACATGGAAATCGCCAGCTGATAAAGACAACAAGATTATAAGGAATCAGATAGACTATGTTTTGATAAAGAAGAGATATCAGAATACCATTAAATCGGCTAAAACTTACCCGGGTACGGACATCGGGTCAGACCACAATCCAGTGATAGTTAAAATGGAAATCCGCCTCAAGAAACAAGCAGCCATAGATAACAAAAAGCAGCTCCCAGTTTCACATCTGAAAAACCCAATGGTAAAACAACAACTTACAGAAAAAATAAATGAAGAACTAAGCAAAATTGACTTAACCCCGAGCTCCGACGTAAACATAAAATGGGAAACTCTTAAAACTACAATTATGACCCCAACAACAGACCTATTAGCAACAATCAAGGTTACAAACAAGAAAAAATCATGGATGACTGATGACATATTACAGTTAATGGAAATCAGAAGGTCGTACAAGAATAGAGACGATAGCGCATATAAGACCATACAGAAAGAAATTAGAAAGAAAATACGACACGCCAAAGAAAAATGGTACGAAGGAAAATGCGTAGAAATAGAAGAACTCCAAGCAATACATGACGACTTCAATCTCCATAAAAAGATTAAAGAACTAGCGGGCATCAAAAGAGCAAACAAAAGCAGTATTCTACTAGACAAAAACGGTAAGATAATTCCAGACACCAAAGGGAAACTCGAAAGATGGAAAGAATACATCGAAGAATTGTTTGAAGACGAGAGACAACAGGAAACCACAGATGGAGACACAGATAAGGAACAGGGCCCAAATATAACAAAAGAAGAAGTTATATATGCAGTTAGAACAACAAAAAACAATAAAGCTCCAGGACCTGATGAAACACCAACAGAAATTATCAAATTAATTGCAGAAGACCAAATTGGAGTACTGGTAGATCTGTACAACACTGTATATAACACCGGAATCATCCCTGGAGAATGGCTCAAATCAACATTTATTACACTGCCAAAAAAATTGAACGCTAAGGAATGCAAGGACCACCGGACGATCAGCCTAATGAGCCATACCCTTAAGATATTCCTTAAAATTATACATCGAAGAATTTTTAGAAGGATTGAACAAGATCTTAGCGAAACACAATTTGGTTTCAGAAACGCAATGGGTACTAGAGAGGCGTTGTTTGCTTTTAATGTGTTGTCTCAAAGACTCATGGACGTCAATCAACCAACATATGTAGCCTTCCTCGATTATAACAAAGCTTTCGACAAAGTCCGCCATAATCACCTCATAAAACTCATGAGAGATAAAAACATTGACAGGAATGATATCAGGATAATAACATATCTCTATTTTAACCAGACTGCCAAAGTTTCGGTGCAAAATGAACTTTCAGAAGAGATAAAAATAAAACGTGGAGTAAGACAAGGATGCGTGCTCTCACCATTACTCTTCAATCTGTATTCAGAAGACATAGTACAAGAAGCACTGGAAAATCAAAAAACAACGGGAGTGAAAGTTAATGGAAAGGTTATAAACAACATCAGATACGCGGATGACACAGTACTAATAGCAGAAACCCTGGAAGAACTGCAAAGGCTGATAGATCTAGTAGTACAGATCAGCGAAGAAAGGGGGCTCACACTTAACACCAAAAAGACTAAATTCATGACAATCACAAAACACCAGCAACAGCGAGAAACATTATGGATCAAAGGGGAGCCAGTGGAGAAAGTCCGCAAATACGAGTACTTGGGCACGATTGTAAATGACAATAATGATTATTCACAGGAAATAAGATCAAGAATCGGAAAGGCTAGATCAGTGTTTAATAAAATGAGGAATGCATTAACCAGAACAGATCTTAGTCTACATCTTAAAATCAGAATGCTTAAATGCTACATATTTCCAGTACTATTATATGGAATGGAAGCCTGGACGCTTAAGAAGTGCGACACTGACCGGCTGGAAGCGTTCGAGATGTGGGCATATCGAAGAATCCTCAGAATAAGCTGGGTGAGCAGAACAACGAACAAGGAGGTGTTGAGAAGAATGGGAAAGGAGAAGGAAATAATCAACACAATCAAAATCAGAAAATTGCAATATCTGGGCCACGTGATGAGAGGGGAGAGGTACACACTGTTGCAAACTATTATACAAGGAAAAATACAGGGTAGAAGAAGTATAGGAAGAAGACGCATCTCCTGGTTGAACAACCTAAGGCAGTGGTACAACAGTAGCTCTGTTGATTTGTTCAGATCCGCAGCTTCAAAGATAAAAATCGCCATGATGATAGCCAACCTTCTTAAAGGAGACGGCACGTAAAGAAGAAGAAGATTTCGCTAGAACGCCATTAGAAAGAGGATAAAAAATACTACAAAATGAGCCAAAACTGGACTCTCTAGCTTTTCAGGTTACCGAGATATTGAATTTCAAAAAGTATTAAAAAAGGACCCCTAATACCCCCCCCCATTCTTTCAATTTTTTTGAAAAATGAAAAATTTTAAAGTGTTTTTTTTGTACTTATTTCACCTAATATAAGGTCGTTTGGTATAAATATGCCTTTTGCTGTGCATTGGAACCCTCCTAGAGCAAAATAAAAAATTGACAAAATTGCACTTTTTGCAAAAATGAAATTTTATCAATTTTTGAATGATTGTAACTCTTTTATTTGAACTCTTATAGATTTCGCTAGAACGCCATTAGAAAGAGGATAAAAAATACTACAAAATTAGCCAAAACTGGACTCTCTAGCTTTTCAGGTTACCGAGATATTGAATTTCAAAAAGTATTAAAAAAGGACCCCTAATACCCCCCCATTCTTTCAATTTTTTTGAAAAATGAAAAATTTTAAAGTGCTTTTTTTGTACTTATTTCACCTAATTTAAGGTCGTTTGGTGTAAATATGCTCTTTGCTGTGCATTGGAACCCTCCTAGAGCAAAATAAAAAATTGACAAAATTGCACTTTTTGCAAAAATGAAATTTTATCAATTTTTGAATGATTGTAACTTTTTGATTTAAACTCTTATAGATTTCGCTAGAACGCCATTAGAAAGAGGATAAAAAATACTACAAAATTAGCCAAAACTGGACTCAAAACTGGACTCTCTAGCTTTTCAGGTTACCGAGATATTGTATTTCAAAAAGTATTAAAAAAGGACCCCTAATACCCCCCCATCCTTTCAATTTTTTTGAAAAATGAAAAATTTTAAAGTGTTTTTTTTGTACTTATTTCACCTAATATAAGGTCGTTTGGTATAAATATGCCTTTTGCTGTGCATTGGAACCCTCCTAGAGCAAAATAAAAAATTGACAAAATTGCACTTTTTGCAAAAATGAAATTTTATCAATTTTTGAATGATTGTACCTCTTTTATTTGAACTCTTATAGATTTCGCTAGAACGCCATTAGAAAGAGGATAAAAAATACTACAAAATGAGCCAAAACTGGACTCTCTAGCTTTTCAGGTTACCGAGATATTGAATTTCAAAAAGTATTAAAAAAGGACCCCTAATACCCCCCCCCATTCTTTCAATTTTTTTGAAAAATGAAAAATTTTAAAGTGTTTTTTTTGTACTTATTTCACCTAATATAAGGTCGTTTGGTATAAATATGCCTTTTGCTGTGCATTGGAACCCTCCTAGAGCAAAATAAAAAATTGACAAAATTGCACTTTTTGCAAAAATGAAATTTTATCAATTTTTGAATGATTGTAACTCTTTTATTTGAACTCTTATAGATTTCGCTAGAACGCCATTAGAAAGAGGATAAAAAATACTACAAAATTAGCCAAAACTGGACTCTCTAGCTTTTCAGGTTACCGAGATATTGAATTTCAAAAAGTATTAAAAAAGGACCCCTAATACCCCCCCATTCTTTCAATTTTTTTGAAAAATGAAAAATTTTAAAGTGCTTTTTTTGTACTTATTTCACCTAATTTAAGGTCGTTTGGTGTAAATATGCTCTTTGCTGTGCATTGGAACCCTCCTAGAGCAAAATAAAAAATTGACAAAATTGCACTTTTTGCAAAAATGAAATTTTATCAATTTTTGAATGATTGTAACTTTTTTATTTAAACTCTTATAGATTTCGCTAGAACGCCATTAGAAAGAGGATAAAAAATACTACAAA
This sequence comes from Ips typographus, assembly GCF_016097725.1. Taxonomy (NCBI): domain Eukaryota; kingdom Metazoa; phylum Arthropoda; class Insecta; order Coleoptera; family Curculionidae; genus Ips; species Ips typographus. The sequence continues at coordinate 17,658 of NW_028098579.1, forward strand.
ATTAGCCAAAACTGGACTCTCTAGCTTTTCAGGTTACCGAGATATTGTATTTCAAAAAGTATTAAAAAAGGACCCCTAATACCCCCCCATCCTTTCAATTTCTTTGAAAAATGAAAAATTTCAAAGTGTTTTTTTTGTACTTATTTCACCTAATATAAGGTCGTTTGGTATAAATATGCCTTTTGCTGTGCATTGGAACCCTCCTAGAGCAAAATAAAAAATTGACAAAATTGCACTTTTTGCAAAAATGAAATTTTATCAATTTTTGAATGATTGTAACTCTTTTATTTGAACTCTTATAGATTTCGCTAGAACGCCATTAGAAAGAGGATAAAAAATACTACAAAATTAGCCAAAACTGGACTCTCTAGCTTTTCAGGTTACCGAGATATTGAATTTCAAAAAGTATTAAAAAAGGACCCCTAATACCCCCCCATTCTTTCAATTTTTTTGAAAAATGAAAAATTTTAAAGTGCTTTTTTTGTACTTATTTCACCTAATTTAAGGTCGTTTGGTGTAAATATGCTCTTTGCTGTGCATTGGAACCCTCCTAGAGCAAAATAAAAAATTGACAAAATTGCACTTTTTGCAAAAATGAAATTTTATCAATTTTTGAATGATTGTAACTTTTTTATTTAAACTCTTATAGATTTCGCTAGAACGCCATTAGAAAGAGGATAAAAAATACTACAAAATTAGCCAAAACTGGACTCTCTAGCTTTTCAGGTTACCGAGATATTGAATTTCAAAAAGTATTAAAAAAGGACCCCTAATACCCCCCCATTCTTTCAATTTTTTTGAAAAATGAAAAATTTTAAAGTGCTTTTTTTGTACTTATTTCACCTAATTTAAGGTCGTTTGGTGTAAATATGCTCTTTGCTGTGCATTGGAACCCTCCTAGAGCAAAATAAAAAATTGACAAAATTGCACTTTTTGCAAAAATGAAATTTTATCAATTTTTGAATGATTGTAACTTTTTTATTTAAACTCTTATAGATTTCGCTAGAACGCCATTAGAAAGAGGATAAAAAATACTACAAAATTAGCCAAAACTGGACTCTCTAGCTTTTCAGGTTACCGAGATATTGTATTTCAAAAAGTATTAAAAAAGGACCCCTAATACCCCCCCATCCTTTCAATTTCTTTGAAAAATGAAAAATTTCAAAGTGTTTTTTTTGTACTTATTTCACCTAATATAAGGTCGTTTGGTATAAATATGCCTTTTGCTGTGCATTGGAACCCTCCTAGAGCAAAATAAAAAATTGACAAAATTGCACTTTTTGCAAAAATGAAATTTTATCAATTTTTGAATGATTGTAACTCTTTTATTTGAACTCTTATAGATTTCGCTAGAACGCCATTAGAAAGAGGATAAAAAATACTACAAAATTAGCCAAAACTGGACTCTCTAGCTTTTCAGGTTACCGAGATATTGAATTTCAAAAAGTATTAAAAAAGGACCCCTAATACCCCCCCATTCTTTCAATTTTTTTGAAAAATGAAAAATTTTAAAGTGCTTTTTTTGTACTTATTTCACCTAATTTAAGGTCGTTTGGTGTAAATATGCTCTTTGCTGTGCATTGGAACCCTCCTAGAGCAAAATAAAAAATTGACAAAATTGCACTTTTTGCAAAAATGAAATTTTATCAATTTTTGAATGATTGTAACTTTTTTATTTAAACTCTTATAGATTTCGCTAGAACGCCATTAGAAAGAGGATAAAAAATACTACAAAATTAGCCTAAACTGGACTCTCTAGCTTTTCAGGTTACCGAGATATTGAATTTCAAAAAGTATTAAAAAAGGACCCCTAATACCCCCCCATTCTTTCAATTTTTTTGAAAAATGAAAAATTTTAAAGTGCTTTTTTTGTACTTATTTCACCTAATTTAAGGTCGTTTGGTGTACATATGCTCTTTGCTGTGCATTGGAACCCTCCTAGAGCAAAATAAAAAATTGACAAAATTGCACTTTTTGCAAAAATGAAATTTTATCAATTTTTGAATGATTGTAACTCTTTTATTTGAACTCTTATAGATTTCGCTAGAACGCCATTAGAAAGAGGATAAAAAATACTACAAAATGAGCCAAAACTGGACTCTCTAGCTTTTCAGGTTACCGAGATATTGAATTTCAAAAAGTATTAAAAAAGGACCCCTAATACCCCCCCCCATTCTTTCAATTTTTTTGAAAAATGAAAAATTTTAAAGTGTTTTTTTTGTACTTATTTCACCTAATATAAGGTCGTTTGGTATAAATATGCCTTTTGCTGTGCATTGGAACCCTCCTAGGGCAAAATAAAAAATTGACAAAATTGCACTTTTTGCAAAAATGAAATTTTATCAATTTTTGAATGATTGTAACTCTTTTATTTGAACTCTTATAGATTTCGCTAGAACGCCATTAGAAAGAGGATAAAAAATACTACAAAATTAGCCAAAACTGGACTCTCTAGCTTTTCAGGTTACCGAGATATTGAATTTCAAAAAGTATTAAAAAAGGACCCCTAATACCCCCCCATTCTTTCAATTTTTTTGGGAAATGAAAAATTTTAAAGTGCTTTTTTTGTACTTATTTCACCTAATTTAAGGTCGTTTGGTGTAAATATGCTCTTTGCTGTGCATTGGAACCCTCCTAGAGCAAAATAAAAAATTGACAAAATTGCACTTTTTGCAAAAATGAAATTTTATCAATTTTTGAATGATTGTAACTCTTTTATTTGAACTCTTATAGATTTCGCTAGAACGCCATTAGAAAGAGGATAAAAAATACTACAAAATGAGCCAAAACTGGACTCTCTAGCTTTTCAGGTTACCGAGATATTAAATTTCAAAAAGTATTAAAAAAGGACCCCTGTTTGATTTATACTTCTCGTTTGTAGTGGACTGTATGATTCGATTATTTTAATGAAACGAACTTTTTTATGCTAATTAAACGATTATATTCGGGAATTAAAACGGTAACGTGTCGGCACGGCGACGGCTTCGTACGAGAGAGAGAGATGCAGCGTTGCCAGTTATTAAAGTCCAACTTTAGGCATCTCTTGGTGGGGGTAAAATTCTAGGGCGCTACTCTCCTTAAGTGTTTAAATATTTACAATGTTTACAACATGCCGCCGGCCTTGAAATACAAAGATATTTCAACAGTTCGAACAACATGTCCTTATTTAAATAAAAATAATTTAAGAGAACAAATTCTTAAGGAAACATTAACAGTCACTGCCATTGTCCGTTATCGGCAACGGACATATTTTCGTAATCGCGCGTGACAGAACACCTTTCTTCGTGCGCACTGACACTACACGCACTAATTTATCAGCTCCGGGGTGAACAGCCACTATGCGACCCATAGGCCAATGCAAGGGAGGTTCATTTTCTTCCTTTAGTAGTACGAGAGTTCCGATCTTGATGTTCTCTTGTCGAGTCTTCCACTTGGCTCTCTGCTGTAACGTGTTGAGGTAGTCTTTACTCCAAAGACTCCAAAATCGTTGCGCTAACTTTTGCAGTTGTTTGTACTGACGTAATCGGTTGGTTGTAATGTCACTGTCGTGGGATTGGGGTACAGCGACTAGACTCTCGCCGATTAAGAAGTGCCCAGGAGTGAGTGCCTCAATATCAGTAGGATCATTGGATAGGGGTAGGATAGGTCGAGAGTTTAGGATGGCTTCAACTTGTGTAAGAAGCGTATAAAATTGTTCAAAATTTAAATGAATATCCCCAATGACACGTTTCAAGTGATATTTAAACGAACGCACCGCAGACTCCCAAATACCTCCATGGTGAGGTGATCGCGCCGGTATAAAATGCCAATTAATTCGATGATCAGAAAAGTAGTTAGAGTATTTATTAGAGACGCAATCTCGCACAACCTGGCAAAGTAATTCACGGTTAGCACCCACAAAATTGGTTGCATTGTCACTAAAAATATGCTGACATAAACCGCGTCTCGAGACAAATCGTTTGAAAGCATTAAGAAATGCTTCAGAGCTTAAGTCCGTTACAAGTTCGACATGAACAGCGCGGGTACTGAAGCAAATAAAAACGCAAATATATGCCTTAATAGTTACCCGATTCCGTGTTTTACCATCTTTCAGACAATAAGGGCCAGCATAATCAATGCCGCAATGAGAAAAGGGTCGAGATGGTACGACTCGAGGTTTTGGTAATGCTCCCATTAGTTGATTGGGGCTTGACGGTTTTATTCGGAAACAAATAACGCATTTCCTTAACACCTTTCGAACTTCGTTTCTTCCGGTAATAATCCAAAATTTGTCCCGAATTTGATTTAGAATGAATGACGGACCTGCATGTAGGAATTTCCGATGATAGTGATTGATTAACAACTGAACAAATGTATGTTTGGATGGTAAAATAATAGCATGTTTCCTTTCAAAATTCAAATTAGAATTTATTAATCGTCCGCCTACTCGTAGTAATCCTTGTTCATCAATGAACGGATTAAGAGAAAGAATTCGGCTATTTTTAGGCACAACTTGAGAATTCTGTAAGCAACGAATTTCTTCCGAAAACCTTTCAATCTGCACTAGCTTACATATTTTGTAAATAGTGCTGTCTAACTCACGGGTAGATAACGGCCCTGAAAGTTTTTCCTTATTTCGAGCATTATGAGACCATCTATAAACATGTGCAATAACTCGAATTAATGTGTTATAAGAAGACCATCTAAAAAATATCTCATTAGGATTACCGATGATTTGTTTTACGGTAGAAAAAGATAGGTTCATATTTTGTTTTCGCGCTTCGTGCAATGCTATTTTAACGTTTGGACATTTAGGCCACTGCTCACAATCTGTCAATAAAAAAGGAGGACCATGCCACCAAAGAGGTTGAGTTTGAATGGCTACAGGATCAGAACCTCTGGAGACTATGTCAGCGGGGTTGATATCAGACTCTATATGATACCAAGTCATATTTGCGGTAAGTCGTTGGATTTCGGCAACTCGATTTGAGACAAACACTTTCCATCGACTCGGTTCAGAATTTAGCCAATCCAGAACGATCATAGAATCGGTGAAAAGATTTACATGAGGTATGTGAATTTCTAGAGACTTTAACACCTTGTCGACTAATTGAGCTAATAACAGTGCTCCGCACAGTTCTAAGCGTGGCAAGCTCATCGAACTTAATGGCGCTAATCTAGATTTAGAACAAATCAGATGTGAAGAGGGTTTGTTTGAATTATCGCAAGATACGAGATAAATGCAAGCTCCGTAAGCGAGCTGTGACGCGTCCGAAAAACCACAAAGTAAAACTGATCTATGACTTATTTCGGTATCTATCACGCAACGTGGAATGTGTATAGAATTGAGTTTAGGCAATTGGTTGACAAAAATTGACCATTGATCAGCTATAATTGCAGGCACTGGAGAGTCCCAATCTAGTTGACTTTTCCAAACCTCTTGTAAGATTAATTTAGCCGTCACTATTACAGGATTAATTAAACCCAATATGTCGTAAAGCTGTCCAATGGTTGCTAGAATGGTTCTTTTAGTTATTATAGAAAGATCAATTTTTAATTGAAAATTATAATGAATAGTATCAGATTTTGTATTCCAAGCGGTCCCTAACGTTTTTGTTTCATCGTCTCCTAGTATATAAAATTCTGTATTCTGTGAATCGTCAGATTTTTTGATCACGCGGGGATTATTTGACACCCATTTTCTTAATTGTAATCCATGTTTAGACAATGTTTTGTCGATATTTGCTTTTAATTCAATTGCTTTGTCAAGGTCGTGGTGCCCAAAAATTAAGTCGTCCATGTAGAAATTGTTTAAAATTATTTTACTAACTTCGGGCTGTAAATCTTTATATTTAAGTCCAATGTCATGTAAAACACGCGTAGCTAAGAACGATGCGCTAGCTGTGCCGTACGTCACGGTATTTAATTGGTAATGAACGACGTTTCCAGTGACGTCATCTCTCCAAAGAATGCGTTGCAATTTTCGATGGGATTTGTCAATCCATATCATACGGTACATTTTTTCAATGTCCGCGACAATCAAAATTGGGTAAGTGCGCAAACGCAAAACCATATCGAATACGTCCTTTTGTACTTTGGGCCCTATCTTGAGCACGTCATTTAGACTATAGCCAGAATTAGTTTTCAAACTTGCGTTGAAAACGACGCGTAATTTTGTAGTGCTACTACTTTCCCTTATGACGGCATGATGGCTGAGATATACGCAAATTTCACCTGGTAAATCTAAATCAGGATTAATGCGGGACATATGACCCATTTTCTCGTATTCCTTTAGAAAGTCAGTGTACTGGGTTTTTAACTCGATATTCTTTTCCAAACGTCGCTCCAAAGAAAGTAAACATTTTAATGCGATCGAATAAGATTCTCCTAACTCTACATAATTTTGCTTTAACGGAAGTTTAACTGTATAACGTCCGTCTGTTTCGATTTTATGATTATTTCGAAAATCTAACTCACATTCGAGTTCTTCATTAGTTAGCTTATCTTGTTTGCTTCCTACATTTTCAATTTGCCAGAATTTTTGTATGTTGTTATGTAGGTTTTCGTAAGATTCATTGAGATTCAAAAAACAATGACTATGATATTTTTCTTTCGGTACACGGTATAAGTTTAAAGGACCAACTAAAACCCATCCGAACTTGGTATTTTGCAAGATAGGAGCGTCTTCACCTAACATAATTTTTTGGTCATTTAAACAACGGAAAAATAATTCGGTTCCGATTAAGATATCAATTTCGTTTGAGTTACAAAAATCGGAATCCGCTAATTGAATGTTTTCGGGCAAGTTAAGAAAAGTAGGATCGAAAGAAATTTGCGGCAATTTAGTGGTAATTTTATTTATAATTAAAAATTCAGCCTTTGCCTGGAATGAATCATTTAACGCTTTAATCGTTGTTTTGACTTTGACTGACACATTACAGGACGCGCCTCCTACTCCAAGAACAGGAACGTTTACTATACATCCTGGTAAGTTCAACTTTTGATACAAAGCTTCAGAGCAAAAGTTGGATTGACTCGCAGAATCCAATAACGCGCGACACTTTAAAGCTTTGCCATTTGTGTCTATAATGTTAACGATTGCTGTTGCAAGCAAAATTTGAGTTTTACCCGAGGAATTAGTGTTGTGACAACGAGCAGCTGATGACGCTGTTGCATTGCTGACCGTTTCGTTAGCACCTGTATTTATGCTAGTTAAGGTACATTGCCTCTGAAGTGAACTATCGAGTTCTTGTATCGATTGACGCGTACTGTTGTAATTTTGATCGGACATTTGCAAGATTCTGGAACTTTGTTCGCTATTTTCAAGATTAACGGTATTTTCAGAACTGACGTTTGTGGAACTAATGGCGGTAAAGGTATTATTGTTATTATAAGGAGTGTTTCGATTAAATTGGAAATTAGAATCATGTAAAATGGAGTTATGTTTACGCTTGCAAATCCTACATGTTTTACCTGTACAATTTTCATTATTGTGACCACTTCTTAAGCAATTAGTGCATATTCCTAAACGCTTCAGCTCAAGATAACGATCTTTACAGGATAACGCAAGTAATTTAGGGCACTTGTATGTATAATGATTCTTTTCTTTACAAACGTAACAATAAAAATTATTAAATTGCCCTTGATTTGCCGAATTCTGATAAAACTGTTGTGTGGAATCTCCTGTGTTTACATGAGCTACTGTACTGCGGTTTTGAGGAGCTTTTTCGTACGCGTGCTGTTGTTTATTGTCAATAGTTTCAAGTACTTGACATTTATTTTTCAAGAAATTTAATAACTCATCGAGCATTGGCGAATCTTTATTGTTCAGCACTTACCCACTCTTTACGGGTGTGATTGTCTAACTTTTGTGAAATTAAATATATTATCAACGTATCCCATTGGTCTACTGGTTGACCAAGACTCGTTAATGCTCGAAGGTTTCGAACTACGCTGTCTATGAGTTTTCGTAAATTTTGATGAGATTCTCTAGATACTGAGGACATTTCAAATAAATTTCGAACATGATTGTGAATTAACATGCGCTTATTTTCATATCTTTCACGTAGTAACTTTAATGCCTCATCGTAATTAGCTTCGCAGATTTCTAGAGATTGTAATACTTGTGTTGCCTCACCGCGAAGGCACGACTGCAAGTAATAAAATTTCTGAATTTTAGTTAAGTCGCTGTTTTTATCTACTAACGCTTGAAATACTTCGTAGAATTGAATCCACCCTTCGTACGATCCACTAAACTGTGGCAGGGAAATAGATTGTAACTTTGCGTTATTATTATTGTTTATTGCTGGTTGAGACACATTTAAATTTGCTCCAGCACTCGAAACTACGTTATGTTCTTGTTGTTCAATTAAATCAAGCGCTATCGCAACGCTACTGTAATAATTGTCTTCAAACGACTGTCTTTCAACATCCTGTTTTGGATCTAATTCTTCGATTTTTGATTGAATGTCTTGAAACTCTGCCCAAGTTGTATCGAGATCTTTTACACGCAATTTTAAGCTAGTATATCCGGGATTTGGACTGTTCAAAAAATTAGTAAAACGAGTTAGAGTTTCCTTTAATTGGCCTCTTCGAAATACCAACCTTTTAAACTCGTCTATTCTTGAATCGACACCATTATCTGTGTCATCGGGCATTGTTATAACTTGATGTAAGTTGACCGTTTAGACGTTTTTTTTTTTTTTTTAAAACTAAATCTGATTATTTGCTTTAAGCTTCTCACACAAATTTTAGCATGCAGATGGATGTATCCAGGTAGGAACACTAACGGAAAATAATGGAAAGGACCTACTTTATATTTTGACGTCTTGCTTCTTTCTCGCTGCTCTACGTGGCAACGCTGTGTATGGCTCGCTGTTGTTGATCTTGCACCCGTTCACGGAACGCGGCACGCGGAATTTACATCAAACCGATGCTTTTTGAGGTTACTTATCACTTATCACTTTGCAATCCGGCTCGAAGGACCAAAATTTATGTTTGATTTATACTTCTCGTTTGTAGTGGACTGTATGATTCGATTATTTTAATGAAACGAACTTTTTTATGCTAATTAAACGATTATATTCGGGAATTAAAACGGTAACGTGTCGGCACGGCGACGGCTTCGTACGAGAGAGAGAGATGCAGCGTTGCCAGTTATTAAAGTCCAACTTTAGGCATCTCTTGGTGGGGGTAAAATTCTAGGGCGCTACTCTCCTTAAGTGTTTAAATATTTACAATGTTTACAACAACCCCTAATACCCCCCCATTCTTTCAATTTTTATGAAAAATGAAAAATTTGTAAGTGCTTTTTTTGTACTTATTTCACCTAATTTAAGGTCGTTTGGTATAAATATGCTCTTTGCTGTGTATTGGAACCCTCCTGGAGCAAAATAAAAAATTGACAAAATTGCACTTTTTGCAAAAATGAAATGTTATCAATTTTTGAATGATTGTAACTTTTTTATTTGAACTCTTATAGATTTCGCTAAAACGCCATTAGTAAGAGGATAAAAAATACTACAAAACGAGCCAAAACTAGACTCTCTAGCTCTTCAGGTTACCGAGATATTGAATTTCAAAAAGTATTAAAAAAGGACCCCTAATACCCCCCCATTCTTTCAATTTTTTTGAAAAATGAAAAATTTTAAAGTGCTTTTTTTGTAATTTCACCTAATTTAAGGTCGTTTGGTGTAAATATGCTCTTTGTTGTGCATTGGAACCCTCCTGGAGCAAAATAAAAAATTGACAAAATTGCACTTTTTGTAGAAATGAAATTTTTTCAATTTTTGAATGATTGTAACTTTTTTATTTTAACTCTTATACATTTTGATAAAACGCCATTAGAAAGAGGATAAAAAACACTACAAAATGAGCCAAAACTGGACTCTCTAGCTCTTCAGGTTACCGAGATATTGAATTTCAAAAAGAAGTAGAAAAAGACCCCTAATACCCCCCATTCTTTCAATTTTTTTGATAAATGAAAAATTTTTAAGTGTTTTTTTTGTACTTATTTCCCTAATTTAAGGTTGTTTGGTATAAATATGCCCTTTGCTGTGCGTTGGAACCCTCCTGGAGCAAAATAAAAAATTGCCAAAATTGCACTTTTTGCAAAAATGAAATTTTTTCAATTTTTGAATGATTGTAACTTTTTTATTTTAACTCTTATACATTTTGATAAAACGCCATTAGAAAGAGGATAAAAAACACTACAAAATGAGCCAAAACTGGACTCTCTAGCTTTTCAGGTTACCGAGATATTGAATTTAAAAAAGTAGTAAAAAAAGACCCCTAATACCCCCCCATTCTTTCAATTTTTTTTGATAAATGAAAAATTTTTAAGTGTTTTTTTTGTACTTATTTCACCTAATTTAAGGTCGTTTGGTATAAATATTTTCTTTGCTGTGCATTGGAACCCTCTTGGAGCAAAATAAAAAATTGACAAAATTGCACTTTTTGCAAAAATGAAATTTTTTAAATTTTTGAATGATTGTAACTTTTTTATTTGAACTCCGATAGATTTCGCTAGAAAGCCATTAGAAAGAGGATAAAAAATACTACAAAATGAGCTAAAACTGGACTCTCTAGCTTTTCAGGTTACCGAGATATTGAATTTCAAAAAGTATTAAAAATAAACCCCTAATACCCCCCCATTCTTTCAAATTTTTTGAAAAATAAAAAAATTTAAAGTGCTTTTTTTGTACTTATTTCACCTAATTTAAGGTCGTTTGGTATAAATATGCTCTTTGCTGTGTATTGGAACCCTCCTGGAGCAAAATAAAAAATTGACAAAATTGCACTTTTTCCAAAAATGAAATTTTTTCAATTTTTGAATGATTGTAACTTTTTTATTTTAACTCTTATACATTTTGATAAAACGCCATTAGAAAGAGGATAAAAAACACTACAAAATGAGCCAAAACTGGACTCTCTAGCTCTTCAGGTTACCGAGATATTGAATTTCAAAAAGAAGTAGAAAAAGACCCCTAATACCCCCCCATTCTTTCAATTTTTTTTGATAAATGAAAAATTTTTAAGTGTTTTTTTTGTACTTATTTCACCTAATTTAAGGTCGTTTGGTATAAATATGCTCTTTGCTGTGCATTGGAACCCTTCTGGAGCAAAATAAAAAATTGACAAAATTGCACTTTTTGCAAAAATGACATTTTTTCAATTTTTGAATGATTGTAACTTCTTTATTTGAACTCTGATAGATTTCGCTAGAACGCCATTAGAAAGAGGATAAAAAATACTACAAAATGAGCCAAAACTGGACTCTTTAGCTTTTCAGGTTCCCGAGATATTGAATTTAAAAAGTAGTAAAAAAGGACCCCTAATACCCCCCCATTCTTTCAATTTTTTTGAAAAATGAAAAATTTTAAAGTGCTTTTTTTGTAATTTCACCTAATTTAAGGTCGTTTGGTGTAAATATGCTCTTTGTTGTGCATTGAAACCCTCCTGGAGCAAAATAAAAAATTGACAAAATTGCACTTTTTGTAGAAATGAAATTTTTTCAATTTTTGAATGATTGTAACTTTTTTATTTTAACTCTTATACATTTTGATAAAACGCCATTAGAAAGAGTATAAAAAACACTACAAAATGAGCCAAAACTGGACTCTCTAGCTTTTCAGGTTACCGATATATTGAATTTAAAAAAGTAGTAAAAAAAGACCCCTAATACCCCCCCATTCTTTCAATTTTTTTTGATAAATGAAAAATTTTTAAGTGTTTTTTTTGTACTTATTTTACCTAATTTAAGGTCGTTTGGTATAAATATTTTCTTTGCTGTGCATTGGAACCCTCTTGGAGCAAAATAAAAAATTGAAAAAATTGCACTTTTTGCAAAAATGAAATTTTTTAAATTTTTGAATGATTGTAACTTTTTTATTTGAACTCCGATAGATTTCGCTAGAAAGCCATTAGAAAGAGGATAAAAAATACTACAAAATGAGCTAAAACTGGACTCTCTAGCTTTTCAGGTTACCGAGATATTGAATTTCAAAAAGTATTAAAAATAAACCCCTAATACCCCCCCATTCTTTCAAATTTTTTGAAAAATAAAAAAATTTAAAGTGCTTTTTTTGTACTTATTTCACCTAATTTAAGGTCGTTTGGTATAAATATGCTCTTTGCTGTGTATTGGAACCCTCCTGGAGCAAAATAAAAAATTGACAAAATTGCACTTTTTCCAAAAATGAAATTTTTTCAATTTTTGAATGATTGTAACTTTTTTATTTTAACTCTTATACATTTTGATAAAACGCCATTAGAAAGAGGATAAAAAACACTACAAAATGAGCCAAAACTGGACTCTCTAGCTCTTCAGGTTACCGAGATATTGAATTTCAAAAAGAAGTAGAAAAAGACCCCTAATACCCCCCCATTCTTTAAATTTTTTTTGATAAATGAAAAATTTGTAAGTGTTTTTTTTGTACTTATTTCACCTAATTTAAGGTCGTTTGGTATAAATATGCTCTTTGCTGTGCATTGGAACCCTCCTGGAGCAAAATAAAAAATTGACAAAATTGCACTTTTTGCAAAAATGAAATTTTTTAATTTTTTGAATGATTGTAACTTTTTTATTTTTTTTTATTTGAACTCCGATAGATTTCGCTATAACGCCATTAGAAAGAGGATAAAAAATACTACAAAATGAGCCAAAACTGGACTCTCTAGCTTTTCAGGTTACCGAGATATTGAATTTCAAAAAGTATTAAAAAAGAACCCCTAATACCCCCCCATTCTTTCAAATTTTTTGAAAAATGAAAAATTTTAAAGTGCTTTTTTTGTACTTATTTCACCTAATTTAAGGTCGTTTGGTATAAATATGCTCTTTGCTGTGCATTGGAACCCTTCTGGAGCAAAATAAAAAATTGACAAAATTGCACTTTTTGCAAAAATGAAATTTTTTCAATTTTTGAATGATTGTAACTTTTTTATTTAAACTCATAGATTTCGCTAGAACGCCATTAGAAAGAGGATAAAAAATACTACAAAATGAGCCAAAACTGGACTCTCTAGCTTTTCAGGTTACCGAGATATTGAATTTAAAAAAGTAGTAAAAAAGGACCCCTAATACCCCCCCATTCTTTCAATTTTTTTGAAAAATGAAAAATTTTAAAGTGCTTTTTTTGTAATTTCACCTAATTTAAGGTCGTTTGGTATAAATATGCTCTTTGCTGTGTATTGGAACCCTCCTGGAGCAAAATAAAAAATTGACAAAATTGCACTTTTTGCAAAAATGAAATGTTATCAATTTTTGAATGATTGTAACTTTTTTATTTGAACTCTTATAGATTTCGCTAAAACGCAATTAGAAAGAGGATAAAAAATACTACAAAACGAGCCAAAACTAGACTCTCTAGCTCTTCAGGTTACCGAGATATTGAATTTCAAAAAGTATTAAAAAAGGACCCCTAATACCCCCCCATTCTTTCAATTTTTTTGAAAAATGAAAAATTTTAAAGTGCTTTTTTTGTAATTTCACCTAATTTAAGGTCGTTTGGTGTAAATATGCTCTTTGTTGTGCATTGGAACCCTCCTGGAGCAAAATAAAAAATTGACAAAATTGCACTTTTTGTAGAAATGAAATTTTTTCAATTTTTGAATGATTGTAACTTTTTTATTTTAACTCTTATACATTTTGATAAAACGCCATTAGAAAGAGGATAAAAAACACTACAAAATGAGCCAAAACTGGACTCTCTAGCTCTTCAGGTTACCGAGATATTGAATTTCAAAAAGAAGTAGAAAAAGACCCCTAATACCCCCCATTCTTTCAATTTTTTTGATAAATGAAAAATTTTTAAGTGTTTTTTTTGTACTTATTTCCCTAATTTAAGGTTGTTTGGTATAAATATGCCCTTTGCTGTGCGTTGGAACCCTCCTGGAGCAAAATAAAAAATTGCCAAAATTGCACTTTTTGCAAAAATGAAATTTTTTCAATTTTTGAATGATTGTAACTTTTTTATTTTAACTCTTATACATTTTGATAAAACGCCATTAGAAAGAGGATAAAAAACACTACAAAATGAGCCAAAACTGGACTCTCTAGCTTTTCAGGTTACCGAGATATTGAATTTAAAAAAGTAGTAAAAAAAGACCCCTAATACCCCCCCATTCTTTCAATTTTTTTTGATAAATGAAAAATTTTTAAGTGTTTTTTTTGTACTTATTTCACCTAATTTAAGGTCGTTTGGTATAAATATTTTCTTTGCTGTGCATTGGAACCCTCTTGGAGCAAAATAAAAAATTGACAAAATTGCACTTTTTGCAAAAATGAAATTTTTTAAATTTTTGAATGATTGTAACTTTTTTATTTGAACTCCGATAGATTTCGCTAGAAAGCCATTAGAAAGAGGATAAAAAATACTACAAAATGAGCTAAAACTGGACTCTCTAGCTTTTCAGGTTACCGAGATATTGAATTTCAAAAAGTATTAAAAATAAACCCCTAATACCCCCCCATTCTTTCAAATTTTTTGAAAAATAAAAAAATTTAAAGTGCTTTTTTTGTACTTATTTCACCTAATTTAAGGTCGTTTGGTATAAATATGCTCTTTGCTGTGTATTGGAACCCTCCTGGAGCAAAATAAAAAATTGACAAAATTGCACTTTTTCCAAAAATGAAATTTTTTCAATTTTTGAATGATTGTAACTTTTTTATTTTAACTCTTATACATTTTGATAAAACGCCATTAGAAAGAGGATAAAAAACACTACAAAATGAGCCAAAACTGGACTCTCTAGCTCTTCAGGTTACCGAGATATTGAATTTCAAAAAGAAGTAGAAAAAGACCCCTAATACCCCCCCATTCTTTCAATTTTTTTTGATAAATGAAAAATTTTTAAGTGTTTTTTTTGTACTTATTTCACCTAATTTAAGGTCGTTTGGTATAAATATGCTCTTTGCTGTGCATTGGAACCCTTCTGGAGCAAAATAAAAAATTGACAAAATTGCACTTTTTGCAAAAATGACATTTTTTCAATTTTTGAATGATTGTAACTTCTTTATTTGAACTCTGATAGATTTCGCTAGAACGCCATTAGAAAGAGGATAAAAAATACTACAAAATGAGCCAAAACTGGACTCTTTAGCTTTTCAGGTTCCCGAGATATTGAATTTAAAAAGTAGTAAAAAAGGACCCCTAATACCCCCCCATTCTTTCAATTTTTTTGAAAAATGAAAAATTTTAAAGTGCTTTTTTTGTAATTTCACCTAATTTAAGGTCGTTTGGTGTAAATATGCTCTTTGTTGTGCATTGAAACCCTCCTGGAGCAAAATAAAAAATTGACAAAATTGCACTTTTTGTAGAAATGAAATTTTTTCAATTTTTGAATGATTGTAACTTTTTTATTTTAACTCTTATACATTTTGATAAAACGCCATTAGAAAGAGTATAAAAAACACTACAAAATGAGCCAAAACTGGACTCTCTAGCTTTTCAGGTTACCGATATATTGAATTTAAAAAAGTAGTAAAAAAAGACCCCTAATACCCCCCCATTCTTTCAATTTTTTTTGATAAATGAAAAATTTTTAAGTGTTTTTTTTGTACTTATTTTACCTAATTTAAGGTCGTTTGGTATAAATATTTCTTTGCTGTGCATTGGAACCCTCTTGGAGCAAAATAAAAAATTGAAAAAATTGCACTTTTTGCAAAAATGAAATTTTTTAAATTTTTGAATGATTGTAACTTTTTTATTTGAACTCCGATAGATTTCGCTAGAAAGCCATTAGAAAGAGGATAAAAAATACTACAAAATGAGCTAAAACTGGACTCTCTAGCTTTTCAGGTTACCGAGATATTGAATTTCAAAAAGTATTAAAAATAAACCCCTAATACCCCCCCATTCTTTCAAATTTTTTGAAAAATAAAAAAATTTAAAGTGCTTTTTTTGTACTTATTTCACCTAATTTAAGGTCGTTTGGTATAAATATGCTCTTTGCTGTGTATTGGAACCCTCCTGGAGCAAAATAAAAAATTGACAAAATTGCACTTTTTCCAAAAATGAAATTTTTTCAATTTTTGAATGATTGTAACTTTTTTATTTTAACTCTTATACATTTTGATAAAACGCCATTAGAAAGAGGATAAAAAACACTACAAAATGAGCCAAAACTGGACTCTCTAGCTCTTCAGGTTACCGAGATATTGAATTTCAAAAAGAAGTAGAAAAAGACCCCTAATACCCCCCCATTCTTTAAATTTTTTTTGATAAATGAAAAATTTGTAAGTGTTTTTTTTGTACTTATTTCACCTAATTTAAGGTCGTTTGGTATAAATATGCTCTTTGCTGTGCATTGGAACCCTCCTGGAGCAAAATAAAAAATTGACAAAATTGCACTTTTTGCAAAAATGAAATTTTATCAATTTTTGAATGATTGTAACTTTTTTATTTAAATTCTTATAGATTTCGCTAGAACGCCATTAGAAAGAGGATAAAAAATACTACAAAATTAGCCAAAACTGGACTCAAAACTGGACTCTCTAGCTTTTCAGGTTACCGAGATATTGTATTTCAAAAAGTATTAAAAAAGGACCCCTAATACCCCCCCATCCTTTCAATTTTTTTGAAAAATGAAAAATTTTAAAGTGTTTTTTTTGTACTTATTTCACCTAATATAAGGTCGTTTGGTATAAATATGCCTTTTGCTGTGCATTGGAACCCTCCTAGAGCAAAATAAAAAATTGACAAAATTGCACTTTTTGCAAAAATGAAATTTTATCAATTTTTGAATGATTGTAACTCTTTTATTTGAACTCTTATAGATTTCGCTAGAACGCCATTAGAAAGAGGATAAAAAATACTACAAAATGAGCCAAAACTGGACTCTCTAGCTTTTCAGGTTACCGAGATATTGAATTTCAAAAAGTATTAAAAAAGGACCCCTAATACCCCCCCCCATTCTTTCAATTTTTTTGAAAAATGAAAAATTTTAAAGTGTTTTTTTTGTACTTATTTCACCTAATATAAGGTCGTTTGGTATAAATATGCCTTTTGCTGTGCATTGGAACCCTCCTAGAGCAAAATAAAAAATTGACAAAATTGCACTTTTTGCAAAAATGAAATTTTATCAATTTTTGAATGATTGTAACTCTTTTATTTGAACTCTTATAGATTTCGCTAGAACGCCATTAGAAAGAGGATAAAAAATACTACAAAATTAGCCAAAACTGGACTCTCTAGCTTTTCAGGTTACCGAGATATTGAATTTCAAAAAGTATTAAAAAAGGACCCCTAATACCCCCCCATTCTTTCAATTTTTTTGGAAAATGAAAAATTTTAAAGTGCTTTTTTTGTACTTATTTCACCTAATTTAAGGTCGTTTGGTGTAAATATGCTCTTTGCTGTGCATTGGAACCCTCCTAGAGCAAAATAAAAAATTGACAAAATTGCACTTTTTGCAAAAATGAAATTTTATCAATTTTTGAATGATTGTAACTCTTTTATTTGAACTCTTATAGATTTCGCTAGAAAGCCATTAGAAAGAGGATAAAAAATACTACAAAATGAGCTAAAACTGGACTCTCTAGCTTTTCAGGTTACCGAGATATTGAATTTCAAAAAGTATTAAAAATAAACCCCTAATACCCCCCCATTCTTTCAAATTTTTTGAAAAATAAAAAAATTTAAAGTGCTTTTTTTGTACTTATTTCACCTAATTTAAGGTCGTTTGGTATAAATATGCTCTTTGCTGTGTATTGGAACCCTCCTGGAGCAAAATAAAAAATTGACAAAATTGCACTTTTTCCAAAAATGAAATTTTTTCAATTTTTGAATGATTGTAACTTTTTTATTTTAACTCTTATACATTTTGATAAAACGCCATTAGAAAGAGGATAAAAAACACTACAAAATGAGCCAAAACTGGACTCTCTAGCTCTTCAGGTTACCGAGATATTGAATTTCAAAAAGAAGTAGAAAAAGACCCCTAATACCCCCCCATTCTTTAAATTTTTTTTGATAAATGAAAAATTTGTAAGTGTTTTTTTTGTACTTATTTCACCTAATTTAAGGTCGTTTGGTATAAATATGCTCTTTGCTGTGCATTGGAACCCTCCTGGAGCAAAATAAAAAATTGACAAAATTGCACTTTTTGCAAAAATGAAATTTTATCAATTTTTGAATGATTGTAACTTTTTTATTTAAATTCTTATAGATTTCGCTAGAACGCCATTAGAAAGAGGATAAAAAATACTACAAAATTAGCCAAAACTGGACTCAAAACTGGACTCTCTAGCTTTTCAGGTTACCGAGATATTGTATTTCAAAAAGTATTAAAAAAGGACCCCTAATACCCCCCCATCCTTTCAATTTTTTTGAAAAATGAAAAATTTTAAAGTGTTTTTTTTGTACTTATTTCACCTAATATAAGGTCGTTTGGTATAAATATGCCTTTTGCTGTGCATTGGAACCCTCCTAGAGCAAAATAAAAAATTGACAAAATTGCACTTTTTGCAAAAATGAAATTTTATCAATTTTTGAATGATTGTAACTCTTTTATTTGAACTCTTATAGATTTCGCTAGAACGCCATTAGAAAGAGGATAAAAAATACTACAAAATGAGCCAAAACTGGACTCTCTAGCTTTTCAGGTTACCGAGATATTGAATTTCAAAAAGTATTAAAAAAGGACCCCTAATACCCCCCCCCATTCTTTCAATTTTTTTGAAAAATGAAAAATTTTAAAGTGTTTTTTTTGTACTTATTTCACCTAATATAAGGTCGTTTGGTATAAATATGCCTTTTGCTGTGCATTGGAACCCTCCTAGAGCAAAATAAAAAATTGACAAAATTGCACTTTTTGCAAAAATGAAATTTTATCAATTTTTGAATGATTGTAACTCTTTTATTTGAACTCTTATAGATTTCGCTAGAACGCCATTAGAAAGAGGATAAAAAATACTACAAAATTAGCCAAAACTGGACTCTCTAGCTTTTCAGGTTACCGAGATATTGAATTTCAAAAAGTATTAAAAAAGGACCCCTAATACCCCCCCATTCTTTCAATTTTTTTGGAAAATGAAAAATTTTAAAGTGCTTTTTTTGTACTTATTTCACCTAATTTAAGGTCGTTTGGTGTAAATATGCTCTTTGCTGTGCATTGGAACCCTCCTAGAGCAAAATAAAAAATTGACAAAATTGCACTTTTTGCAAAAATGAAATTTTATCAATTTTTGAATGATTGTAACTCTTTTATTTGAACTCTTATAGATTTCGCTAGAACGTCATTAGAAAGAGGATAAAAAATACTACAAAATGAGCCAAAACTGGACTCTCTAGCTTTTCAGGTTACCGAGATATTGAATTTCAAAAAGTATTAAAAAAGGACCCCTAATACCCCCCCCCATTCTTTCAATTTTTTTGAAAAATGAAAAATTTTAAAGTGCTTTTTTTGTACTTATTTCACCTAATTTAAGGTCGTTTGGTGTAAATATGCTCTTTGCTGTGCATTGGAACCCTCCTAGAGCAAAATAAAAAATTGACAAAATTGCACTTTTTGCAAAAATGAAATTTTATCAATTTTTGAATGATTGTAACTTTTTTATTTAAACTCTTATAGATTTCGCTAGAACGCCATTAGAAAGAGGATAAAAAATACTACAAAATTAGCCAAAACTGGACTCTCTAGCTTTTCAGGTTACCGAGATATTGTATTTCAAAAAGTATTAAAAAAGGACCCCTAATACCCCCCCATCCTTTCAATTTCTTTGAAAAATGAAAAATTTCAAAGTGTTTTTTTTGTACTTATTTCACCTAATATAAGGTCGTTTGGTATAAATATGCCTTTTGCTGTGCATTGGAACCCTCCTAGAGCAAAATAAAAAATTGACAAAATTGCACTTTTTGCAAAAATGAAATTTTATCAATTTTTGAATGATTGTAACTCTTTTATTTGAACTCTTATAGATTTCGCTAGAACGCCATTAGAAAGAGGATAAAAAATACTACAAAATGAGCCAAAACTGGACTCTCTAGCTTTTCAGGTTACCGAGATATTGAATTTCAAAAAGTATTAAAAAAGGACCCCTAATACCCCCCCCCATTCTTTCAATTTTTTTGAAAAATGAAAAATTTTAAAGTGTTTTTTTTGTACTTATTTCACCTAATATAAGGTCGTTTGGTATAAATATGCCTTTTGCTGTGCATTGGAACCCTCCTAGAGCAAAATAAAAAATTGACAAAATTGCACTTTTTGCAAAAATGAAATTTTATCAATTTTTGAATGATTGTAACTCTTTTATTTGAACTCTTATAGATTTCGCTAGAACGCCATTAGAAAGAGGATAAAAAATACTACAAAATTAGCCAAAACTGGACTCTCTAGCTTTTCAGGTTACCGAGATATTGAATTTCAAAAAGTATTAAAAAAGGACCCCTAATACCCCCCCATTCTTTCAATTTTTTTGAAAAATGAAAAATTTTAAAGTGCTTTTTTTGTACTTATTTCACCTAATTTAAGGTCGTTTGGTGTAAATATGCTCTTTGCTGTGCATTGGAACCCTCCTAGAGCAAAATAAAAAATTGACAAAATTGCACTTTTTGCAAAAATGAAATTTTATCAATTTTTGAATGATTGTAACTTTTTTATTTAAACTCTTATAGATTTCGCTAGAACGCCATTAGAAAGAGGATAAAAAATACTACAAAATTAGCCAAAACTGGACTCTCTAGCTTTTCAGGTTACCGAGATATTGTATTTCAAAAAGTATTAAAAAAGGACCCCTAATACCCCCCCCCATTCTTTCAATTTTTTTGAAAAATGAAAAATTTTAAAGTGTTTTTTTTGTACTTATTTCACCTAATATAAGGTCGTTTGGTATAAATATGCCTTTTGCTGTGCATTGGAACCCTCCTAGAGCAAAATAAAAAATTGACAAAATTGCACTTTTTGCAAAAATGAAATTTTAT
This sequence comes from Ips typographus, assembly GCF_016097725.1. Lineage (NCBI taxonomy): Eukaryota > Metazoa > Arthropoda > Insecta > Coleoptera > Curculionidae > Ips > Ips typographus. The sequence continues at coordinate 38,555 of NW_028098579.1, forward strand.
CAATTTTTGAATGATTGTAACTCTTTTATTTGAACTCTTATAGATTTCGCTAGAACGCCATTAGAAAGAGGATAAAAAATACTACAAAATTAGCCAAAACTGGACTCTCTAGCTTTTCAGGTTACCGAGATATTGAATTTCAAAAAGTATTAAAAAAGGACCCCTAATACCCCCCCATTCTTTCAATTTTTTTGAAAAATGAAAAATTTTAAAGTGCTTTTTTTGTACTTATTTCACCTAATTTAAGGTCGTTTGGTGTAAATATGCTCTTTGCTGTGCATTGGAACCCTCCTAGAGCAAAATAAAAAATTGACAAAATTGCACTTTTTGCAAAAATGAAATTTTATCAATTTTTGAATGATTGTAACTTTTTTATTTAAACTCTTATAGATTTCGCTAGAACGCCATTAGAAAGAGGATAAAAAATACTACAAAATTAGCCAAAACTGGACTCTCTAGCTTTTCAGGTTACCGAGATATTGAATTTCAAAAAGTATTAAAAAAGGACCCCTAATACCCCCCCATTCTTTCAATTTTTTTGAAAAATGAAAAATTTTAAAGTGCTTTTTTTGTACTTATTTCACCTAATTTAAGGTCGTTTGGTGTACATATGCTCTTTGCTGTGCATTGGAACCCTCCTAGAGCAAAATAAAAAATTGACAAAATTGCACTTTTTGCAAAAATGAAATTTTATCAATTTTTGAATGATTGTAACTCTTTTATTTGAACTCTTATAGATTTCGCTAGAACGCCATTAGAAAGAGGATAAAAAATACTACAAAATGAGCCAAAACTGGACTCTCTAGCTTTTCAGGTTACCGAGATATTGAATTTCAAAAAGTATTAAAAAAGGACCCCTAATACCCCCCCCCATTCTTTCAATTTTTTTGAAAAATGAAAAATTTTAAAGTGTTTTTTTTGTACTTATTTCACCTAATATAAGGTCGTTTGGTATAAATATGCCTTTTGCTGTGCATTGGAACCCTCCTAGAGCAAAATAAAAAATTGACAAAATTGCACTTTTTGCAAAAATGAAATTTTATCAATTTTTGAATGATTGTAACACTTTTATTTGAACTCTTATAGATTTCGCTAGAACGCCATTAGAAAGAGGATAAAAAATACTACAAAATTAGCCAAAACTGGACTCTCTAGCTTTTCAGGTTACCGAGATATTGAATTTCAAAAAGTATTAAAAAAGGACCCCTAATACCCCCCCATTCTTTCAATTTTTTTGGGAAATGAAAAATTTTAAAGTGCTTTTTTTGTACTTATTTCACCTAATTTAAGGTCGTTTGGTGTAAATATGCTCTTTGCTGTGCATTGGAACCCTCCTAGAGCAAAATAAAAAATTGACAAAATTGCACTTTTTGCAAAAATGAAATTTTATCAATTTTTGAATGATTGTAACTCTTTTATTTGAACTCTTATAGATTTCGCTAGAGAAAGAGGATAAAAAATACTACAAAATGAGCCAAAACTGGACTCTCTAGCTTTTCAGGTTACCGAGATATTAAATTTCAAAAAGTATTAAAAAAGGACCCCTGTTTGATTTATACTTCTCGTTTGTAGTGGACTGTATGATTCGATTATTTTAATGAAACGAACTTTTTTATGCTAATTAAACGATTATATTCGGGAATTAAAACGGTAACGTGTCGGCACGGCGACGGCTTCGTACGAGAGAGAGAGATGCAGCGTTGCCAGTTATTAAAGTCCAACTTTAGGCATCTCTTGGTGGGGGTAAAATTCTAGGGCGCTACTCTCCTTAAGTGTTTAAATATTTACAATGTTTACAACATGCCGCCGGCCTTGAAATACAAAGATATTTCAACAGTTCGAACAACATGTCCTTATTTAAATAAAAATAATTTAAGAGAACAAATTCTTAAGGAAACATTAACAGTCACTGCCATTGTCCGTTATCGGCAACGGACATATTTTCGTAATCGCGCGTGACAGAACACCTTTCTTCGTGCGCACTGACACTACACGCACTAATTTATCAGCTCCGGGGTGAACAGCCACTATGCGACCCATAGGCCAATGCAAGGGAGGTTCATTTTCTTCCTTTAGTAGTACGAGAGTTCCGATCTTGATGTTCTCTTGTCGAGTCTTCCACTTGGCTCTCTGCTGTAACGTGTTGAGGTAGTCTTTACTCCAAAGACTCCAAAATCGTTGCGCTAACTTTTGCAGTTGTTTGTACTGACGTAATCGGTTGGTTGTAATGTCACTGTCGTGGGATTGGGGTACAGCGACTAGACTCTCGCCGATTAAGAAGTGCCCAGGAGTGAGTGCCTCAATATCAGTAGGATCATTGGATAGGGGTAGGATAGGTCGAGAGTTTAGGATGGCTTCAACTTGTGTAAGAAGCGTATAAAATTGTTCAAAATTTAAATGAATATCCCCAATGACACGTTTCAAGTGATATTTAAACGAACGCACCGCAGACTCCCAAATACCTCCATGGTGAGGTGATCGCGCCGGTATAAAATGCCAATTAATTCGATGATCAGAAAAGTAGTTAGAGTATTTATTAGAGACGCAATCTCGCACAACCTGGCAAAGTAATTCACGGTTAGCACCCACAAAATTGGTTGCATTGTCACTAAAAATATGCTGACATAAACCGCGTCTCGAGACAAATCGTTTGAAAGCATTAAGAAATGCTTCAGAGCTTAAGTCCGTTACAAGTTCGACATGAACAGCGCGGGTACTGAAGCAAATAAAAACGCAAATATATGCCTTAATAGTTACCCGATTCCGTGTTTTACCATCTTTCAGACAATAAGGGCCAGCATAATCAATGCCGCAATGAGAAAAGGGTCGAGATGGTACGACTCGAGGTTTTGGTAATGCTCCCATTAGTTGATTGGGGCTTGACGGTTTTATTCGGAAACAAATAACGCATTTCCTTAACACCTTTCGAACTTCGTTTCTTCCGGTAATAATCCAAAATTTGTCCCGAATTTGATTTAGAATGAATGACGGACCTGCATGTAGGAATTTCCGATGATAGTGATTGATTAACAACTGAACAAATGTATGTTTGGATGGTAAAATAATAGCATGTTTCCTTTCAAAATTCAAATTAGAATTTATTAATCGTCCGCCTACTCGTAGTAATCCTTGTTCATCAATGAACGGATTAAGAGAAAGAATTCGGCTATTTTTAGGCACAACTTGAGAATTCTGTAAGCAACGAATTTCTTCCGAAAACCTTTCAATCTGCACTAGCTTACATATTTTGTAAATAGTGCTGTCTAACTCACGGGTAGATAACGGCCCTGAAAGTTTTTCCTTATTTCGAGCATTATGAGACCATCTATAAACATGTGCAATAACTCGAATTAATGTGTTATAAGAAGACCATCTAAAAAATATCTCATTAGGATTACCGATGATTTGTTTTACGGTAGAAAAAGATAGGTTCATATTTTGTTTTCGCGCTTCGTGCAATGCTATTTTAACGTTTGGACATTTAGGCCACTGCTCACAATCTGTCAATAAAAAAGGAGGACCATGCCACCAAAGAGGTTGAGTTTGAATGGCTACAGGATCAGAACCTCTGGAGACTATGTCAGCGGGGTTGATATCAGACTCTATATGATACCAAGTCATATTTGCGGTAAGTCGTTGGATTTCGGCAACTCGATTTGAGACAAACACTTTCCATCGACTCGGTTCAGAATTTAGCCAATCCAGAACGATCATAGAATCGGTGAAAAGATTTACATGAGGTATGTGAATTTCTAGAGACTTTAACACCTTGTCGACTAATTGAGCTAATAACAGTGCTCCGCACAGTTCTAAGCGTGGCAAGCTCATCGAACTTAATGGCGCTAATCTAGATTTAGAACAAATCAGATGTGAAGAGGGTTTGTTTGAATTATCGCAAGATACGAGATAAATGCAAGCTCCGTAAGCGAGCTGTGACGCGTCCGAAAAACCACAAAGTAAAACTGATCTATGACTTATTTCGGTATCTATCACGCAACGTGGAATGTGTATAGAATTGAGTTTAGGCAATTGGTTGACAAAAATTGACCATTGATCAGCTATAATTGCAGGCACTGGAGAGTCCCAATCTAGTTGACTTTTCCAAACCTCTTGTAAGATTAATTTAGCCGTCACTATTACAGGATTAATTAAACCCAATATGTCGTAAAGCTGTCCAATGGTTGCTAGAATGGTTCTTTTAGTTATTATAGAAAGATCAATTTTTAATTGAAAATTATAATGAATAGTATCAGATTTTGTATTCCAAGCGGTCCCTAACGTTTTTGTTTCATCGTCTCCTAGTATATAAAATTCTGTATTCTGTGAATCGTCAGATTTTTTGATCACGCGGGGATTATTTGACACCCATTTTCTTAATTGTAATCCATGTTTAGACAATGTTTTGTCGATATTTGCTTTTAATTCAATTGCTTTGTCAAGGTCGTGGTGCCCAAAAATTAAGTCGTCCATGTAGAAATTGTTTAAAATTATTTTACTAACTTCGGGCTGTAAATCTTTATATTTAAGTCCAATGTCATGTAAAACACGCGTAGCTAAGAACGATGCGCTAGCTGTGCCGTACGTCACGGTATTTAATTGGTAATGAACGACGTTTCCAGTGACGTCATCTCTCCAAAGAATGCGTTGCAATTTTCGATGGGATTTGTCAATCCATATCATACGGTACATTTTTTCAATGTCCGCGACAATCAAAATTGGGTAAGTGCGCAAACGCAAAACCATATCGAATACGTCCTTTTGTACTTTGGGCCCTATCTTGAGCACGTCATTTAGACTATAGCCAGAATTAGTTTTCAAACTTGCGTTGAAAACGACGCGTAATTTTGTAGTGCTACTACTTTCCCTTATGACGGCATGATGGCTGAGATATACGCAAATTTCACCTGGTAAATCTAAATCAGGATTAATGCGGGACATATGACCCATTTTCTCGTATTCCTTTAGAAAGTCAGTGTACTGGGTTTTTAACTCGATATTCTTTTCCAAACGTCGCTCCAAAGAAAGTAAACATTTTAATGCGATCGAATAAGATTCTCCTAACTCTACATAATTTTGCTTTAACGGAAGTTTAACTGTATAACGTCCGTCTGTTTCGATTTTATGATTATTTCGAAAATCTAACTCACATTCGAGTTCTTCATTAGTTAGCTTATCTTGTTTGCTTCCTACATTTTCAATTTGCCAGAATTTTTGTATGTTGTTATGTAGGTTTTCGTAAGATTCATTGAGATTCAAAAAACAATGACTATGATATTTTTCTTTCGGTACACGGTATAAGTTTAAAGGACCAACTAAAACCCATCCGAACTTGGTATTTTGCAAGATAGGAGCGTCTTCACCTAACATAATTTTTTGGTCATTTAAACAACGGAAAAATAATTCGGTTCCGATTAAGATATCAATTTCGTTTGAGTTACAAAAATCGGAATCCGCTAATTGAATGTTTTCGGGCAAGTTAAGAAAAGTAGGATCGAAAGAAATTTGCGGCAATTTAGTGGTAATTTTATTTATAATTAAAAATTCAGCCTTTGCCTGGAATGAATCATTTAACGCTTTAATCGTTGTTTTGACTTTGACTGACACATTACAGGACGCGCCTCCTACTCCAAGAACAGGAACGTTTACTATACATCCTGGTAAGTTCAACTTTTGATACAAAGCTTCAGAGCAAAAGTTGGATTGACTCGCAGAATCCAATAACGCGCGACACTTTAAAGCTTTGCCATTTGTGTCTATAATGTTAACGATTGCTGTTGCAAGCAAAATTTGAGTTTTACCCGAGGAATTAGTGTTGTGACAACGAGCAGCTGATGACGCTGTTGCATTGCTGACCGTTTCGTTAGCACCTGTATTTATGCTAGTTAAGGTACATTGCCTCTGAAGTGAACTATCGAGTTCTTGTATCGATTGACGCGTACTGTTGTAATTTTGATCGGACATTTGCAAGATTCTGGAACTTTGTTCGCTATTTTCAAGATTAACGGTATTTTCAGAACTGACGTTTGTGGAACTAATGGCGGTAAAGGTATTATTGTTATTATAAGGAGTGTTTCGATTAAATTGGAAATTAGAATCATGTAAAATGGAGTTATGTTTACGCTTGCAAATCCTACATGTTTTACCTGTACAATTTTCATTATTGTGACCACTTCTTAAGCAATTAGTGCATATTCCTAAACGCTTCAGCTCAAGATAACGATCTTTACAGGATAACGCAAGTAATTTAGGGCACTTGTATGTATAATGATTCTTTTCTTTACAAACGTAACAATAAAAATTATTAAATTGCCCTTGATTTGCCGAATTCTGATAAAACTGTTGTGTGGAATCTCCTGTGTTTACATGAGCTACTGTACTGCGGTTTTGAGGAGCTTTTTCGTACGCGTGCTGTTGTTTATTGTCAATAGTTTCAAGTACTTGACATTTATTTTTCAAGAAATTTAATAACTCATCGAGCATTGGCGAATCTTTATTGTTCAGCACTTCCCACTCTTTACGGGTGTGATTGTCTAACTTTTGTGAAATTAAATATATTATCAACGTATCCCATTGGTCTACTGGTTGACCAAGACTCGTTAATGCTCGAAGGTTTCGAACTACGCTGTCTATGAGTTTTCGTAAATTTTGATGAGATTCTCTAGATACTGAGGACATTTCAAATAAATTTCGAACATGATTGTGAATTAACATGCGCTTATTTTCATATCTTTCACGTAGTAACTTTAATGCCTCATCGTAATTAGCTTCGCAGATTTCTAGAGATTGTAATACTTGTGTTGCCTCACCGCGAAGGCACGACTGCAAGTAATAAAATTTCTGAATTTTAGTTAAGTCGCTGTTTTTATCTACTAACGCTTGAAATACTTCGTAGAATTGAATCCACCCTTCGTACGATCCACTAAACTGTGGCAGGGAAATAGATTGTAACTTTGCGTTATTATTATTGTTTATTGCTGGTTGAGACACATTTAAATTTGCTCCAGCACTCGAAACTACGTTATGTTCTTGTTGTTCAATTAAATCAAGCGCTATCGCAACGCTACTGTAATAATTGTCTTCAAACGACTGTCTTTCAACATCCTGTTTTGGATCTAATTCTTCGATTTTTGATTGAATGTCTTGAAACTCTGCCCAAGTTGTATCGAGATCTTTTACACGCAATTTTAAGCTAGTATATCCGGGATTTGGACTGTTCAAAAAATTAGTAAAACGAGTTAGAGTTTCCTTTAATTGGCCTCTTCGAAATACCAACCTTTTAAACTCGTCTATTCTTGAATCGACACCATTATCTGTGTCATCGGGCATTGTTATAACTTGATGTAAGTTGACCGTTTAGACGTTTTTTTTTTTTTTTTAAAACTAAATCTGATTATTTGCTTTAAGCTTCTCACACAAATTTTAGCATGCAGATGGATGTATCCAGGTAGGAACACTAACGGAAAATAATGGAAAGGACCTACTTTATATTTTGACGTCTTGCTTCTTTCTCGCTGCTCTACGTGGCAACGCTGTGTATGGCTCGCTGTTGTTGATCTTGCACCCGTTCACGGAACGCGGCACGCGGAATTTACATCAAACCGATGCTTTTTGAGGTTACTTATCACTTATCACTTTGCAATCCGGCTCGAAGGACCAAAATTTATGTTTGATTTATACTTCTCGTTTGTAGTGGACTGTATGATTCGATTATTTTAATGAAACGAACTTTTTTATGCTAATTAAACGATTATATTCGGGAATTAAAACGGTAACGTGTCGGCACGGCGACGGCTTCGTACGAGAGAGAGAGATGCAGCGTTGCCAGTTATTAAAGTCCAACTTTAGGCATCTCTTGGTGGGGGTAAAATTCTAGGGCGCTACTCTCCTTAAGTGTTTAAATATTTACAATGTTTACAACAACCCCTAATACCCCCCCATTCTTTCAATTTTTATGAAAAATGAAAAATTTGTAAGTGCTTTTTTTGTACTTATTTCACCTAATTTAAGGTCGTTTGGTATAAATATGCTCTTTGCTGTGTATTGGAACCCTCCTGGAGCAAAATAAAAAATTGACAAAATTGCACTTTTTGCAAAAATGAAATGTTATCAATTTTTGAATGATTGTAACTTTTTTATTTGAACTCTTATAGATTTCGCTAAAACGCCATTAGAAAGAGGATAAAAAATACTACAAAACGAGCCAAAACTAGACTCTCTAGCTCTTCAGGTTACCGAGATATTGAATTTCAAAAAGTATTAAAAAAGGACCCCTAATACCCCCCCATTCTTTCAATTTTTTTGAAAAATGAAAAATTTTAAAGTGCTTTTTTTGTAATTTCACCTAATTTAAGGTCGTTTGGTGTAAATATGCTCTTTGTTGTGCATTGGAACCCTCCTGGAGCAAAATAAAAAATTGACAAAATTGCACTTTTTGTAGAAATGAAATTTTTTCAATTTTTGAATGATTGTAACTTTTTTATTTTAACTCTTATATATTTTGATAAAACGCCATTAGAAAGAGGATAAAAAACACTACAAAATGAGCCAAAACTGGACTCTCTAGCTCTTCAGGTTACCGAGATATTGAATTTCAAAAAGAAGTAGAAAAAGACCCCTAATACCCCCCATTCTTTCAATTTTTTTGATAAATGAAAAATTTTTAAGTGTTTTTTTTGTACTTATTTCCCTAATTTAAGGTTGTTTGGTATAAATATGCCCTTTGCTGTGCGTTGGAACCCTCCTGGAGCAAAATAAAAAATTGCCAAAATTGCACTTTTTGCAAAAATGAAATTTTTTCAATTTTTGAATGATTGTAACTTTTTTATTTTAACTCTTATACATTTTGATAAAACGCCATTAGAAAGAGGATAAAAAACACTACAAAATGAGCCAAAACTGGACTCTCTAGCTTTTCAGGTTACCGAGATATTGAATTTAAAAAAGTAGTAAAAAAAGACCCCTAATACCCCCCCATTCTTTCAATTTTTTTTGATAAATGAAAAATTTTTAAGTGTTTTTTTTGTACTTATTTCACCTAATTTAAGGTCGTTTGGTATAAATATTTTCTTTGCTGTGCATTGGAACCCTCTTGGAGCAAAATAAAAAATTGACAAAATTGCACTTTTTGCAAAAATGAAATTTTTTAAATTTTTGAATGATTGTAACTTTTTTATTTGAACTCCGATAGATTTCGCTAGAAAGCCATTAGAAAGAGGATAAAAAATACTACAAAATGAGCTAAAACTGGACTCTCTAGCTTTTCAGGTTACCGAGATATTGAATTTCAAAAAGTATTAAAAATAAACCCCTAATACCCCCCATTCTTTCAAATTTTTTGAAAAATAAAAAAATTTAAAGTGCTTTTTTTGTACTTATTTCACCTAATTTAAGGTCGTTTGGTATAAATATGCTCTTTGCTGTGTATTGGAACCCTCCTGGAGCAAAATAAAAAATTGACAAAATTGCACTTTTTCCAAAAATGAAATTTTTTCAATTTTTGAATGATTGTAACTTTTTTATTTTAACTCTTATACATTTTGATAAAACGCCATTAGAAAGAGGATAAAAAACACTACAAAATGAGCCAAAACTGGACTCTCTAGCTCTTCAGGTTACCGAGATATTGAATTTCAAAAAGAAGTAGAAAAAGACCCCTAATACCCCCCCATTCTTTCAATTTTTTTTGATAAATGAAAAATTTTTAAGTGTTTTTTTTGTACTTATTTCACCTAATTTAAGGTCGTTTGGTATAAATATGCTCTTTGCTGTGCATTGGAACCCTTCTGGAGCAAAATAAAAAATTGACAAAATTGCACTTTTTGCAAAAATGACATTTTTTCAATTTTTGAATGATTGTAACTTCTTTATTTGAACTCTGATAGATTTCGCTAGAACGCCATTAGAAAGAGGATAAAAAATACTACAAAATGAGCCAAAACTGGACTCTTTAGCTTTTCAGGTTCCCGAGATATTGAATTTAAAAAGTAGTAAAAAAGGACCCCTAATACCCCCCCATTCTTTCAATTTTTTTGAAAAATGAAAAATTTTAAAGTGCTTTTTTTGTAATTTCACCTAATTTAAGGTCGTTTGGTGTAAATATGCTCTTTGTTGTGCATTGAAACCCTCCTGGAGCAAAATAAAAAATTGACAAAATTGCACTTTTTGTAGAAATGAAATTTTTTCAATTTTTGAATGATTGTAACTTTTTTATTTTAACTCTTATACATTTTGATAAAACGCCATTAGAAAGAGTATAAAAAACACTACAAAATGAGCCAAAACTGGACTCTCTAGCTTTTCAGGTTACCGATATATTGAATTTAAAAAAGTAGTAAAAAAAGACCCCTAATACCCCCCCATTCTTTCAATTTTTTTTGATAAATGAAAAATTTTTAAGTGTTTTTTTTGTACTTATTTTACCTAATTTAAGGTCGTTTGGTATAAATATTTTCTTTGCTGTGCATTGGAACCCTCTTGGAGCAAAATAAAAAATTGAAAAAATTGCACTTTTTGCAAAAATGAAATTTTTTAAATTTTTGAATGATTGTAACTTTTTTATTTGAACTCCGATAGATTTCGCTAGAAAGCCATTAGAAAGAGGATAAAAAATACTACAAAATGAGCTAAAACTGGACTCTCTAGCTTTTCAGGTTACCGAGATATTGAATTTCAAAAAGTATTAAAAATAAACCCCTAATACCCCCCCATTCTTTCAAATTTTTTGAAAAATAAAAAAATTTAAAGTGCTTTTTTTGTACTTATTTCACCTAATTTAAGGTCGTTTGGTATAAATATGCTCTTTGCTGTGTATTGGAACCCTCCTGGAGCAAAATAAAAAATTGACAAAATTGCACTTTTTCCAAAAATGAAATTTTTTCAATTTTTGAATGATTGTAACTTTTTTATTTTAACTCTTATACATTTTGATAAAACGCCATTAGAAAGAGGATAAAAAACACTACAAAATGAGCCAAAACTGGACTCTCTAGCTCTTCAGGTTACCGAGATATTGAATTTCAAAAAGAAGTAGAAAAAGACCCCTAATACCCCCCCATTCTTTAAATTTTTTTTGATAAATGAAAAATTTGTAAGTGTTTTTTTTGTACTTATTTCACCTAATTTAAGGTCGTTTGGTATAAATATGCTCTTTGCTGTGCATTGGAACCCTCCTGGAGCAAAATAAAAAATTGACAAAATTGCACTTTTTGCAAAAATGAAATTTTTTAATTTTTTGAATGATTGTAACTTTTTTATTTTTTTTTATTTGAACTCCGATAGATTTCGCTATAACGCCATTAGAAAGAGGATAAAAAATACTACAAAATGAGCCAAAACTGGACTCTCTAGCTTTTCAGGTTACCGAGATATTGAATTTCAAAAAGTATTAAAAAAGAACCCCTAATACCCCCCCATTCTTTCAAATTTTTTGAAAAATGAAAAATTTTAAAGTGCTTTTTTTGTACTTATTTCACCTAATTTAAGGTCGTTTGGTATAAATATGCTCTTTGCTGTGCATTGGAACCCTTCTGGAGCAAAATAAAAAATTGACAAAATTGCACTTTTTGCAAAAATGAAATTTTTTCAATTTTTGAATGATTGTAACTTCTTTATTTGAACTCTGATAGATTTCGCTAGAACGCCATTAGAAAGAGGATAAAAAATACTACAAAATGAGCCAAAACTGGACTCTTTAGCTTTTCAGGTTCCCGAGATATTGAATTTAAAAAAGTAGTAAAAAAGGACCCCTAATACCCCCCCATTCTTTCAATTTTTTTGAAAAATGAAAAATTTTAAAGTGCTTTTTTTGTAATTTCACCTAATTTAAGGTCGTTTGGTGTAAATATGCTCTTTGTTGTGCATTGAAACCCTCCTGGAGCAAAATAAAAAATTGACAAAATTGCACTTTTTGTAGAAATGAAATTTTTTCAATTTTTGAATGATTGTAACTTTTTTATTTTAACTCTTATACATTTTGATAAAACGCCATTAGAAAGAGGATAAAAAACACTACAAAATGAGCCAAAACTGGACTCTCTAGCTTTTCAGGTTACCGAGATATTGAATTTCAAAAAGTATTAAAAAATAACCCCTAATACCCCCCCATTCTTTCAAATTTTTTGAAAAATTAAAAATTTTAAAGTGTTTTTTTTGTACTTATTTCACCTAATTTAAGGTCGTTTGGTATAAATATGCCCTATGCTGTGCATTGGAACCCTCCTGGAGCAAAATAAAAAATAGCCAAAATTGCACTTTTTGCAAAAATGATTTTTTTTTCAAATTTTGAATGATTGTAACTTTTTTATTTAAACTCATAGATTTCGCTAGAACGCCATTAGAAAGAGGATAAAAAATACTACAAAATGAGCCAAAACTGGACTCTCTAGCTTTTCAGGTTACCGAGATATTGAATTTAAAAAAGTAGTAAAAAAGACCCCTAATACCCCCCCATTCTTTCAAATTTTTTGAAAAATGAAAAATTTTAAAGTGCTTTTTTTGTACTTATTTCTCCTAATTTAAGGTCGTTTGGTATAAATATGCTCTTTGCTGTGTATTGGAACCCTCCTGGAGCAAAATAAAAAACTGACAAAATTGCACTTGTTCCAGAAATGAAATTTTTTCAATTTTTGAATGATTGTAACTTTTTTATTTGAACTCTTATACATTTTGACAAAACGCCATTAGAAAGAGGATAAAAAACACTACAAAATGAGCCAAAACTGGACTCTCTAGCTTTTCAGGTTACCGGGATATTGAATTTAAAAAAGTAGTAAAAAAAGACCCCTAATACCCCCCCATTCTTTACATTTTTTTGAAAAATGAAAAATTTTAAAGTGTTTTTTTTGTACTTATTTCACCTAATTTAAGGTCGTTTGGTATAAATATGCCCTATGCTGTGCATTGGAACCCTCCTGGAGCAAAATAAAAAATAGCCAAAATTGCACTTTTTGCAAAAATGATTTTTTTTTCAAATTTTGAATGATTGTAACTTTTTTATTTAAACTCATAGATTTCGCTAGAACGCTATTAGAAAGAGGATAAAAAATACTACAAAATGAGCCAAAACTGGACTCTCTAGCTTTTCAGGTTCCCGAGATATTGAATTGAAAAAAGTAGTAAAAAAAGACTCCTAATACCCCCCCATTCTTTCAATTTTTTTGAAAAATGAAAAATTTGTAAGTGCTTTTTTTGTACTTATTTCACCTAATTTAAGGTCGTTTGGTATAAATATGCTCTTTGCTGTGTATTGGAACCCTCCTGGAGCAAAATAAAAAACTGACAAAATTGCACTTGTTCCAGAAATGAAATTTTTTCAATTTTTGAATGATTGTAACTTTTTTATTTGAACTCTTATACATTTTGACAAAACGCCATTAGAAAGAGGATAAAAAACACTACAAAATGAGCCAAAACTGGACTCTCTAGCTTTTCAGGTTACCGAGATATTGAATTTAAAAAAGTATTAAAAAAGGACCCCTAATACCCCCACATTCTTTAAATTTTTTTGGTTAATTAAAGGTCGTTTGGTATAAATATGCCCTTAGCTGTGCATTGGAACCCTCCTGGAGCAAAATAAAAAATTGCCAAAATTGCACTTTTTGCAAAAATGATTTTTTTTCAAATTTTGAATGATTGTAACTTTTTTATTTAAACTCATAGATTTCGCTAGAACGCTATTAGAAAGAGGATAAAAAATACTACAAAATTAGCCAAAACTGGACTCTCTAGCTTTTCAGGTTCCCGAGATATTGAATTGAAAAAAGTAGTAAAAAAAGACCCCTAATACCCCCCCATTCTTTAAATTTTTTTGAAAAATGGAAAATTTGTAAGTGCTTTTTTTGTACTTATTTCACCTAATTTAAGGTCGTTTGGTATAAATATGCTCTTTGCTGTGCATTGGAACCCTCCTGGAGCAAAATAAAAAAATGACAAAATTGCACTTTTTGCAAAAATGAAATTTTTTCAATTTTTGAATGATTGTAACTTTTTTATTTGAACCCTTATAGATTTCGCTAGAACGCCATTAGAAAGAGGATAAAAAACACTACAAAATGAGCCAAAACTGGACTCTCTAGCTTTTCAGGTTACCGAGATATTGAGTTTCAAAAAGTAGTAAAAAAAGACCCCTAATACCACCCCCTTCTTTCAATTTTTTTGAAAAATGAAAAATTTTAAAGTGCTTTTTTTGTAATTTCACCTAATTTAAGGTCGTTTGGTGTAAATATGCTCTTTGCTGTACATTGGAACCCTCCTGGAGCAAAATAAAAAATTGACAAAATTGCACTTTTTGCAAAAATGAATTTTTTTCAATTTTTGATTGATTGTAACTTTTTTATTTTAACTCTTATACATTTTGATAAAACGCCATTAGAAAGAGGATAAAAAACACTACAAAATGAGCCAAAACTGGACTCTCTAGCTTTTCAGGTTACCGAGATATTGAATTTCAAAAAGTATTAAAAAAGGACCCCTAATACCCCCCCATTCTTTCAATTTTTTTGAAAAATGAAAACTTTGTAAGTGCTTTTTTTGTACTTATTTCACCTAATTTAAGGTCGTTTGGTATAAATATGCCCTTTGCTGTGCATTGGAACCCTCCTAGAGCAAAATAAAAAATTGCCAAAATTGCACTTTTTGCAAAAATTAAATTTTTTCAATTTTTGAATGATTGTAACTTTTTTATTTTAACTCTGATAGATTTTGATAAAACGCCATTAGAAAGAGGATAGAAAACACTACAAAATGAGCCAAAACTGGACTCTCTAGCTTTTCAGGTTACCGAGATATTGAGTTTCAAACAGTAGTAAAAAAAGACCCCTAATACCACCCCATTCTTTCAATTTTTTTGAAAAATTAAAAATTTTAAAGTGCTTTTTTTGTACTTATTTCACCTAATTTAAGGTCGTTTGGTATAAATATGCCGTTTGCTGTGCATTGGAACCCTCCTGAAGCAAAATAAAAAAATTGCCAAAATTGCACTTTTTGCAAAAAGAATTTTTTTCAATTTTTGAATGATTGTAACTTTTTTATTTAAACTCTTATACATTTTGATAAAACGCCATTAGAAAGAGGATAAAAAACACTACAAAATCAGCCAAAACTGGACTCTCTAGCTTTTCAGGTAACCGAGATATTGAGTTTCAAACAGTAGTAAAAAAAGACCCCTAATACCCCCCCATTCTTTCAATTTTTTTGAAAAATGAAAAATTTTAAAGTGCTTTTTTTGTAACTTCACCTAATTTAAGGTCGTTTGGTGTAAATATGCTCTTTGCTGTACATTGGAACCCTCCTGGAGCAAAATAAAAAATTGACAAAATTGCACTTTTTGCAAAAATGAATTTTTTTCAATTTTTGATTGGATGTAACTTTTTTATTTTAACTCTTATACATTTTGATAAAACGCCATTAGAAAGAGGATAAAAAACACTACAAAATGAGCCAAAACTGGACTCTCTAGCTTTTCAGGTTACCGAGATATTGAATTTAAAAAAGTAGTAAAAAAAGACCCCTAATACACCCCCATTCTTTAAATTTTTTTTGAAAAATGAAAAATTTTAAAGAGTTTTTTTTGTACTTATTTCACCTAATTTAAGGTCGTTTGGTATAAATATGCCCTAGGCTGTGCATTGGAACCCTCCTGGAGCAAAATAAAAAATTGCCAAAATTGCACTTTTTGCAAAAATGATTTTTTTTCAAATTTTGAATGATTGTAACTTTTTTATTTAAACTCTTATAGATTTCGCTAGAACGCCATTAGAAAGAGGATAAAAAATACTACAAAATGAGCCAAAACTGGACTCTCTAGCTTTTCAGATTACCGAGATATTGAATTTAAAAAAGTAGTAAAAAAAGACCCCTAATAGCCCCCCATTCTTTCAATTTTTTTTGATAAATGAAAAATATGTAAGTGTTTTTTTTGTACTTATTTCACCTAATTTAAGGTCGTTTGGTATAAATATGCCGTTTGCTGTGCATTGGAACCCTCCTGAAGCAAAATAAAAAAATTGCCAAAATTGCACTTTTTGCAAAAAGAATTTTTTTCAATTTTTGAATGATTGTAACTTTTTTATTTAAACTCTTATAGAATTCGCTAGAACGCCATTAGAAAGAGGATAAAAAATACTACAAAATGAGCCAAAACTAGACTCTCTAGCTTTTCAGGTTCCCGAGATATTGAATTGAAAAAAGTAGTAAAAAAAGACCCCTAATACCCCCCCATTCTTTAAATTTTTTTGAAAAATGGAAAATTTGTAAGTGCTTTTTTTGTACTTATTTCACCTAATTTAAGGTCGTTTGGTATAAATATGCCGTTTGCTGTGCATTGGAACCCTCCTGAAGCAAAATAAAAAAATTGCCAAAATTGCACTTTTTGCAAAAAGAATTTTTTTCAATTTTTGAATGATTGTAACTTTTTTATTTAAACTCTTATAGATTTCGCTAGAACGCCATTAGAAAGAGGATAAAAAATACTACAAAATGAGCCAAAACTGGACTCTCTAGCTTTTCAGGTTACCGAGATATTGAATTTAAAAAAGTAGTAAAAAAAGACCCCTAATAGCCCCCCATTCTTTCAATTTTGTTTGATAAATGAAAAATATGTAAGTGTTTTTTTTGTACTTATTTTACCTAATTTAAGGTCGTTTGGTATAAATATGCTCTTTGCTGTGTATTGGAACCCTCCTGGAGCAAAATAAAAAATTGACAAAATTGCACTTTTTGCAAAAATAAAATTTTTTCAATTTTTGAATGATTGTAACTTTTTTATTTAAACTCTTATAGAATTCGCTAGAACGCCATTAGAAAGAGGATAAAAAACAGTACAAAATGAGCCAAAACTGGACTCTCTAGCTTTTCAGGTTACCGAGATATTGAGTTTCAAACAGTAGTAAAAAAAGACCCCTAATACCACCCCATTCTATCAATTTTTTTGAAAAATGAAAAATTTTAAAGTGCTTTTTTTGTAATTTCACCTAATTTAAGGTCGTTTGGTGTAAATATGCTCTTTGCTGTACAGGGTGCTGCATTTTCGATGGTTTTACGGGGTACAGAGAAAACGGTAATACATAGAAAAAAAGTAGCATACGTGTTCTGATCTCTTTTTCTGAGCTGAGATGACTGGCGAAAAGTGGGCGGCGCAAACTTCTTTTGTTTCAAAGATACCGGGGGTTTTCAAAAATTGGTAATTTTTGAACCTCTTCTGTATTTCAGTTGCTCTTAAAGTTATCAAAAAAGGAAGAACGGTTCCCGGTAGTAGTTTTCATGTAGAATCCAATGGCGTAGTCAGTTTTTTTCTATTCCGTTTAGTTTCTGACATATGACAGTAAATTACATTTTTTTAAATGTAACATCCTATATATTTTTACGTCATTTAATTCAGTTGATTTTTACCTTTTCAACGGTGTATTACAACATATAAGTTTGTAGAGGTTAATCCTGTTATTTTAAAAAAAGACCTTTGCTAAGCTGAAAAAAGGCCAATATCTAAAATACCAAACAAAATCGGAAATCATATAAACTAACACATCAGAAAATTAAATATTTTTAATAAATCTTATTAAAAATCTAAGTTACAAACAGTTCTACCGTCACGTTAATAAAAAAAGTGGCCATTTCTATTTTCTACTATTTTTAAGGTAGAAGTTGAAAAAACTGTTTATAAACACATGTAACATGTTAATAAGAACATAGCCAAATTTTGTTTCGACTGTGGGTATTTTTTTTATTATTTAGTACTCTTTTGTTAAGAAAACGCTTTTTTTCTAATTACCAAGATTAACGTTTACAAACTTATATGTTTTAATACACCGTTGAAAAAGTAAAAATCGACAGAATTAAATTAACTAAAAATATATAGGGTGTTCCGTTTAAAAAAAATATAACTTACTGTCATATGTCAGAAACTAAACGTAATAGAAAAAAACTGACTACGCCATTGGATTCTACGTCAAAACTTCTACCGAAAACCGTTTTTCCTTTTTTGATAACTTTAATAGCAAATGAAATACAGAGGAGGTTCCAAAATGACCAATTTTCAAAAGCCCCCCGTATCTTTGAAACAAAAGAAGTTTGCGCCGCCCACTTTTCGCCAGTCATCTCAGCTCAGAAAAAGAGATCAGAACACGTATGCTACTTTTTTTCTATCTATTACCGTTTTCTCTGTACCCCGTAAAACCATCGAAAATGCAGCACCCTGTACATTGGAACCCTCCTGGAGCAAAATAAAAAATTGACAAAATTGCACTTTTTGCAAAAATGAATTTTTTTCAATTTTTGATTGATTGTAACTTTTTTATTTTAACTCTTATACATTTTGATAAAACGCCATTAGAAAGAGGATAAAAAACACTACAAAATGAGCCAAAACTGGACTCTCTAGCTTTTCAGGATACCGAGATATTGAATTTCAAAAAGTATTAAAAAAGGACCCCTAATACCCCCCCATTCTTTCAATTTTTTTGAAAAATGAAAACTTTGTAAGTGCTTTTTTTGTAGTTATTTCACCTAATTGAACTTTTTTATTTAAACTCTTATAGATTTCGCTAGAACGCCATTAGAAAGAGGATAAAAAATACTACAAAATGAGCCAAAACTGGACTCTCTAGCTTTTCAGGTTACCGAGATATTGAATTTCAAAAAGTATTAAAAAAGAACCCCTAATACCCCCCCATTCTTTCAAATTTTTTGAAAAATGAAAAATTTTAAAGTGCTTTTTTTGTACTTATTTCACCTAATTTAAGGTCGTTTGGTATAAATATGCTCTTTGCTGTGCATTGGAACCCTTCTGGAGCAAAATAAAAAATTGACAAAATTGCACTTTTTGCAAAAATGAAATTTTTTCAATTTTTGAATGATTGTAACTTCTTTATTTTAACTCTTATACATTTTGATAAAACGCCATTAGAAAGAGGATAAAAAACACTACAAAATGAGCCAAAACTGGACTCTCTAGCTTTTCAGGTTACCGATATATTGAATTTAAAAAAGTAGTAAAAAAAGACCCCTAATACCCCCCCATTCTTTCAATTTTTTTTGATAAATGAAAAATTTTTAAGTGTTTTTTTTGTACTTATTTCACCTAATTTAAGGTCGTTTGGTATAAATATTTTCTTTGCTGTGCATTGGAACCCTCTTGGAGCAAAATAAAAAATTGACAAAATTGCACTTTTTGCAAAAATGAAATTTTTTAAATTTTTGAATGATTGTAACTTTTTTATTTGAACTCCGATAGATTTCGCTAGAACGCCATTAGAAAGAGGATAAAAAATACTACAAAATGAGCTAAAACTGGACTCTCTAGCTTTTCAGGTTACCGAGATATTGAATTTCAAAAAGTATTAAAAAATAACCCCTAATACCCCCCCATTCTTTCAAATTTTTTGAAAAATTAAAAATTTTAAAGTGCTTTTTTTGTACTTATTTCACCTAATTTAAGGTCGTTTGGTATAAATATGCTCTTTGCTGTGTATTGGAACCCTCCTGGAGCAAAATAAAAAATTGACAAAATTGCACTTTTTGTAGAAATGAAATTTTTTCAATTTTTGAATGATTGTAACTTTTTTATTTTAACTCTTATACATTTTGATAAAACGCCATTAGAAAGAGGATAAAAAACACTACAAAATGAGCCAAAACTGGACTCTCTAGCTTTTCAGGTTACCGAGATATTGAATTTAAAAAAGTAGTAAAAAAAGACCCCTAATACCCCCCCATTCTTTCAAATTTTTTGAAAAATTAAAAATTTTTAAGTGTTTTTTTTGTACTTATTTCACCTAATTTAAGGTCGTTTGGTATAAATATTTTCTTTGCTGTGTATTGGAACCCTCCTGGAGCAAAATAAAAAATTGACAAAATTGCACTTTTTGCAAAAATGAAATTTTTTCAATTTTTGAATAATTGTAACTTTTTTTGTTGAACTCTTATACATTTTGATAAAACGCCATTAGAAAGAGGATAAAAAACACTACAAAATGAGCCAAAACTGGACTCTCTAGCTTTTCAGGTTACCGAGATATTAAATTTCAAAAAGTATTAAAAAAGGACCCCTAATACCCCCCCATTCTTTCAATTTTTTTGAAAAATGAAAAATTTTAAAGTGCCTTTTTTGTACTTATTTCACCTAATTTAAGGTCGTTTGGTGTAAATATGCTCTTTGCTGTGCATTGGAACCCTCCTGGAGCAAAATAAAAAATTGACAAAATTGCACTTTTTGCAAAAATGAAATTTTTTCAATTTTTGAATGATTGTAACTTTTTTATTTAAACTCTTATAGATTTCGCTAGAACGCCATTAGAAAGAGGATAAAAAATACTACAAAATGAGCCAAAACTGGACTCTCTAGCTTTTCAGGTTACCGAGATATTGAATTTAAAAAAGTAGTAAAAAAAGACCCCTAATACCCCCCCATTCTTTCAATTTTTTTTGATAAATGAAAAATTTTTAAGTGTTTTTTTTGTACTTATTTCACCTAATTTAAGGTCGTTTGGTATAAATATGCTCTTTGCTGTGTATTGGAACCCTCCTGGAGCAAAATAAAAAATTGACAAAATTGCACTTTTTCCAAAAATGAAATTTTGTCAATTTTTGAATGACTGTAACTTTTTTATTTGAACACTTATACATTTTGATAAAACGTCATTAGAAAGAGGATAAAAAACACTACAAAATGAGCCAAAACTGGACTCTCTAGCTTTTCAGGTTACCGAGATATTGAATTTCAAAAAGTATTAAAAAAGGACCCCTGATACCCCCCCATTCTTTAAATTTTTTTGAAAAATGAAAAATTTGTAAGTGCTTTTTTTGTACTTATTTCACCTAATTTAAGGTCGTTTGGTATAAATATGCTCTTTGCTGTGCATTGGAACCCTCCTGGAGCAAAATAAAAAATTGACAAAATTGCACTTTTTGCAAAAATGAAATTTTTTCAATTTTTGAATGATTGTAACTTTTTTATTTTAACTCTTATACATTTTGATGAAACGACATTAGAAAGAGGATAAAAAACACTACAAAATGAGCCAAAACTGGACTCTCTAGCTTTTCAGGTTACCGAGATATTGAGTTTAAAAAAGTAGTAAAAAAAGACCCCTAATACCCCCCCATCCTTTCAATTTTTTTGAAAAATGAAAAATTTCAAAGTGCTTTTTTTGTACTTATTTCACCTAATATAAGGTCGTTTGGTATAAATATGCTCTTTGCTGTGCATTGGAACCCTCCTGAAGCCAAATAAAAAATTGTCAAAATTGCACTTTTTGCAAAAAGAAATTTTTAAGTGTTTTTTTGTACTTATTTCACCTAATTTAAGGTCGTTTGGCATAAATATGCCCTTTGCTGTGCATTGGAACCCTCCTAGAGCAAAATAAAAAATTGACAAAATTGCACTTTTTGCAAAAATGAAATTTTTTCAATTTTTGAATGATTGTAACTTTTTTATTTAAACTCTTATAGATTTCGCTAGAACGCCATTAGAAAGAGGATAAAAAATACTACAAAATGAGCCAAAACTGGACTCTCTAGCTTTTCAGGTTACCGAGATATTGAATTTAAAAAAGTAGTAAAAAAAGACCCCTAATACCCCCCCATTCTTTAAATTTTTTTGAAAAATGAAAAATTTGTAAGTCCTTTTTTTTTACTTATTTCACCTAATTTAAGGTCGTTTGGTATAAATATGCTCTTTGTTGTGCATTGGAACCCTCCTGGAGCAAAATAAAAAATTGACAAAATTGCACTTTTTGCAAAAATGAAATTTTTTCAATTTTTGAATGATTGTAACTTTTTCATTTGAACTCTTATACATTTTGTTAAAACGCCATTAGAAAGAGGATAAAAAACACTACAAAATGAGCCAAAACTGGACTCTCTAGCTTTTCAGGTTCCCGAGATATTGAATTTAAAAAAGCAGTAAAAAAAGACCCCTAATACCCCCCCATCCTTTAAATTTTTTTGAAAAATGAAAAATTTTAAAGTGCTTTTTTTGTACTTATTTTACCTAACTTAAGGCCGTTTGGTATAAATATGCCCTTTGCTGTGCATTGGAACCCTCCTGGAGCAAAATAAAAAGTAGCCAAAATTGCACTTTTTGCAAAAATGAAATTTTTTCAATTTTTGAATGATTGTAACTTTTTTATTTGAACTCTTATAGATTTCGCTAGAACGCCATTAGAAAGAGGATAAAAAATACTACAAATTGAGCCAAAACTGGACCATCTAGCTCTTCAGGTTACCGAGATATTGAGTTTCAAACATTAGTAAAAAAAGACCCCTAATACCACCCCATTCTTTCAATTTTTTTGAAAAATTAAAAATTTAAAGTGCTTTTTTTGTACTTATTTCACCTAATTTAAGGTCGTTTGGTATAAATATGCCCTTTGCTGTGCATTGGAACCCTCCTGGAGCAAAATAAAAAATTGACAAAATTGCACTTTTTGCAAAAATATTTTTTTTTTTCAATTTTTGAATAATTGTAACTTCTTTATTTGAACTCTGATAGATTTTGCTAGAACGCCATTGGATAGAGGATAAAAAACACTACAAAATGAGCCAAAACTGGACTCTCTAGCTTTTCAGGTTACCGAGATATTGAATTTAAAAAAGTAGTAAAAAAAGACCCCTAATACCCCCCCATTCTTTAAATTTTTTTGAAAAATGAAAAATTTGTAAGTCCTTTTTTTTTACTTATTTCACCTAATTTAAGGTCGTTTGGTATAAATATGCTCTTTGTTGTGCATTGGAACCCTCCTGGAGCAAAATAAAAAATTGACAAAATTGCACTTTTTGCAAAAATGAAATTTTTTCAATTTTTGAATGATTGTAACTTTTTCATTTGAACTCTTATACATTTTGTTAAAACGCCATTAGAAAGAGGATAAAAAATACTACAAATTGAGCCAAAACTGGACCATCTAGCTCTTCAGGTTCCCGAGATATTGAATTTAAAAAAGTAGTAAAAAAAGACCCCTAATACCCCCCCATCCTTTCAATTTTTTTGAAAATTGAAAAATTTCAAAGTGCTTTTTTTGTACTTATTTCACCTAATTTAAGGTCGTTTGGTATAAATATGCTCTTTGCTGTGCATTGGAACCCTCCTGGAGCAAAATAAAAAATTGACAAAATTGCACTTTTTGCAAAAATTTTTTTTTTCAATTTTTGAATGATTGTGACTTCTTTATTTGAACTCTTATAGATCTCGCTAACACGCCATTAGAAAGAGAATCAAAAATACTACAAAATGAGCGAAAACTGGACCATCTAGCTCTTCAGGTTACCGAGATAATGAATTTCAAAAAGTAGTAAAAAAAGACCCCTAATACCCCCCCATTCATTCAATTTTTTTGAAAAATGAAAAATTTGTAAGTGTTTTTTTTGTACTTATTTCACCTAATTTAAGGTCGTTTGGTATAAATATGCTCTTTGCTGTGCATTGGAACCCTCCTGAAGCCAAATAAAAAATTGACAAAATTGCACTTTTTGCAAAAATGAAATTTTTTCAATTTTTGAATGATTGTAACTTTTTTATTTTAACTCTTATACATTTTGATGAAACGACATTAGAAAGAGGATAAAAAACACTACAAAATGAGCCAAAACTGGACTCTCTAGCTTTTCAGGTTACCGAGATATTGAGTTTAAAAAAGTAGTAAAAAAAGACCCCTAATACCCCCCCATCCTTTCAATTTTTTTGAAAAATGAAAAATTTCAAAGTGCTTTTTTTGTACTTATTTCACCTAATATAAGGTCGTTTGGTATAAATATGCTCTTTGCTGTGCATTGGAACCCTCCTGAAGCCAAATAAAAAATTGTCAAAATTGCACTTTTTGCAAAAAGAAATTTTTAAGTGTTTTTTTGTACTTATTTCACCTAATTTAAGGTCGTTTGGCATAAATATGCCCTTTGCTGTGCATTGGAACCCTCCTAGAGCAAAATAAAAAATTGACAAAATTGCACTTTTTGCAAAAATGAAATTTTTTCAATTTTTGAATGATTGTAACTTTTTTATTTAAACTCTTATAGATTTCGCTAGAACGCCATTAGAAAGAGGATAAAAAATACTACAAAATGAGCCAAAACTGGACTCTCTAGCTTTTCAGGTTACCGAGATATTGAATTTAAAAAAGTAGTAAAAAAAGACCCCTAATACCCCCCCATTCTTTAAATTTTTTTGAAAAATGAAAAATTTGTAAGTCCTTTTTTTTTACTTATTTCACCTAATTTAAGGTCGTTTGGTATAAATATGCTCTTTGTTGTGCATTGGAACCCTCCTGGAGCAAAATAAAAAATTGACAAAATTGCACTTTTTGCAAAAATGAAATTTTTTCAATTTTTGAATGATTGTAACTTTTTCATTTGAACTCTTATACATTTTGTTAAAACGCCATTAGAAAGAGGATAAAAAACACTACAAAATGAGCCAAAACTGGACTCTCTAGCTTTTCAGGTTCCCGAGATATTGAATTTAAAAAAGTAGTAAAAAAAGACCCCTAATACCCCCCCATCCTTTAAATTTTTTTGAAAAATGAAAAATTTTAAAGTGCTTTTTTTGTACTTATTTTACCTAACTTAAGGCCGTTTGGTATAAATATGCCCTTTGCTGTGCATTGGAACCCTCCTGGAGCAAAATAAAAAGTAGCCAAAATTGCACTTTTTGCAAAAATGAAATTTTTTCAATTTTTGAATGATTGTAACTTTTTTATTTGAACTCTTATAGATTTCGCTAGAACGCCATTAGAAAGAGGATAAAAAATACTACAAATTGAGCCAAAACTGGACCATCTAGCTCTTCAGGTTACCGAGATATTGAGTTTCAAACATTAGTAAAAAAAGACCCCTAATACCACCCCATTCTTTCAATTTTTTTGAAAAATTAAAAATTTAAAGTGCTTTTTTTGTACTTATTTCACCTAATTTAAGGTCGTTTGGTATAAATATGCCCTTTGCTGTGCATTGGAACCCTCCTGGAGCAAAATAAAAAATTGACAAAATTGCACTTTTTGCAAAAATATTTTTTTTTTTCAATTTTTGAATAATTGTAACTTCTTTATTTGAACTCTGATAGATTTTGCTAGAACGCCATTGGATAGAGGATAAAAAACACTACAAAATGAGCCAAAACTGGACTCTCTAGCTTTTCAGGTTACCGAGATATTGAATTTAAAAAAGTAGTAAAAAAAGACCCCTAATACCCCCCCATTCTTTAAATTTTTTTGAAAAATGAAAAATTTGTAAGTCCTTTTTTTTTACTTATTTCACCTAATTTAAGGTCGTTTGGTATAAATATGCTCTTTGTTGTGCATTGGAACCCTCCTGGAGCAAAATAAAAAATTGACAAAATTGCACTTTTTGCAAAAATGAAATTTTTTCAATTTTTGAATGATTGTAACTTTTTCATTTGAACTCTTATACATTTTGTTAAAACGCCATTAGAAAGAGGATAAAAAATACTACAAATTGAGCCAAAACTGGACCATCTAGCTCTTCAGGTTCCCGAGATATTGAATTTAAAAAAGTAGTAAAAAAAGACCCCTAATACCCCCCCATCCTTTCAATTTTTTTGAAAATTGAAAAATTTCAAAGTGCTTTTTTTGTACTTATTTCACCTAATTTAAGGTCGTTTGGTATAAATATGCTCTTTGCTGTGCATTGGAACCCTCCTGGAGCAAAATAAAAAATTGACAAAATTGCACTTTTTGCAAAAATTTTTTTTTTCAATTTTTGAATGATTGTGACTTCTTTATTTGAACTCTTATAGATCTCGCTAACACGCCATTAGAAAGAGAATCAAAAATACTACAAAATGAGCGAAAACTGGACCATCTAGCTCTTCAGGTTACCGAGATAATGAATTTCAAAAAGTAGTAAAAAAAGACCCCTAATACCCCCCCATTCATTCAATTTTTTTGAAAAATGAAAAATTTGTAAGTGTTTTTTTTGTACTTATTTCACCTAATTTAAGGTCGTTTGGTATAAATATGCTCTTTGCTGTGCATTGGAACCCTCCTGAAGCCAAATAAAAAATTGACAAAATTGCACTTTTTGCAAAAATGAAATTTTTTCAATTTTTGAATGATTGTAACTTTTTTATTTTAACTCTTATACATTTTGATGAAACGACATTAGAAAGAGGATAAAAAACACTACAAAATGAGCCAAAACTGGACTCTCTAGCTTTTCAGGTTACCGAGATATTGAGTTTAAAAAAGTAGTAAAAAAAGACCCCTAATACCCCCCCATCCTTTCAATTTTTTTGAAAAATGAAAAATTTCAAAGTGCTTTTTTTGTACTTATTTCACCTAATTTAAGGTCGTTTGGTATAAATATGCTCTTTGCTGTGCATTGGAACCCTCCTGAAGCCAAATAAAAAATTGTCAAAATTGCAGTTTTTGCAAAAAGAAATTTTTAAGTGTTTTTTTTGTACTTATTTCACCTAATTTAAGGTCGTTTGGTATAAATATGCCCTTTGCTGTGCATTGGAACCCTCCTAGAGCAAAATAAAAAATTGACAAAATTGCACTTTTTGCAAAAATGAAATTTGTAACGAAGTTACGAATATTTTTCTGTTTGGTTTATTAAGCCGTCCGTTAGTACCGTTGGATTTGCGGCGATATGCAGATAAGGGATCTATTAATAGAAGCCGTTTAGTAAAGTGACCAGTGTTAGTACGTTGCCAAAATACGATAAGCCGTATTATTAAGTTATTATATTTTCTCAGGATTGGCCAGTCCGATTTTTACCATTCTTGTTGGAAACCATTGGTAGAATTACAGGGTTTACAACAACGCTGCAGTTTGTAAGCGCGCAATAGGAATTTAATGGTTTACGGCTTTCCTTGTAATTATAATTCGCGAGTTGACGTAGCCGGCTAGGTTGGCCGAAGCGTACCGTTTTCCTGCAGTACTGCGGTTCTGTACGCGTCACTCGAGTAGGGCCGTGTTTCCCACTACCCGAAAGTGGGGAATCGGACTGACTATAAAACTGGCGTGCGCCGTCAGTTCGTTCTCTGTTGAGATCGCTAGCTCCCCCGAGCAACATCTCAACCTTCCAGCAGCACCGCCGCATCCCAGTAAGTATACCTGTTTAGTGGTTAGCTCTCCTAGTGCACTGTGTACCTGTTATTTGAACACCGAGGCTCGCTAGACCGGGTGTTCGTTCCCTGTTTACTCCAACCCTGTACCGCCGTTTGTTGTAGCGTCGTGGTTCGCTAGACCGGGCGCTGCTGTAACGTTCACGTCACCTGTTTTCATTGCAAACGCTACATGGTTCGCTAGACCGGGCGTTTGCACCGTTATTCCCAGCCCGGCCATTTTTCCGGCCCTTTTACTTCAGTAGCATCGTGGCTCGCTAGACCGGGTGCTACGCCATAGTTCCGGCATTGTAGGTTTCTATACAAACACTACATGGTTCGCTAGACCGGGTGTTTGTATACTTTTCCCCGATAGGCCAATTTCCGGCCCTAGTTCACTCTGTAGCGTCGAGGTTCGCTAGACCGGGCGCTACACGATAGTTCCGTATCCAACACAAACGCTACATGGTTCGCTAGACCGGGCGTTTGTGTCATTTAGTAGTCCGGCCGCACTTCCTGGCCCTGTCTTTTGTTGACTACGCTACATGGTTCGCTAGACCGGGCGTAGGAGGCAAGTTTCTACATCCTATTGCCAACAAGAACCACTACAAGGCTCGTATAGACCGGGTGGTTCAGTAATACCCTTTCCCAACCCTTTTACCGACCCGTGACACCGTAACTTTATTTGCACTAGGACGGTTAATTGCTTAGTTGTAAACGTAGACCTGCATTGACCCTGTAATTAACTTTGATTCATTTTGTACCTGTAACATTCATTGCACTGCGTGGCTTTTTAACTTTCTGCATTATACCGTTGACCTGTTTTGCATCGCATCCGACTCGTACCGTAACTAAGTTGCACACTCTCACTCTCGTTCTTGTTTAATTAAGGGGAGGGGGGATTTAAGATACGCTTGTTTGCATAAGTATTTGCTTTAGTTGAGTTTGCTGGCATTTTAAGTTAATCACAGAGAATATACGTTAGTTGATTGGTACTTTTGGCTTTTATTTGCGTTGTCACGAACTGAACCACTGCTACCACAGATTGTCGGGAACCTTGTCTCCAGCTGTTTAAAAGCTACCAAGGCATACGAATTGTGTTTCCTGGTTCACATTTCGAAAACTCTAAATACTTTCTTAAAACCAGGTGGCGCCCGAGGCAATTCTCATTAACTTTTGTTCTAGAACATACTTTAATTCGAACTCCCGAATAAATAGCGTCACAAATTTTATCAATTTTTGAATGATTGTAACTTTTTTATTTAAACTCTTATAGATTTCGCTAGAACGCCATTAGAAATAGGATAAAAAATACTACAAAATGAGCCAAAACTGGACTCTCTAGCTTTTCAGGTTACCGAGATATTGAATTTAAAAAAGTAGTAAAAAAAGACCCCTAATACCCCCCCAGTTATGAACCCATAACAGCTGACCAGTGTCTAGTATAATAGAAGTGCTTAGCTTAGCAGTGCATAGGTATTAAGTATAGCCCATTGTATCAAATTAAATCATTCTTTAGACCGCTTTGCTATAGTTCACATCCAAGTTAGAGAAATAAAGTTTTTAAAAACGAATTTTGTATTTTCAAACTTATAATTGGCGCAGTCGGTAGGATAAGAGCAGTTACAATCGAAATCACGTTATCGGAACGATTCAATTGTTAACGCGAGTTTCAACTCCTCAGCTCTTATCGAACGTGATAGACTGTTTCGGACTCCGAAAAGTGATTGAGTTTGCTGTGCGTGTGTTACCGAACAACAGGACATCACTTCCTCAATTTGGGTTGTGCTACATAAGGCTCTAGAGGATCACCACGCAGGAAGAAAAGACTGACAACACCAAGGGTGAGTGCCCCAGTATTCCTGTCGCTTTTCCACTTTCCCTGGTTAGGAGAGTAGAAATAATTTTAAGTTTATTTTTTTAAGAAAAGTTAAAAGAAAAAGTAAGAAAAAATAACTAACTGTTAATGAACAGAGAACTTGAAGATTTAGTCAATCAATTTGATAATACTTTAAATTTATCTAGTAATTTAAGACAATCTTCCAACATGCAGAACGCATCTAACGCTTCTCAAGCACCTCAAGTAAATTATACTTTACTTAAATTGTTTATTGACACTATTCCTCTATACGATGGAAATTCCATCACATTGAATAGTTTTCTATCAGCTGGTGACTTTCTTTTTTCAACATATGGTCAACCTAATGACAATGTTTTAAGAAACTACTTACTTCGTACTATAAGAATGAAGCTTACTGATAGGGCTCAAATTTTAGTTGGTTCAAGACACGAATTAGATACTTGGAACAAACTTAAAACAGCTTTGTCAGATTGTTTCGGCGATAGACGTAATTTAGAATGTCTAGAACAGGATTTGTTTATGGCAACTCCTCATAAAAGTGAAAGTTCCTTAGAATTTGCTAAAAGGATACAAGTTCTAAGAAGCACGCTTGCTCAAAAAATTAATTCACTTCCAACTAATGTAATGGACCAACCCACTAAAGTGATTTATTTACGACAATACGATACACTATGTTTGAGAACTTTCATTAGAAGCTTACCTGGATTTTTGCAAAGTATAATTCGTTTGAAAAATCCCGATTGCATTGAAACTGCAATGAATTACATTATTGAAGAGGAAAACTTTCAATACACCCAAAACCTTTTCAAAAATCCAGTACAAGATAAATCTGCTTTTCATAACAAACCACAACATAAATCGTATTATCCACCCGTAAACCCCTCTATGTCATCTTACAACCGAAATTACCAACCTAATGCAAGTCATATGCAAAGACACCCGATTCCAAATCATTTTAATCAAAACTTAACTTACAATCGGTTTAGTCAACCTAACATGTTTAATAATCAGCCATCATTTCCAAATTACGGAAACAAACCTGCATTTCCACGAGGACCTATTAATATACAACCTCGACCAATCCAAAATCAACATTTCCCGACAAACAGACAAGTTTTCGGACCTCCTCAAGATGTTTTTAAACCAACCGGTAAAATACCTGTTGAGAAACCTGAACCAATGTCAACACGTTCTCGTTATACAATGCCACCCCTTTCATCCCGAAATAACCACTTTAGACCAAACGGACCTAGAAATTTTGTGTCTCAAGAACTTTACCATTTGGAAGAAAATCCACAAGAAATTGATGAATTTGCTTTTCCACAAATTGACTATTCTTGTGAAGACGAACAGACTCAAAATCACAATATGCACCAACATTTTAATAATGAAGAAGTCCATGGAGAAAGCCAAGACCAATTAACTTACGCTGAAGCAGAAGAAAACTATGGAAATTTTCATCAGATCAGCCCTCCAACTTCTCAGACCTAACAGTAGAAATGCATACTGAGATTTTGAATAGTTTACCCTACATCAAAATTAAAAATCCAAGTTTAAAGCTACTTGTAGATACTGGGTGCTATAATTCAATAATTCGTCCTTCTATTGCTGAAAAATACTTTCCAAATACAATTTTTAATTCACCTTCAATAATTAAGACAGGTGTTGGCGAAAAGGAAACTTTGTTTAAAGCTAATATACCTGCATTTCAAGAATTTCAAGTTCATGATTATATTACTTTCATCTTATTTGATTTTCATGAATACTTTGACGGTATTATAGGATTGTATGATTTAAAACGTTTCAATCTATCGATTGACCTTGTAAATGATCAACTTAGCAACAACAAACTAACAATTCCCATACAATTCCGACAACCGCAACTTGAAACTTACGGTTTCACCGTACATTCTCATGAAGTCAAGAAGGTAAACGTCCCTGTTTCTCACCATAATGTTGACATAATCATACCCGAAACCTATTTAAATGATCTTTATTTTCCTGAAACACTAACCACTGCAAAGAACGGATTTGCAGTAACAGAAGTTTTTAATTACACAAGTAATGACATTACTGTGCTATTCAAAGAACCCATGCCGTGTCACTTATTTTCCCACGAACAATACGAACATTTTTCATTGTTTCATATGGATAATATTCTTCCAAAAGAAAGTGCTAAAAATAGCAAAGTTAACATTATCGACTCTTTAAGATGTGACCACCTTAATCTTGAAGAAAAATCTGCTCTTTGTAAACAATTTTCAGATGTTTTCCACCAAGAAAATCAAAAATTGTCCTTTACCAATAAAGTCAAACACACAATTAGAACAACTGACGAGATCCCCGTACATTCAAAAACTTACCGTTACCCTTTTGTACATAAAAATGAAGTACATCGACAAATAAATAAAATGTTAGAAGAAGGCATAATCCGTCCTAGCCAAAGTCCATGGAGTAGTCCAATATGGATTGTACCCAAAAAGTTAGACGCTAGTGGCAAGCAAAAATGGAGGATTTGCGTAGACTATCGCGGTATCAATGCCAAGACTATTGACGACCGTTACCCTTTACCCAACATTACTGACATCCTAGACAAGTTAGGTAGATGTACTTACTTTTCGACTATAGACCTTTCTTCTGGCTTCCACCAAATAGAAATGGACCCCAAATCGATTGAGAAAACAGCATTTAATGTCGAAAATGGTCATTTTGAATACCTTCGAATGCCATTTGGCCTAAAAAATGCACCTGCAACATTCCAGCGTGTCTGGTTCTGCAAGGATTGCAAGGAAATATATGTCTTGTCTACATGGATGACATAATTGTGTTTTCAACTAGTCTCGAAGAACATATTAAACATCTCCAAAAAGTTTTCGAAAGATTAAGAAATGCCAGACTAAAAATTCAGCTTGATAAGTCAGAGTTTTTACGTATAGAAGTTGAATTTTTGGGCCACTTAGTAACAAAAGATGGTATAAAACCGAATCCAAGAAAAATAATGGCAATTAAAAAATTTCCAATTCCAAGAACCGCTAAGGAAATCAAATCTTTTCTGGGATTGCTTGGTTATTATAGGAGATTTATTAAAGGTTTTGCTAAACTAACTCGACCCTTTACGAAATGTTTAAAGAAAGGAGCTACCATCGAGCACACTCCTGAATATATAAAAACTTTTGAAATTTGTAAAAATATTCTTTGTAACGATCCAGTTTTACAGTACCCCGACTTTGAAAAACCATTTATTTTGACTACCGATGCATCTAATGTAGCTATAGGCGCTGTATTGAGTCAAGGAAAAATAGGTAGTGACCTTCCTATAGCATATGCCTCCAGAACTCTAAATCCTGCAGAGACCAACTATTCGACAATAGAAAAAGAACTATTGGCTATAGTGTGGGCAACTAAATACTTCCGACCGTATTTATTTGGGCGCAAGTTTACAATCATAACTGATCATAAACCTTTGCAATATCTTTTCAGCCTGAAAGAACCTAATTCGCGATTAATTAGATGGAAACTGAAACTTGAAGAGTTTAACTATGAAGTTCAATATAAAAAAGGATCTCTTAATACAAATGCTGATGCATTGTCAAGGATTGAGATTAATGCTATCGAAAATCAATCAATACTAGGAAATCCAGGAGATATAAATCGAGAAATTGATCACTATATAGAAGAAGAACGAAATCGAAGTCTCAGTCAAGAAGAAATCCAAGAATTAAATGACATAATTAGACCAGTAGAAGCTGAAACCAATACATCCAACATCAATGTAATATCTGATATTCAAATACAAGCCCCAAGTCGAGAGTCTGATGACATAACTGTAGATTCAGCTGCAGAAGACCCTATTTTAAACATTCCAATAACTGAAAATTGCCTCAATACTTATACGAATCAAATCATTTTCACCCTAAAACCTAAAGGACGTTATCACGTAATTCGAAGTAGTTTATTTCAAACCAAATTTCGATATTCTGTGTGTCTTACTGAACACTATTGGGAAGAACTTATAAAATTCTTTAAAGAGCACATAAGTCCAAATAAACTGTACTGTTTATATATAGCTAAATCCGAAATAGACTTAGCTAATAGAATCAGTATCATTTTACCAGAAACGTTTCAACATAATTCTTATAAGCTAGTACTTACAAGAACATTAGTAACAGACATTGAGGATGAAAATCGTCAAAACCAACTCATTGAATATCATCATAATAAAAGTCATCGTGGTATTAATGAAGGTTTAATGACCCTAAAAAAGCTCTATTACTGGCCAAACATGAAATTAGATCTGACAACTTATGTGAATAATTGTGAAATTTGTCAACAAACGAAATACGACAGACATCCACCGAAAATTAATTTCAGTATTTCTCCTACACCTTCACAACCTTTTGAGAGCATTCACATGGACGTATTCCAAATTAATAGTGTCAAGTTTCTCACAATTATTGATGTCTTTTCGCGTTATGCACAAGCTTATGAACTCCAACCAGCTTGTACCGCTACAATTGTGTTAGATAATCTTGCAACTTTTATCAGTCACCATGGCCTACCTCAACAAATAACATGTGACAATGGTACGGAATTTAAAACGTCCTTGCTCTTAGAATTTTGCAAACTTCACAAAATTAAATTACACTTTACAACAGCTGGTAATTCCAACAGTAATAGTCCAGTTGAGAGATTACATTTAACTCTCATTGAATTATATCGCATCTTAAAACTTAAAAATTCCTCATTAATGCCTAAGGAATTAATGCAATTTTCTATAATAGGATATAATTCATCAATTCATAGTGTTACTAAACAGAAACCTTTCGATGTTATTAATGGACGTATTAACGCTTTAGATCCCTTTGATTTAACAGATGAAATAATCGTTAATAAATATATTAATGACAGAAAAGAAAGACTGAAAACTATATATCAGAAAATCTATGACCTTTCTTTAGAAACGAAAACACGAACAATTGAAAAACATAATAAAAACCGTGAAACTCCACCTGAGTTTAGTGCAAATCAAAAAGTATTTGTTACTGACAAATCAGCTCAAAGAAGTAAAGATAAACCTCGAAGGAAAAAGCATTTTGTCGATCACGATATTGGTAACAAAATAATAACTAAAGACAAGAAGGTTATTCACAAATCACAGATTCAAAAACCTAGACTTTTTTCTGTTCCACAGGAAAATGAACCTGATGGTGCCATTCCTTCTTGTAGTTACACCGTTTGTGACACCGACTCATCTGACTGATGACGACCTCAAAACCATTCCATTAAAAGCACCTCTCCTTCCTTTTAATCTAGGAAATGCTAAAGTCGTAAACACCAAACATACATTCCTACATTTTGTAGAACTTACACCCTTAATTCACCAAATGGAAAATTTAGAATACTTTTATGATTTTGTAAATAAGTCGCTTAACATAACAAACTTTCAGGCATCGCAACTTACATACCATACTAATGCCATCAATTTGCTTAATCATGCAAAGTTTTTAATCCTAGAAGCTAGGAATAAGTTTAATAATATACGACCACATAATCGACAAAACAAACGTGGACTGATCAATGTAGTTGGAAAAGTCTCAAAGTGGCTTTTTGGTATTCTTGATTCTGATGACGCTGACAAATATGATAAAGCCATTTCAGAATTGCACTATCAGAAAACTACATTACAAAAAGAACTGTCTTTTCAAATTTCACTGACTAAACAGCTGATTGACAACTATAACAGTTCAATAACGATTTTGTACAACAATCAAGCTTTGATTAAGTCTCATATTAAAGCTTTTGAAAAATTAATAAATAAAACCTTAATTGACACAACTACTCTACTAAGAATTCAAAGTACCATCCTTCAAATAATCTTTAGTAGTCAAAACCTAATAACATTTTTGGATAACTTGGAAAATGCAATTATGTTTGCACAACTTAATGTTTTACATAGTAGTATAATTTCATACCATGAATTGGATACCATCCTTAAAGATTTGACAAAACTTTATGGTAATGATAAACTATTAACATTAAGTAATATTCAGTACTATTATAAACTGTCTGCTCTCCAAGTAACCTTCTCCAAAAATAAAATAATTTTTGCAATTCACTTTCCAATATTTCTCAAAGAATCCTTTGAAATGTTTCACCTTTTACCTATACCAATGAACAATTCCATCATTGTACCCCACTCACCCTACATGGTAATTGGAGCCGATTCTGCCGAATATGAAGAAGACGCCTGTCCGATGATCGAAAACACCTACATCTGTAAAAATCACCTGGAAACTCAGAGAGATGATTGTGCTGTTCAACTTATCAGACACGCCAATATTGGAAAATGTGAAGTGACACCAGTACGAGTAACCGACGCCATAATTCAATCAATAACAAATGAATACGTTTTGGCAATACCAACAAATAGTCCACTTAAAGTTCACAAGTTATGCCAAACTAAAGAGATTGTATTTTTAAACCACCCTAATTTGGTCAAAATTCCAAGAAATTGTGGGATAAGCATCTTAGATAACCAGTTTTGGAATAAAGAGGACATAATTCCAGGAAATTCATTTATTCTTCCTCAAATGGAGTTTTCCTTAAACCACTCTGTTGCCCTTAAGCTGAAGCCTTTGGAACTGACGTCATTAAATTTAAAAGATATCAAGAGTCTTAGTGAAAGTAGATACTACGCAGACTTTCTAGACGAAGAAAACATTCATCCAGTGGTTTGGAGCTTTTCAACATCTTTCCTGATGGTAACCCTTGCCATGCTTTTGATGTTTGCAGTCTGGAAGTTCTAACAATTCAAGAAGACGAAGCGTCAACCGACCGGTCATTCCACCACCGAGAGGGATGTTCCTGAAAACAACATGGTACCCCTGTTGTTTCCATCTAGGTTGGGAGGAGTTATGAACCCATAACAGCTGACCAGTGTCTAGTATAATAGAAGTGCTTAGCTTAGCAGTGCATAGGTATTAAGTATAGCTCATTGTATCAAATTAAATCATTCTTTAGACCGCTTTGCTATAGTTCACATCCAAGTTAGAGAAATAAAGTTTTTAAAAACGAATTTTGTATTTTCAATTCCCATTCTTTCAATTTTTTTTTGATAAATAAAAAATTTTTAAGTGTTTTTTTTGTACTTATTTCACCTAATTTAAGGTCGTTTGGTATAAATATGCTCTTTGCTGTGCATTGGAACCCTCCTGGAGCAAAATAAAAAATTGACAAAATTGCACTTTTTGCAAAAATGAAATTTTTTAAATTTTTGAATGATTGTAACTTTTTTATTTGAACTCTTATAGATTTCGCTATAACGCCATTAGAAAGAGGATAAAAAGCACTACAAAATGAGCCAAAACTGGACTCTCTAGCTCTTCAGGTTACCGAGATATTGAATTTCAAAAAGTATTAAAAAAGGACCCCTAATACCCCCCCATTAATAATAATAATAATAATAATAATGTATATTTATTTAGCCAAATGCTATATACAAAAAACGATTAAAATTAAACAGTGTAAACATATAGTACAAAATATTCAATAGAATTAAAATACAATTTACAATACAATACATTTTAAAAAAATTTAACCGATAAATCCATGAGGCGACTACCTTACACGTTGGACAGCACATAATTCCTCAACATTGTACTAAAATTTTTAAAATTATCACAGTTTTTCAAATCATTTGGTAGCTTATTGTGCTCAGATAGTCCTCTACATAAGATGGAGTTTGACATTTTGTTTGAGCGATACCTATCAACTAAGATAAAATCGTTACAATTTCTTGTTTGATAATTATGCAGGGCAGGTAGTAATTTATTTCTTAATTTATAGAGAAAAACATAGGCATCATAGATAATTCCTTGTTCAACCGACATGACATTGGCAACACTCAACATCAACTTTACAGGAGTGTATCTGTTACATTTTAAAATTGTTCTTAATGCTCTATTTCGAATTACTTGAAATTCATTCATTTTGTAGTTTGGCAAATTGTACAACAATGCAGAACAAAATTTAAGATACGGTGCCGCCAGACGGTTATACATAAGATACTTGGTATACATAGAAAGATTTCTGCCAACTCTATAAATAAATCCAACTCTTTGTGAAAATTTTCTCATGATATAGTCAGCATGCGGACGAAAAGTTAGTTCAGAATCCAACATAACTCCAAGATATTTAATTCTACTTTCATGTATTAACCTGTCGTTGTTGATTTTAATGTTTATGTTTTCTATATGAAGACTACGCAACATACATTTTTTCCCAAATATGCAAAATTTAGATTTCGAGGTATTAATGCTTAATTTATTTACACATAACCATTCAAAAATGCGGTCCAAATCACTGTTAATTGTCCCAGCCATTTCACTTACATCATTTCCAACTACATATAACATTGTATCATCTGCAAACAATTCAATATTACTACCATTAATTACGCTAACAATGTCATTAATGTACAGTAAAAATAATAAAGGCCCCAATACAGTTCCTTGCGGCACCCCATACATTGTATTTATTGAATTAGACACACTGTTCTTAAATCTGACTTTTTGACTTCTTTCGAATAAATATGACTTGAACCAATTCAGAACTGGACCTCGTATTCCCAACTTTTCCATTTTCTTCACTAATGTAAATCTATCGATAGTTTCGAAAGCTCTTCTAAAGTCCAGAAACACAGCCAATACAAAATTACCACTGTCCGCAGCTTTTAGGAAATCATCGCATATATTAATTATCACAGACTCACAAGAATGACGTTGTCGAAAACCAGACTGGTTAGACACCAAAATGTTATTACCATCACAGAATGACTGAAGTTGTTCTTTGACCACCATCTCTAGGACCTTCTCATAGACAGCGACAGTATTAATCGGTCTAAACTCCACATGGTTAGTTGTGCCTGGAATCTTTGGAACTGGAATCACCGTCGATGTTTTCCACTCTTGCGGAAAGACGCCAGCAGAGAGTGAAGTATTTATAATGTCTAGGAGGCGATTTCCTATCACACAGAAAACGTCCTTAAGTACACTAGTTGAGATTCCAGTTTCCCCACCGCCTACGTTTTTCATACCATAAACATGTTTCTTTATAGTTGACAATGACACACTTTCAAATTTAGAAAACTCAGTAAAAGTGGAGATGGCTGTCATAGTATTTTCTACACCATTAAATTGTGGAATGACGGACACAATATCGGCAATACTATTAACAAAGTATTCATTAAATCGTTTAGAGATCAACACCTCGTCTGTACACACTTCTTGTCCAAATAAAATTTCATTAGGGACCTCATTGTTTTTTCCAGGAAGAAGGACTTTTAAATTTTTCCATAGCTCTTTTGGGTTTCCCTTATTTTGATCAATCATTCTATGAAAGTAGTTATCCTTTTCGATTTTTATTTGTTTCACAATTTGATTCCTGACTCTTTTAAATTCATTCCAATTCTCCTTTGTCTTCTCATAAACCGCCCTACGATAAAGTGTATCTCTCTTTTTCATTAATTCTTTAATTTCCGTTGTTATCCATTTTTTGTCTGAGTATTTCTGTTTGAACTTAACTTTCTTCATAGGGCACATTTCATCAAGAATTTGGCTTATGCTTTCTGTAAAATTATTTGCTAGGACATTTACATCTACTGTATCATTATTATAAGTGGTGTTTAACAATGAATTTTGTAGGTAATCTGTATTATAATTTTTTGTGCACCTTTTAAATTGTGTTGTTTCAAAAGGATATTCTTTCGCTTTTTCCAGATTAATTGACAACAAACAGTGGTCTCCAATTCTGGGAGTTAAATGTACTGTGCACTTTAAAGACTTTTCATTTGTAACTATAAAATCGATTAGGGTTTCACTTTTGTCAGTTATTCTGGTTGGAAAATTGACAATTTGGGAAAAACCATTTGAGTAAATAATATTCGTTATTTTGTCAGCATAGTATGACGTGTTTAAAAGATCATAGTTGAAATCCCCCATGATAATGTTAGTGCCATCAATGTCACTTACCCTAAGTAACTAGTAAAGTAGTCCATGAATTTAGCATTTTCTAGTTGTGGTGGATGATATAGTACACTACACAAATACTTCTGACCTTCTATAACAACTTCAAGGGATAACATCCAAACATAGCCTCCAACAGACTCACTCGTTTTGAGTCTATATTTAATGTCACTTCTCACCAATGCCATCACTCCACCAGTTCTAGGGTTCGAAGATAAGCACTGTTCAACTTGATAACCGGCAACTTGAATCTCTGAATAATCAATATTCGGTGTTACATGTGTTTCCGACATAAACACTAATTTAGGTTTCCAGTCATTAAGTAAAACGTTGACATTGTCTTTGTTGTTCAAAAAGCCCTGGCAATTAAAATAAACAACACCGGATGTGAAACTGATCTCAGTATCTAGTTGCTATTTCTTGAATTTATTCATTTGCACCTGTTCACAACGTCTATACACATCACAGCTCTGCACATCCCAAACTACATGATTGGTGTCCAGTTTTAATCCATATTTACTGTTTGACGTAACACAATTTATACATTTGTTTGTTTTATTATTACAGTTTTTCAGTTCATGGTCTTCACTACATGTAGGACAAACAGTTTTTTCTTTACATTCTTTGCTTAGATGACTATATCTACCACAATTTAAACATCTTAAAATGCCATAATCACTGTATATTGGACAACGTGTCCAACCAATACTAATTTTTTCCATTACAGTAAATAATTGGTAAGTCTTTGTATCTACTTCCATTATGATATTAAATCTTTTGTTAAACACATTTGATTTTCGCAGAATCTTTATTTTAAAATCAGTTTCTTCCCGGTGTTGTATATGGTTTTGTTTAATTATTTTTTCAACAATTTCTTCATTTTTACGATTGTATTCCTCTTCTTCTATGCCCACAACTTTCACTCGATGTTTCTTTATTTTTGGACAATTCACGCTGTATTTGTCACCAAGTTTATTTTGTATTTCAGTTTGAATGTTATCTATATTCTGTTGACCACTGCAATTAAGAATAACACCACCATCTCTGGTTGTTTTGCCCATTGAAAGGCTAATGCCTAACTCCGTTGGATTTACTTTATTCTTTAGATCCTGCTTTACTACAGAAACATCAGACTGATTTGATTTTTGTCTAATTAGTAAAGTTTTATTGTCGTTTTTGGTTATCGATGAATTAGTTTTAGTGTTGTCGGAATAAGAAACATTTATATTGTTTTTGGCCATCATTGCGTACGATTTTCCTTGTTGAACTGAAGTCCTCGTTGAATTTTGTTGTTGTTTCAATAAAATAATTTCTTCCTTTAACAAATTATTCTCTGTAATTAGATAATCAACTTTTTTGTTTAATTCGTTGGTGTTGTTGAGCAACGCTTGCAATGTTGCGTTAATATGATCGACATCAAATTGATCAATATATTGTTCCTCGGTACGGCTTCTTTTCCTGGGTTTGTTTTGTCTGGTATTGCTAGTTTCTTCCATTGGTTTAGCTTCACAAGCCTTACATTTCCAGTAAGACTTTCTTAGGTGGAATCCTCTCAGATCTATGTTTTCACATTTGACATGGAAAACATTTTTACACCCTGTACATTCAGCTATCGATTTTAGGTCTTCAAAAATTCCTCCACAAAGAAAACACAAACCATCGTCCATATGTTTATTTTCGTTTCCTACCAAATTGGTTCGAAGTGTAGAACTTTATCAGATTTTAATATAAACACAAACAACGGATAATATACTCATACAGTTAAATTCACGGGCACGGACAATCACTAATAGATATATTGTTTTTACGATTCGACACGTTAGAAACGTATTTACTTCAACTGCTTACTTCAATTTAATTTTTTGACTTTAATTTTCACTTAGATCTTATAGAAATTCGCTTTATATGCAGAGCACCGTTTTACACGTCCGTCCGGTACGGCGTACCACACATTTTTTCTCTCAATTTTTTTGAAAAATGAAACATTTTAAAGTGTTTTTTTTGTACTTATCTCACCTAATTTAAGGTCGTTTGGTATAAATATGCCCTTTGCTGTGCATTGGAACCCATGATTGTAACTTTTTTATTTGAACTCTTAT
Organism: Ips typographus; assembly: GCF_016097725.1. Lineage (NCBI taxonomy): Eukaryota > Metazoa > Arthropoda > Insecta > Coleoptera > Curculionidae > Ips > Ips typographus. Next base: position 79,586 of record NW_028098579.1, read on the forward strand.
ACATTTTGATAAAACGCCATTAGAAAGAGGATAAAAAACACTACAAAATGAGCCAAAACTGGACTCTCTAGCTTTTCAGGTTACCGAGATATTGAATTTCAAAAAGTATTAAAAAAGGACCCCTAATACCCCCCCATTCTTTCAATTTTTTTGAAAAATGAAAAATTTGTAAGTGCTTTTTTTGTACTTATTTCACCTAATTTAAGGTCGTTTGGTATAAATATGCTCTTTGCTGTGCATTGGAACCCTCCTGAAGCCAAATAAAAAATTGTCAAAATTGCACTTTTTGCAAAAAGAAATTTTTAAGTGTTTTTTTTTTACTTATTTCACCTAATTTAAGGTCGTTTGGTATAAATATGCCCTTTGCTGTGCATTGGAACCCTCCTAGAGCAAAATAAAAAATTGACAAAATTGCACTTTTTGCAAAAATGAATTTTTTTCAATTTTTGAATGATTGTAACTTTTTCATTTAAACTCTTATAGATTTCGCTAGAACGCCATTAGAAAGAGGATAAAAAATACTACAAAATGAGCCAAAACTGGACTCTCTAGCTTTTCAGGTTACCGAGATATTGAATTTAAAAAAGTAGTAAAAAAAGACCCCTAATACCCCCCCATTCTTTCAATTTTTTTTGATAAATGAAAAAATTTTAAGTGTTTTTTTTGTACTTATTTCACCTAATTTAAGGTCGTTTGGTATAAATATGCTCTTTTCTGTGCATTGGAACCCTCCTGGAGCAAAATAAAAAATTGACAAAATTGCACTTTTTGCAAAAATGAAATTTTTTAAATTTTTGAATGATTGTAACTTTTTTATTTGAACTCCGATAGATTTCGCTAGAACGCCATTAGGAAGAGGATAAAAAATACTATAAAATGAGCCAAAACTGGACTCTCTAGCTTTTCAGGTTACCGAGATATTGAATTTCAAATAGTATTAAAAAAGAACCCCTAATGCCCCCCCATTCTTTCAAATTTTTTGAAAAATGAAAAATTTTAAAGTGCTTTTTTTGTACTTATTTCTCCTAATTTAAGGTCGTTTGGTATAAATATGCTCTTTGCTGTGCATTGGAACCCTCATGGAGCAAAATAAAAAATTGCCAAAATTGCACTTTTTGCAAAAATGATTTTTTTTTCAATTTTTGAATGATTGGAACTTTTTTATTTGAACTCTTATAGATTTCGCTAGAACGCCATTAGAAAGAGGATAAAAAATACTACAAAATGAGCCAAAACTGGACTCTCTAACTCTTCAGTTTACCGAGATATTAAATTTCAAAAGGTAGTAAAAAAAGACCCCTAATACCCCCCCATTCTTTCAATTTTTTTGAAAAATGAAAAATTTTTAAGTGTTTTTTTTGTACTTATTTCACCTAATTTAAGGTTGTTTGGTATAAATATGCCCTTTGCTGTGCATTGCAACCCTCCTGGAGCAAAATAAAAAATTGCCAAAATTGCACTTTTTGCAAAAATGATTTTTTTTCAATTTTTGAATGATTGAAACTTTTTTATTTGAACTCTTATAGATTTCGCTAAAACGCCATTAGAAAGAGGATAAAAAATACTACAAAATGAACCACAGCAAACGGCATATTTATACCAAACGAACTTAAATTAGGTGAAATAAGTACAAAAAAAGCACTTACAAATTTTTCATTTTTCAAAAAAATTAAAAGAATGGGGGGTATTAGGGGTCTTTTTTTACTACTTTTAAAAAATTCAATATCTCGGTAACCTGAAAAGCTAGAGAGTCCAGTTTTGGCTCATTTTGTAGTATTTTTTATCCTCTTTCTAATGGCGTTCTAGCGAAATCTATAAGAGTTTAAATAAAAAAGTTACAATCATTCAAAATTTGAAAAAATTTCATTTTTGCAAAAAGTGTAATTTTGGCAATATTTTATTTCACTTCAGGAGGGTTCCAATGCACAGCAAAGGGCATATTTATACCAAACAACCTTAAATTAGGTGAAATAAGTACAAAAATAACACTTAAAAATTTTTCATTTATTAAAAAAATTGAAAAAATCGAGGGGTATTAGGGGTATTTTTTTACTACGTTTTGAAATTCAATATCTCGAATATCTCGGTAACCTGAAGAGCTAGAGAGTCCAGTTTTGGCTCAACTTGTAGTATTTTTTATCCTCTTTCTAATGGCGTTCTAGCGAAATCTATAAGAGTTTAAATAAAAAAGTTACAATCATTCAAAAATTGAAAAAATTTCATTTTTGCAAAAAGTGCAATTTTGTCAATTTTTTATTTTGCTCCAGGAGGGTTCCAATGCACAGCAAAGAGCATATTTACACCAAACGACCTTAAATTAGGTGAAATAAGTACAAAAAAAGAACTATAAAATTTTTCATTTTTCAAAAAAATTGAAAGAATGGGGGGTATTAGGGGTCCTTTTTTAATACTTTTTGAAATTCAATATCTCGGTAACCTGAAGAGCTAGAGAGTCCAGTTTTGGCTCATTTTGTAGTATTTTTTATCCTCTTTCTAATGGCGTTCTAGAAAAATCTATAAGAGTTTAAATAAAAAAGTTACAATCATTCAAAAATTGAAAAAATTTCTTTTTGCAAAAAGTGCAATTTTGTCAATTTTTTATTTTGCTCCAGGAGGGTTCCAATGCACAGCAAAGGGCATATTTGTACCAAACGCCCTTAAATTAGGTGAAATAAGTACAAAAAAAGCACTTTGAAATTTTTCATTTTTCAAAAAAATTGAAAGGATGGGGGGTATTAGGAGTCTTTTTTTACTACTTTTTTAAATTCAATATCTCGGTAACCTAAAAAGCTAGAGAGTCCAGTTTTGGCTCATTTTGTAGTGTTTTTTATCCTCTTTCTAATGGCGTTTTATCAAAATGTATAAGAGTTCAAATAAAAAAGTGTACAATCATTCAAAAATTGAAAAAAAATTATTTTTGCAAAAAGTGCAATTTTGGCAATTTTTTATTTTGCTCCAGGAGGGTTCCAATGCACAGCAAAGAGCATACTTATACCAAACGACCTTAAATTAGGTGAAATAAGTACAAAAAAAGCAATTTAGAATTTTTAATTTTTCAAAAAAAATTAAAGGATGGGGGGGGGTATTAGGGGTCTTTTTTTACTACTTTTTTAAATTCAATATCTCGGTAACCTAAAAAGCTAGAGAGTCCAGTTTTGGCTCATTTGGAGTGTTTTTTATCCTCTTTCTAATGGCGTTTTATCAAAATGTATAAGAGTTCAAATAAAAAAGTTACAATCATTCAAAAATTGAAAAAATTTCATTTTTGCAAAAAGTGCAATTTTGTCAATTTTTTATTTTGCTCCAGGAGGGTTCCAATGCACAGCAAACAGCATACTTATACCAAACGACCTTAAATTAGGTGAAATAAGTACAAAAAAAGCACTTACAAATTTTTCATTTTTCAAAAAAATTTAAAGAATGGGGGGGTATTAGGGGTCTTTTTTTACTACTTTTTAAATTCAATATCTCGGTAACCTGAAAAGCTAGAGAGTCCAGTTTTGGCTTATTTTGTAGTATTTTTTATCCTCTTTCTAATGGCGTTCTAGCGAAATCTATAAGAGTTCAAATAAAAAAGTTCCAATCATTCAAAAATTGAAAAAAAATCATTTTTGCAAAAAGTGTAATTTTGGCAATATTTTATTTCACTTCAGGAGGGTTCCAATGCACAGCAAAGGGCATATTTATACCAAACAACCTTAAATTAGGTGAAATAAGTACAAAAATAACACTTAAAAATTTTTCATTTATTAAAAAAATTGAAAGAATCGAGGGGTATTAGGGGTATTTTTTTACTACGTTTTGAAATTCAATATCTCGAATATCTCGGTAACCTGAAGAGCTAGAGAGTCCAGTCCAAAAATTGAAAAAAAATTATTTTTGCAAAAAGTGCAATTTTGGCAATTTTTTATTTTGCTCCAGGAGGGTTCCAATGCACAGCAAACAGCATACTTATACCAAACGACCTTAAATTAGGTGAAATAAGTACAAAAAAAGCACTTTAAAATTTTTCATTTTTCAAAAAAATTTAAAGAATGGGGGGTATTAGGGGTCTTTTTTTACTACTTTTTTAAATTCAATATCTCGGTAACCTGAAAAGCTAGAGAGTCCAGTTTTGGCTCATGTTGTAGAATTTTTTATCCTCTTTCTAATGGCGTTCTAGCGAAATCTATCAGAGTTCAAATAAAAAAGTTACAATTATTCAAAAATTGATATCATTTCATTTTTGCAAAAGGTGCAATTTTGTCAATTTTTTATTTTGCTGTAGGAGGGTTCCAATGCACAGCAAAGAGCATACTTATACCAAACGACCTTAAATTAGGTGAAATAAGTACAAAAAAAGCACTTTGAAATTTTTAATTTTTCAAAAAAATTTAAAGGATGGGGGGGGTATTAGGGGTCTTTTTTTACTACTTTTTTAAATTCAATATCTCGGTAACCTAAAAAGCTAGAGAGTCCAGTTTTGGCTCATTTTGTAGTGTTTTTTATCCTCTTTCTAATGGCGTTTTATCAAAATGTATAAGAGTTCAAATAAAAAAGTTACAATCATTCAAAAATTGAAAAAATTTCATTTTTGCAAAAAGTGCAATTTTGTCAATTTTTTATTTTGCTCCAGGAGGGTTCCAATGCACAGCAAAGGGCATATTTATACCAAACGACCTTAAATTAGGTGAAATAAGTACAAAAAAAACACTTAGAAATTTTTCATTTATCAAAAAAAATTGAAAGAATGGGGGGGTATTAGGGGTCTTTTTTTACTACTTTTTTAAATTCAATATCTCGGTAACCTGAAAAGCTAGAGAGTCCAGTTTTGGCTCATGTTGTAGAATTTTTTATCCTCTTTCTAATGGCGTTCTAGCGAAATCTATCAGAGTTCAAATAAAAAAGTTACAATCATTCAAAAATTGATATAATTTCATTTTTGCAAAAGGTGCAATTTTGTCAATTTTTTATTTTGCTGTAGGAGGGTTCCAATGCACAGCAAAAGGCATATTTATACCAAACGACCTTATATCAGGTGAAATAAGTACAAAAAAAGCACTTTAAAATTTTTCATTTTTCAAAAAAATTGAAAGGTTGGGGAGGTATTAGGGGTCTTTTTTTACTACTTTTTTAAATTCAATATCTCGGTAACCTGAAAAGCTAGAGAGTCCAGTTTTGGCTATTTTGTAGTGTTTTTTATCCTCTTTCTAATGGCGTTCTAGCGAAATCTATAAGAGTTTAAATAAAAAAGTTACAATCATTCAAAAATTGAAAAAATTTCTTTTTGCAAAAAGTGCAATTTTGGCAATTTTTTTTGCTTCAGGAGGGTTCCAATGCACAGCAAAGGGCATATTTATACCAAACGACCTTAAATTAGGTGAAATAAGTACAAAAAAACACTTAAACATTTTTCATTTATCAAAAAAATTTAAAGAATGGGGAGTATTAGAGAGTCCAGTTTTGGCTTATTTTGTAGTATTTTTTATCCTCTTTCTAATGGCGTTCTAGCGAAATCTTTAAGAGTTCAAATAAAAAAGTTACAATCATTCAAAAAGTGAAAAAAATTTATTTTTGCAAAAGGTGCAATTTTGGCAATTTTTTATTTTGCTCCAGGAGGGTTCCAATGCACAGCAAAGAGCATATTTACACCAAACGACCTTAAATTAGGTGAAATAAGTACAAAAAAAACACTTACAAATTTTTCTTTTTTTAAAAAAATTTAAAGGTTGAGGGGGGTATTAGGGGTCTTTTTTTACTACTTTTTTAAATTCAATATCTCGGTAACCTAAAAAGCTAGAGAGTCCAGTTTTGGCTCATTTTGTAGTGTTTTTTATCCTCTTTCTAATGGCGTTTTATCAAAATGTATAAGAGTTCAAATACAAAAGTTACAATCATTAAAAAATTGAAAAAATTTCATTTTTGCAAGAAGTGCAATTTTGTCAATTTTTTATTTTGCTCCAGGAGGGTTCCAATGCACAGCAAAGGGCATATTTATACCAAACGACCTAAAATTAGGTGAAATAAGTACAAAAAAAGCACTTTGAAACTTTTCATTTTTCAAAAAAATTGAAAGGATGGGGGGGTATTAGGGGTCTTTTTTTACTACTTTTTTAAATTCAATATCTCGGTAACCTGAAAAGCTAGAGAGTCCAGTTTTGGCTTATTTTGTAGTATTTTTTATCCTCTTTCTAATGGCGTTCTAGCGAAATCTATCAGAGTTCAAATAAAGAAGTTACAATCATTCAAAAATTGAAAAAAAATTATTTTTGCAAAAAGTGCAATTTTGGCAATTTTTTATTTTGCTCCAGGAGGGTTCCAATGCACAGCAAACAGCATACTTATACCAAACGACCTTAAATTAGGTGAAATAAGTACAAAAAAAGCACTTTGAAATTTTTTATTTTTCAAAAAAATTTAAAGGATGGGGGGGTATTAGGGGTAGCCATTAGAAAGAGGATAAAAAACACTACAAAATGAGCCAAAACTGGACTCCTTAGCTTTTCAGGTTACCGAGATAATGAATTTAAAAAAGTAGTAAAAAAAGACCCCGAATACCCCCCCATTCTTTCAATTTTTTTGAAAAATGAAAAAATTAAAGTGTTTTTAATTTAAAGTGTTTTTTTGTACTTATTTCACCTAATTTAAGGTCGTTTGGTATAAATATGCCCTTTGCTGTGCATTGGAACCCTCCTGGAGCAAAATAAAAAATCGCCAAAATTGCACTTTTTGCAAAAATGAAATTTTTTCAATTTTTGAATGATTGTAACTTTTTTATTTGAACTCTTATAGATTTCGCTAGAACGCCATTAGAAAGAGGATAAAAAATACTACAAATTGAGGCAAAACTGGACCATCTAGCTCTTCAGGTTACCGAGATATTGAATTTCAAAAAGTAGTAAAAAAAGACCCCTAATACCCCTCCATTCTTTCAATTTTTTTGATAAATGAAAAATTTTTAAGTGTTTTTTTTTGTACTTATTTCACCTAATTTAAGGTCGTTTGGTATAAATATGCCCTTTGCTGTACATTGGAACCCTCCTGAAGCAAAATAATAAATTGCCAAAATTGCACTTTTTGCAAAAATGAAATTTGTTCAATTTTTGAATGATTGTAACTTTTTTATTTAAACTCTTATAGATTTCGCTAGAACGCCATTAGAAAGAGGATAAAAAATACTACAAAACAAGCCAAAACTGGACTCTCTAGCTTTTCAGGTTACCGAGATATTGAATTTAAAAAAGTAGTAAAAAAAGACCCCTAATACCACCCCATTCTTACAATTTTTTTGAAAAATGAAAAATTTGTAAGTGCTTTTTTTGTACTTATTTTACCTAATTTAAGGTCGTTTGGTATAAATATGCTCTTTGCTGTGCATTGGAACCCTCCTGGAGCACAATACAAAATTTGCCAAAATTGCACTTTTTGCAAAAAGAAATTTTTTCAATTTTTGAATGATTGTAACTTTCTTATTTGAACTCTTATACATTTTGATAAAACGCCATTAGAAAGAGGATAAAAAACACTACAAAATGAGCCAAAACTGGACTCTCTTGTTTTTCAGGTTACCGAGATATTGAATTTAAAAAAGTAGTAAAAAAAGACCCCTAATATTCCCCCATTCTTACATTTTTTTTGAAAAATGAAAAATTTGTAAGTGCTTTTTTTGTACTTATTTCACCTAATTTAAGGTCGTTTGGTGTAAATATGCTCTTTGCTGTGCATTGGAACCCTCCTGGAGCAAAATAAAAAATTGACAAAATTGCACTTTTTGCAAAAATGAAATTTTTTCAATTTTTGAATGATTGTAACTTTCTTATTTGAACTCTTATACATTTTGATAAAACGCCATTAGAAAGAGGATAAAAAACACTACAAAATGAGCCAAAACTGGACTCTCTAGCTTTTCAGGTTACCGAGATATTGAATTTAAAAAAGTAGTAAAAAAAGACTCCTAATACCCCCCCATTCTTTCAATTTTTTTGAAAAATGAAAAATTTTAATGTGTTTTTTTTGTACTTATTTCACCTAATTTAAGGTCGTTTGGTATAAATATGCCCTTTGCTGTGCATTGGAACCCTCCTGGAGCAAAATAAAAAATTGCCAAAATTGCACTTTTTGCAAAAATGAAATTTTTTCAATTTTTGAATGATTGTAACTTTTTTATTTGAACTCTTATAGATTTCGCTAGAACGCCATTAGAAAGAGGATAAAAAATACTACAAATTGAGGCAAAACTGGACCATCTAGCTCTTCAGGTTACCGAGATATTGAATTTCAAAAAGTAGCCTCACAAGACAGACAAGACAATCCCGTTTTCTTTTTCCATCGACGACTCTACTCGAACACTTACAAACATAACACAACTAAGACAATAATAAATGTTACAAAATGTAATTTTAGGTTAAGATAAATGTTTGCAATACTTTATTTTAGAATATTATATTATACCAACTTAAAGTAAGCCTAAACCAACAAATGTACACAAACAAGGGCAGAAAGACCATTTCGGTCGATAGCCCATTTCGTAATGAAATAAAGATTGTTTATTATTATTATTATGAAATTTTTTCAATTTTTTAATGATTGTAACTTTTTTATTTAAACTCTTATAGATTTCACTAGAACGCCATTAGAAAGAGGATAAAAAATACTACAAAACAAGCCAAAACTGGACTCTCTAGCTTTTCAGGTTACCGAGATATTGAATTTAAAAAAGTAGTAAAAAAAGACCCCTAATACCCCCCCATTCTTACAATTTTTTTGAAAAATGAAAAATTTGTAAGTGCTTTTTTTGTATTTATTTTACCTAATTTAAGGTCGTTTGGTATAAATATGCTCTTTGCTGTGCATTGGAACCCTCCTGGAGCACAATACAAAATTTGCCAAAATTGCACTTTTTGCAAAAAGAAATTTTTTCAATTTTTGAATGATTGTAACTTTCTTATTTGAACTCTTATACATTTTGATAAAACGCCATTAGAAAGAGGATAAAAAACACTACAAAATGAGCCAAAACTGGACTCTCTTGTTTTTCAGGTTACCGAGATATTGAATTTAAAAAAGTAGTAAAAAAAGACCCCTAATACCCCCCCATTCTTACATTTTTTTTGAAAAATTAAAAATTTGTAAGTGCTTTTTTTGTACTTATTTCACCTAATTTAAGGTCGTTTGGTGTAAATATGCTCTTTGCTGTGCATTGGAACCCTCCTGGAGCAAAATAAAATATTGACAAAATTGCACTTTTTGCAAAAATGAAATTTTTTCAATTTTTGAATGATTGTAACTTTCTTATTTGAACTCTTATACATTTTGATAAAACGCCATTAGAAAGAGGATAAAAAACACTACAAAATGAGCCAAAACTGGACTCTCTTGTTTTTCAGGTTACCGAGATATTGAATTTAAAAAAGTAGTAAAAAAAGACCCCTAATACCCCCCCATTCTTACATTTTTTTTGAAAAATGAAAAATTTGTAAGTGCTTTTTTTGTACTTATTTCACCTAATTTAAGGTCGTTTGGTGTAAATATGCCCGTTGCTGTGCATTGGAACCCTCCTGAAGCAAAATAAAAAATTGCCAAAATTGCACTTTTTGCAAAAAGAAATTTTTAAGTGTTTTTTTTGTACTTATTTCACCTAATATAAGGTCGTTTGGTATAAATATGCCCTTTGCTGTGCATTGAAACCCTCCTGGAGCAAAATAAAAAATTGCCAAAATTGCACTTTTTGCAAAAATAATTTTTTTTCAATTTTTGAATGAGTGTAACTTCTTTATTTGAACTCTGATAGATTTTGATAATCTTGATAATACGACATAATCCAATAATATAGTACATAATGCAATAATACTAATAATAATCTGAATAATACGAATAATACCCCATAATATAAATAATGCAGCATAATCTTGATAATACCACATAATCCAATAATATAGTAAATAATCTGAATAATACGAATAATACGGCATAATATGAAAAATCATAAAGCGGTGGAAATTGTTGGTTATTAAGAATAAATATTGTTACGATTTTCCCGTGGGTTCACACAAAGTCAGTTTAACTCAACAATTAATAACTTTATTTATACCAAAACACTCCGTACAATAATTAACTCAGCTATTAAAAACACTACTACAATTCCACAACTATTCCACTATTTAAACTTTACCGCGTTCCCAAATTCACTACTACCGCGGTTGACACCGCGTCTTTTATATTCGCAAACCACGTTCTAGAATGACCGCGAAACGCTTCGCGGGTTGCCTTGAACATTAAAGAATCTTCCAGGCGGCGCTTCCTAACTGTGGCCTACTTTAATACGCGCCCGGCCAGATATTGCGGCGCATCGGTTTCATCCCGAAGCGAGCGCTCGTTAAGAAGTATCGAGCATAGTAGGCCCAGACCGTAACACTGCCCCCCTCTTAAAGCTGATCGTCCCGATCCGCTTCATCTAATCCCTGGTATTTCTTGAGTCTGTCCAGATGGACAATTTTCATCTTGCCTTTGGGGCTGCGTTGGACTCTGTACACGACGTCGTTTAACCTTTTTACCACATTGTAAGGTCCCTCCCAAACAGGTGTTAATTTCGGTGATTTGCCTTTCTTCCTCTGAGGGTTAAACAACTAAACTTTATCATCCTTCTGGAACCCTCCCGAATTGGCCCTCAGATCATAACGAGCTTTCATCTTGTCGCTAGCTAGATTCAAACTTTTCCTGACCAGATCATGGATGTTCAGTAATCTGTCTTGCAACTCGTCAACGTAGTTCTCAATGTTAGTGCTTTGGCCTGTTGGAGATCCGAACACCACATCACATGGAAGTCGAAGTTCTCGACCAAACAGAACTTTAGATGGTGAATGTCCCGTTGAGTTGTGGACTGCTGCTCTATAAGCCATCAAGAAGAGCGGAATATGCTGGTCCCAATCTTTCTGATGCTGATCAACAACCTTTGAGAGATGTTGCTCTATGGTCTTATTAAATCTCTCGACCATGCCATCCAACTGAGGATGAAGCGGCGTTGTTCGGGTCTTCCTAATGCCTAGCAGGTCACAGAGCCTCTGAAAGAGCTTGGACTCAAAGTTTCGTCCCTGATCAGAGTGTAACTCCAACGGCACACCAAATCTACTGAAGACATTTTCGACGAGAATATCAGCGACTGTACTGGCTTCTTCAGCGATACTTCAGCTACGTCTATGGCCAAACGTTCGAATGGCAATCCTACGTTGTACTGTTTCATAGGTCCCCGGGATCTCGTCTGCGGTCCGTGGCTAGCTGCACAAATGGAACATTGTCGACACCATTTCACGTCTTGGCAGTAGTTCACCCAGTAAAAGCGTTGCCGGATTTTGTCCAAAGTCTTATTTACTCCCAAATGAGCACCAGTCTTTCCATTGTGCATTTCCTCCAGTACGTTGTCGACCCTTCCTCTGGGAACTACCAGCTGCTTCCTTATCTCTTTTCCATCAGCACTCTCCCAAGCTCTTTTTAGCAAGCCGCCTTCAACGACAAGCGAGTCCCACTGAGCCCAAAGTGCTTTGAACGTCAGGCCTTTGCTAGAGATTTCTTGCCATGTTGGTCTTGGCTCGCTTTGTTCCTTTCTCAACAACAATGGGCCTATGTCGCTGTCTTCTAGTTGATCCTTCCTAATCTCATCGGGACTCCATTCATCATCGGTCTTCAGCTGAACCATTCTGATGGACACAACGCCTTCACGTTGTTCCGCTTTCTGGCAATGTTTGCATTCTTCGGCGCAAGGTCTTCTTGATAGAGCATCTGCGTTATTATGCAGCTTTCCGGGTCGATGCTTGATGTTGAAATTATACTGCTCGAGTTTTTCAAGCCATCTTGCTACTTGTCCTTCCGGTTGTTTCATTCCGAGGAGCCACTTGAGTGCCGCATGGTCAGTCCTTATCAAAAATTCCTGTCCGTACAAGTACTTGTAAAAGTGATCGACTGATTTTACTATTGCCAGTAGCTCTTTTCTCGTTACACAGTAGTTCCGTTCTGCTTTGGTAAGTTTACTACTGAAGTATTCTATGACATGTTCTTCTCCGTTTTGGATTTGAGACAATACAGCTCCGATACCAGAATTACTGGCATCTGTGTCTAAAATGAACTTTCCTTTTGGTTGTGGATAACTGAGGATGGGACTGGAGCAAAGTGATGCCTTTAACCTTCTGAACGCCTGATCACATTGGGTATTCCAACAGTAGGGTGTTTTGTCCTCAGTAAGTTGATGTAGCGGAGCTGCGATGTTGGCAAATCTTTCCACAAACCGTCTGTAGTAGGTGGCAAGTCCTAGAAAGCTTCTGAGTTCGTGTTTATCCTTTGGTACTGGCCATTCTCTAATTGCTTGGATCTTCTTGTCGTCCGTCTGGATTCCGTCGACCGACACCACATGCCCAAGAAATTCGACTTGCTTTTGAAAGAACCAACACTTTTTGGCGTTCAATCGAAGATGGGCACCACCTATTCTAGCAAATACTTCTTGCAAGTTGTTCAGATGTTCTTCAAAAGTTTTTCCCATCACCATGATATCGTCCAGATAAACCAAGCATGTCTTCCAGTTAATGCCACGAAGCACAATTTCCATTAGTCTTTCAAACGTAGCAGGAGCGTTACAAAGTCCGAAGGGCATCACATTGAATTGGTACAGCCCATTTCCAGCAGAAAAAGCAGTCTTTTCCTTATCTTGCTCCTCAATGCCAACTTGCCAGTACCCACTCTTCAAATCTAAAGTGGAAAACCAACAGGATCCTGCCAAAGTCGTCAGTGTATCGTCGATACGGGGAAGTGGATAGCTGTCTTTTTTGGTCACGTCATTCAGTTTTCGGTAATCTACACAAAATCTGCTTGATCCATCTTTCTTAGTGACCAGAACAACAGGTGATGACCAAGGGCTGCAGGATTCTTCTATAACTCCGTCGTCAAGCATCCTGTCCACTAATTCCTGCACTTCCTGTTGTTTGTCTATTGGTAGTCTCCTAGGTGGTTGTCGAATCGGTTGTGCATTGCCGGTGTTAATTCGGTGTTTTACAATGGTAGTTTTTCCCATATTGTTCGGTGTTCCAAATATGCTAGCATGGTCCAAAATCAGTTTCCGAGCCTTCTTCAGTTGTGGTGTTGACAGATGTTTCCAGGTCTTTTCAAGTTCATTTAAGAGCTTGTTTTCCCCCAACTGCTCCTCCTGTTCTGGTAACCCATCGCAATTGGTTACTTTGACTACAGGCTCAAATACCGCAATAATTTCGCCTTTGTTGATTTTGACGTCGTCTGGAAAAATGTTTGCAACTCTAATTGGGACTTCACTTCCTCCATTTACAAGTGATTTCCCAATGAGGCATCTTCCTGGTCGGTCCGGGTTTCGTACAAGTCCAACACAGCTCCCAGAATTCTGCTCCAAATGTCCAATGATTATTTGCTCGGAATTGCCGTTTATTTTTACTGTCTGAGATGCCAAAACATTAATGGGTGACTCACAGCGGTGACTGGTTGACAGGATGAACTCTTCACTTCCAAACCTTAGGATATTTTGCTCGGGATCAAAAGAAAATCCATGTTGACGAATCAGGTGCATTCACAGAATAAATTCATCTTCAATATCCGCTACTAACACGGTGTGGTAAAACGTAATCTTTCCAAGGCAAATTTTGACTGTTATTTCTCCTAAAACTTTAGCCGATTCTCCAGTCACAGTGCGCAGGAGAATACTTCTTTGTAAAGGCTTAATTTGACTTTTATCCACAAGGTTTGACCGGATCAAAGATACTGCCGCACCGGTGTCCAAAGTAAAAGTAACGTTCATCGCATCCACCTTTCCATCTACGTTCAGGCTTCCCATTGATCTACCCAGGCTTCTGATGGAGATAATTCTGGGGGCTTTGTTTTCGCTAGTCAACATTCGCCCCGTAATGTTGACTAGTGGGAGTTTTCCTGGTCCCTTCTGGATGGTTGTACGTCCCTCGTTGGAGAGCGGGACGGTATCCTTACTCGACAATCTCGTTTAATGTGTCCCGTATGTCCGCATCGACAACACTCCACTCTAGTGATCGGGCGTGACCGTTCTAACTGTGTGGACTGGCCATTTGCTGATGCTGCCATTTGTTGCACTAATTGGCCGACCATTGATTCAATTTTACTTATTGATGTAGCAACATGATCGGCTGGCGGTTCTCTCTCCTCTTGAATAGTCACGGCCCTGATTTTTGGCTTTAAGTCGTTGCACGCAGCTTCAACTTCCAGCGCTCGAATCAGTAATTCGCTGCTGTTGGTCCCTTTGAACATCTTCAGCATTTTCTTTACCTCCGGATCTCGAATCCCATCTACAAAATACTGTGCCACAAGTTCTTCTTGGATTTCATCCGGGACGGCTGGGTAAGCCAGATGCACAAGGCGACGAATTTCGGCCTCAAACTCTTGTAAATTTTCACCAGTTTTCTGCAGTCTTGCCTTTAATTGTGTTTGGTACACTCCTTTCCTATGCTGATCCCCATAACGTCGTTCTAATGCAGCTACTAATGCGTCATAGTTGCTTTGTTGGGCGATAGGCAGAATCTGTAACAGCTCCAATGCAGGTCCTCGTAATGCCACCACCAGTGCTACAGCCATTTCCTCGTTACTCCATCGATTTGCATTTGCAGCAGCCTCAAATTGGAGTTGGTACGTTGCCCATGAAGTTTGACCATCGTATGTGGGAGGCTTGATCTTGTTGAGCCCGTTTCCGGTAATCACTGTAGAGCTGGCTCCTCTGCTGTCAATTTTCTGCTCCAAATCACGTAACTTTATCTCGACATCATTCTGGATTTTATTAATGTCCTCCCGAACATCATTTAATTTTACCTGAACATCACACTCCATCTTTTTGAGACTATGGGTTACATACTCTTGGATTTCTGTCTTGGTCCCCGCTAGAACGTTCAATGTTTCTACGTTACGCTTTTCTTTCCGCTCTCTATCTTCTTGACGCATTTCTATATCTTGTTGTAGCATTCTTTCTTGTTGTTGTCGAATCCTTTCTTGTTCTTCCTTGTCTTGTTGTCGAATTCTTTCTTCTTGTTGTCGAATCCTTCCTTGTTCTTCCTTGTCTTGTTGTCGAATCCTTCCTTGTTCTTCCTTGTCTTGTTGTCGAATCCTTTCTTGTTCTTCTTTGTCTCGTTGTCGAATCTCTTCTTGTTTTTCAAACATTGCCATAATAGCTGCAAGTTGGCCCTCCATGTTTGCACTTTGACGTCTTGTTATTGGCGTAAAATAAATTTAACACACCACTGTTCCGAAAATCTCTAGTCCGGTTAACGTTAACTCTTAACGCTTCGCGATTTGCCTCGAATGTCAAAGATTCTTCCAGGTGTGCCGCTTCCTAACTGTGGCCTACTTTAACACGCGCCCGGCCAGATATTGCGGCGCATCGGTTTCATGGAGTATCGAGCATAGTAGGCCCAAACCGTAACAATATTAATTAAGCCTCTTTTCATCCTATTAGGATGAGGAATTATTTCCTTAATTTTGTCTTCAACTCTATTTTGAGTGATTGCCAATAACTGAATATAAATAGCGTTGTCAGCCAAATATTCACCGTGAACTTTTAGAATGTTCGTAATATTTGATGCTTTTAAATGCAGCTTATTTATTTCACTAATTAAAGGATTTAGTAGTTGTGTGCAACATCTGGTGACATCTGTACTCAACTCTATGAGTTAGAAAGTACTGATGGCGTTCCAAAATCTAGGAACAGCACCATTAATGCCGCATCATTCGGTAAACACCGATCTGATTGGTTGAAAATGGTGAGGTTTTGTTTTTTGTTTATCAATCCCAATCCTCTGACCGGTTTCGCCGTATTACGGCTCATCAGAGAGGCTATAGGGCTTGATAACCAAAGAACAAAACCTTCGTTCCAGTATAGTCAACTGGATGCCAGAAATGATAGTTGTGTGCAACATCTGGTGACATCTGTACTCAATTCTATGAGTTAGAAAGTACAGATGGCGTTCCAAAATCTAGGAACAGCACCATTAATGCCGCATCATTCGGTAAACACCGATCTGATTGGTTGAAAATGGTGAGGTTTTGTTTTTTGTTTATCAATCCCAATCCTCTGACCGGTTTCGCCGTATTACGGCTCATCAGAGAGGCTATAGGGCTTGATAACCAAAGAACAAAACCTTCGTTCCAGTATAGTCAACTGGATGCCAGAAATGATAGTTGTGTGCAACATCTGGTGACATCTGTAGGTACTCAACTCTATGAGTTAGAAAGTACAGATGGCGTTCCAAAATCTAGGAACAGCACCATTAATGCCGCATCATTCGGTAAACACCGATCTGATTGGTTGAAAATGGTGAGGTTTTGTTTTGAGATGAGCTTTGTTTTTTGATGTTTTGATTTTTTTCTGATGAGCCGTAATACGGCGAAACCGGTCAGAGGATTGGGATTGATAAACAAAAAACAAAACCTCACCATTTTCAACCAATCAGATCGGTGTTTACCGAATGATGCGGCATTAATGGTGCTGTTCCTAGATTTTGGAACGCCATCTGTACTTTCTAACTCATAGAATTGAGTACAGATGTCACCAGATGTTGCACACAACTATCATTTCTGGCATCCAGTTGACTATACTGGAACGAAGGTTTTGTTCTTTGGTTATCAAGCCCTATAGCCTCTCTGATGAGCCGTAATACGGCGAAACCGGTCAGAGGATTGGGATTGATAAACAAAAAACAAAACCTCACCATTTTCAACCAATCAGATCGGTGTTTACCGAATGATGCGGCATTAATGGTGCTGTTCCTAGATTTTGGAACGCCATCTGTACTTTCTAACTCATAGAGTTGAGTACAGATGTCACCAGATGTTGCACACAACTATCATTTCTGGCATCCAGTTGACTATACTGGAACGAAGGTTTTGTTCTTTGGTTATCAAGCCCTATAGCCTCTCTGATGAGCCGTAATACGGCGAAACCGGTCAGAGGATTGGGATTGATAAACAAAAAACAAAACCTCACCATTTTAAAGGATTTAGGTCATAAAAATGGATTAGAGTGTATTTATAATCAATTAATTTTGCTTGTCCTAATTTTATAGGAATTAACCCAACATTGTCAGTTAATTCTCGTAGGGCAACCTTATCCTGTAATCCGATACTGCTACGAAGCAAAATGCTGCTGGCGACCAGTCTGAAAGTAAAAATATAACTTCTGTACACCTATAATGATATTTTGTTAACTACTAAGTTAAAAACTTAATTATATACTGAAATCTAAGGTTAACTAATATTTGCAATGATAGTATTTAATCAAAGCTGTATGTGTTTCGTAAAGGTCTCTTTACGTTTGCCATATGGATTTTTCCATGAGCATTAGTCATAATAGTTTTACGTTTTTTGTTAACCCTGGTAATTTCTTCTGGCTTTGTAAATTTTTCAGCTAGTTTTTGTCTGGTATGCTTTTTTAAGTAGACATTTTGACCAGCTTCAAACAAGTCGGGATTCTCACGGTTCTGATTAATTTTGCTGACACGTTTTTCCTTACTTTGTGCAAGTTTCTCGTTAATCGTGGAATATAAGAGTTTTGTTTGTTCTTTATGGTTTGTAATATAATCCGATAGCAACAGTTGTTCTAAGTTTACATCAAACGGGTCATTGTCAGTAATATGACCATTGATGATATCAATCGGTTTCATCTTGGTTGCGGAGTGAATTGAATGGTTATAAGCCATAATTGAATTAGTAATTTTTTGGTTAATACTAGAATTATTGAAATTTTGAGCATTCAATAGCTTTACATGTTCGCTGATCGTTGAATGTAATCTTTCAATATTTCCATTAGATTGAGGATGGTGTGGCGAAATGAAATGAATTTTGACTTTATGCAATTGCAGCAGTTCAGTGACAACAGAATTTTTAAACTCAGTCCCGTTATCCAAAATTATCTGTTTTGGAACTCCGTGATGAGAGAAAAACATTAATAAATTATCAACAATTTCTGTTGCCGCTAAAGATTTGAGAGGGTACGCTTGTGCGTATTTCGAAAAACTATCCAAAGTGGTTAAAAATTTTGTGTCCATATGTACTATTTCAAACGACTTTGTCGCAGTTGGGGTGACATTCATTTCAATATTGACGGGATGTCTGTCATATTTTGTTCTGATACAAATATCACATTGATTGATATACGTTTGGATTGATTGTTTTTGATTAGGCCAGTAATACTTTTCTTTAATTCTTGAAAGAGTTTTATCAATTCCTCGATGGTTACTTTTACCTTACCCTACCTATGTGATATTGTTTTTCAGGAACTTTGTTTTATTTAATAAACTTTAAGATATCATCTTCAAAGTTATTTTGACTAAGTTGAACTATCAATCGGCGTTTCTTTTCGAATAGTAGTGTTAATTTCGGTTTTGCCGGTGAATGAAAAACTTTAGAAATAATTACCTGGTTTGCACCGTAATTGACTGGTATATCGATGATTGGTATTCCTACAATTGGGTCTTGATCATTTGTGTGAATTGTATCACTGTCGTCCCGTTCGTTGGTTTTATTTAACTCTTCAGTTTGTTTTTTATCAAAGTCAGGATCTTCGTTGTCTAATTCTCTATTCAATGTGTCCATATATTCTTTTAGAGAAAACTCTTGATCTTCTTTTGTATGCAACTCAATGCGTGAGAGTGCATCAGCATTTGTATTTCATGTCCCTTTTAAATAAAGGATTTTATAATCATACTCTTCGAGTTTGATTCGCCACCGTAATAATTTAGAACTAGGATCCTTAAGTGAAAATAGCCACTGTAAAGGTTTATGATCAGTATTGGTGTAAAATTTTTGACCAAACAAATATGGACGAAAGTATTTTGTTGTCCACACAAGACAAAGGCATTCCTTCTCAATTGTGGAATAATTCCTTTCAGAATCATTTAATGTACGCGACGCGTACGCCACTGGAAGATCTCGGCCTGGAGGTCCTTGACTTAGAACCAAGGACGGTAAACAGTAAAGGATTGCTCAATCGGCCGATTTTGTGTCCCGGCGGCGAATGAATTCTGACGTCACAGTGGGTCCTCGGGCGCACAATACGCTAAATATTCGCCCGAGACGCTATGTACGAGATTTACTGCGTTTTTTTATAAGTATACATATATTTTTTATTTCGCTAATACATATTGTATTAGTAAAGTGTGAGTATTTGTAGTAGTCTTAGTAATGAAAGTAATTTTTCCGTCGACTGTGTATTTATTAACAGAGTTTTTTAATTGACGATAACGAATGAATAACGAATTCATTTAGTTCAGATCCGCCATTATCGACAGAACTAACTGTCATTGTCAAGGGTGCCTGTGATTTCGGTTTACGGTGTCGCGTATACAACTGACAATTAGTATTTTTTTTTATTTTTGAGGATTATAAACATTTATTATAGAGTACAGTAGACGAAAAAATCTTGTAACCAACTCTTATATTAATGAGCGATTAATAATCTTAATTTTATTAAACATTACATTTCGTTATATTATATATTATACATAAACATTTCGATTAAACATAGCTTTCATTAATACACTCGTTGGTTAAATTATAAAATTGATTTTTAATCAGTATTCACAAAACTTACCAACTCGTAATAAACCTAACTCAATTTATAACACTCTCAAATTGTCTTTTTTTGCTCTATTAGTTACAATTTTAAAAACTTACACTCAATATAACTATTGAAATTTAAAATGCTTATTCGTGAATGATCGACTGCAATCGCGCAAAACAATCGCGCGAACGCGAGATCTTTGGCCCCACGGTGACGTAAAAATCGTCACCGGCCCGAGCCGATACCGGCAAGATTGCGCTTATGGGATTAAGCAATCCTTTACTGTTTACTAAACTAAGTGGCCACTTAAGGAACAAACTACAAATTAAAAATATTCTGCCTTTTAATTAGGAAATAAGGATCGAAACCTAGTTTAAAGTAGGCAGGCAGATTAACACAAAAATTATTTTGTGCAAATATCCGGAGAAAAATTTCTATGTTTTCTTATCTTACACTAATACACCAGGCTTTCACAAGGGAAAAAAAATTAGCAGCTGTAAAACCCACACCCTGTATATATAGAGTAAATACTCCTTTTCACCTGAAAGGGAAAATTATTACAGTTATGTGGTTAGTGATTTAATACACGTTAGGTGTCAAAATTGCCTCAGCCTCCAGCAGGAACCTGAAACGAAGTTAAAATCTTTTTCCAACTACTTTGACATATAGGTTATCGTGAAAAGCCTGGCCCCAACTAACTATCAAGTAAAATGGCTACTCAAAAGAAAATCCGCAGCAGACTCCCTCAGGTCTCGGATACCGGATGCAGGCCTTTGGTTCTTCAATATTTACCCACGTGCAACTTTTCTTATAAAATACTCGTAGAACGGTGATCCACAATCACTTTTTTAGTTGGGGCGCGTGCAAAATTAACTGCCGAATCGTAAAACGCAATTTACTGTTTTTTAATTAGTGCACTTAGTTACTAATTACGACTCAAAAACATCGCGAAATTTCAACATTTAAGACTTTTTGATTTTCTTTCGCAAAATTCTTATCTCTGTCCCAAAAATTGCTAGAAAAAACTCGTCCTGTCGCTTGTTATCAAGCCGCCAATGTTCGACATCGGACCAAAATGTATGGTACCTTTTTAATTTACACGGTACGGTAAAATTTTAAAATTTTTACTGATTGGAACAAATCACGTAAAAACCATGACATCGCTGGCATTAATTTTTTCATAAATACGACTACTCGCTCAACGACAGGGAAAAATAATTAATTAATTAATTAATTCATTAAAAGATTACAATCTTGAAAATTTGGTGAACCCCAGTTTCTATACGACAATAGATGGCGCGGAACACTGAAAATCACTGATTTGTAAAGGAAAAATGGAAAGGGCACAGCATTGCCTTTCTAGGTACTCTCTTCAATTCAGTGGTTGATTGTACAAGTTCAAGCAGCCACGTATAGATGGCGATGAACACTGAAAATCACTGATATGTAAAGGAAAAAATGGAAAGGGCATAGCATTGCCTTTCTAGGCACTCTTTTCAATTCAGTGGTTGATTGTACAAGTTCGAGCAGCCACGTATAGATGGCGCGGAACACTGAAAATCACTGATTTGTAAAGGAAAAATGGAAGGGGCATAGCATTGCCTTTCTAGGTACTCTCTTTAATTAAGTGGTTGATTTACAAGTTCGAGCAGCCACGTATAGATGACGCTGAACGCTGAAAATCACTGATTTGTAAAGGAAAAAATGGAAAGGGCATCCATAATGGAAAGCTCGCCTAGCAATAGAGAGATATGGTAGAAAACTTTAGTGACTGCTTTTTAATAACTCCAGGCTGTAAAAGTAAAAAAAGGTCAGGCAGTGTTTATACAATTTTGTAGTACTATGGAGATGTCAACTATAAGGCTGAGTTGTTATTTTAAATACTAACCTGAGAATTGAAACGAAATTCGCCGAATATGATACGGAACTAACCGAAGTACAATAAGGACTCTTGAAAGCCAAGCATGACCAAGTCTTAATTTACGGCAGGCACAATTCCTATTAGTGGCTGGCCTTATTAAAATTGAAAAACGCATGCGCAGAGGTCAATATAAGAACGCCACTATTAGGGACAAGGCTTGATTTGCACATCCATATCTCCCTAATATCCGACACGTGTGGTCGAAATGATAATTTCGAATCAAAAGCTATTAAGTTGAAATTTTGCCGTTTGAGAATGACGTTATTTTTTACATTTTTGTTTCTCGCATATCAATCATATGAATTGAACAATTTTAACAAAAAAAGCACGTTGTGGATTTTATTAGCCAGTCTAATTGAACACGTTGTCATGTACTGTCACTTTGATTTACATAAATATGATAGCTATTTATGTACCAAGGGCGTTAGAGAGAACATAATGTCCTGAAGGCCGAAATAGCCAGAGAGCCTATATGGTTCGAAGGACAGGTTTCGGCCTGATGGACATTATTAAACACCTGTGGTGCATACAATGTTTTATGTTTCACCTAATTCAGCAATTATTTACTGTTTCTGGCATTGAGAGGTAAGGTATACCTTTACCGGTATGTTGTTTACTGTTAATTTTATCTGAATGTTGTGACTTTGTTGGGGTGGTTGGATCCTGGACAGTAAAACACGTTTATTTAACTAACTAATAAACTTGTAATAAGACTAAAAGTGAACATTATTTAATACGACCGACAGACAGACAGACTGAACCGCGTGCATTCTTTTTTTAAGAACATCGAACGTCAATTATATTAGGTGGCGTTGCTTGTCAACCAGTACAATGTTGCCACTGTTACAACAGGTTATTTTATAAACCCAACAGACTTTGATAGTTCTGTCAGTCAGTGAAAATGGCAACAGCTGGACAAAATTTTAGAAAATATAAAAGAAAATGCAGCAAATGCTAACGAAAGTTTATTACCTAAAAAGTCCAGAGCATTCTAAGGTTACTACCTTTAACACCACGAAACCAAGTAGCAGCAAAGCCATCGAGGAGCATTGGCAAGCCTTTAAGCGCAATGTCATCACTAACTCATGTATATTCTTTAAAAATTAAAACAGCATCAATAAAGGTATTTACATCCATTTCCTTAGTGCCATCAAACCGTGAACTGCATTTTGAAAAGTTGCCACTAACAACAGCTGGCTGTTGAGCTGCTTGCTGTGGAACCATAGTCAGACGTGCCATCAGTTCTTGGAACTGCTAATTTGTCAATGTTACAGTCATATTTTCAGAGTTGGGCTGTTTTGAACGGAGTAAATAAGGGCTTCTTGCAAAATTTGATGAGTTTTCAGAGGTAACAAGGGAATGCTCCTCTTGTATGGTTGAAAGACTAGAGTTCATGTACTTCAATAATGAGATATCATTAAACGAGGCTTAGTGATTGCAGTAGACCCGGTGTTTACAGAAATTCGGTGCAAATCACAAGTAAAATGAACAATCTGAACTGTTGGTATTGTCCTACAAGTAGAAGCAACACTCACCTCGAAACAGGGCAATGTGATTGTTCGGCGATTGCAGTGGAACCGTTTTCTTGCATAAACTCGGTGCGAATCACAAAAACTAAAGTTTTTGGGCACTTTAAATTTTTGTCTGTAATTTTTGAAGTTTTGTAATACCAGGTGTCCAAGAGCACCCTGGACATAGGAGATTAACATGGGAAAATCGTTTTGATTTTTTTGCTCCTGTACGGTTCATTTAATGGAAAAAACGCTTTAGATAAAAGTTGTAGAGCACATTTTCGGCTATCAACTCGTAATTTTTTCAATACCGTAGATTTGACCATTAAGACGAAAAACGGATCTAATTTTAAATCTCGCGCCAAGCGGTCGTTAAGGAAAGTTTATATCCGGTCGTGCTACCAACCTTTCAAAATCATAACAAATCGCTGTCAGTCATTCTGTAATCAAAACATTCGAAACAAGTTTATTTAGTAATAATTTTGAGTTACTGCCCACATAATGCAAAAAAAATAAAAATAAATCGTGATAAAAACACTTTATCAGTAGCCACAGTCCAAAAATCTGGTAAGTTGCGTTTATAATCTCATTGAATGTCTTTACTAAACTTATTTACTTTGTAGCAAAGTTCTTTAAGAAAACACTGGTTTTGCTTGCAAATATTTAATGAGGACGACCGAATCACCTATCTCAAGCTTTTTCATAACACTACCAAACGATTTAAAGTGATACAAACAATGGAATAGGGAGGCCTGCAGATGTTTGAAGATAAGTTGCTTTACTATACAGGGACCACAAAAGAGGGCAACTTGAACATCATTCATCTACAAGGATACTTGTAAAATGTCTACTAACCAAAAATAGTTTATTTGCAAGTAATGTGTAACTCGAGTTCACATTTGATTAGTAAAGGTGTGTCCTGTGAAATGGTGTATTGAATTAGAAGCAAATTGTTTCTCTTTAGAGACTTTCAATCACTACATTTCACCTACCTTTGCTAATTTGGAACTCCACTATTATCCAAACAAACTTTCGGTTAGTAAGACAAAGCTGTTTTTAGCGTAGCTTGTATGGTGAAAGGTTCACCCACTCAGTGATAAGACCAGTTTTCTTTGCCACCTATTGTACCTAAGCTTTTCACTTGAAGAAAATGTATACTGTACCTTGAACTGTGAATAAATAATTAATACAAATGTTCAGTGTACAAAGTTTTATTTGGAACAATTGAGTGTGTGGAAAAAAGAACACAATTATAATGTTAATACCTAAACCTAGAATAGCTCAAACAGCTCATGTAGAAAGACAATACCTACCCATATACAAAAACTTTTGTCACCTGACTGATAATTTGACTGTGTAAGTCCATATTCTGTTCCTAGAAGGGGTTTCTCAGAGGTTTTATAGCCAGTTTAAGAATATTCACATTTCACAGGCACATCAAATTTTGAGATTTAAGTCAGATATCAACACTGAATCATTTTAAGTTTTGGTTGCAACACTGAAGAAGACCCTCGCTGATGATAGTCCATGAAGTTAAGCACATTGAAGCTAAATCACACCACTTTTGAAGGAAGTATTTACCCGCTTTGTTGTTGTCCCTGTACAGTAGGAAACTTATCTTCAAAGATTTGGCTTCATTGTCCACTGTTTTCATCACTTTAAATCGTTTGGTAGTATTATGAAGAAGCTTGAGATAGGTGATTCGGTCGTCCTCATTAAATATTTGCAAGCAAAAAGCGGTTTTCCATTAAATGAACCGTACAGGCGCATAAAAATCAAAACCGTTTTCCCATGTTAATCTCCTATGTCCAGGGTGCTCTTGGACACCTGGTATAAAGTATGATTTATACTAAACCATTGTTAAAAATATTAATCCTGTAACCTTTAAGTTAGAATTGAACCACAATATTGTAGGAAAATACGGAATAAACGCAACTATTGGCAACACCGATGAAAAATATTGTTTTGACATAATATAAAATTTAGTTTCATTGGTAGGCACCGGAACACGTGATGCACAGCATACTAGAATTCGAGTTAAACTGCGCATGCGCAATATCATAATAATATAATATCAATGAATATGATAATTCAATCACTCTCCAAATTCACAGCCTACTAGAGGCCTCCTTTTTAACAACGGCCCATATAGGATATTGTCAGTGTATAACTATAAAGTATTTAGATAAAACCTGCCAAAAGTTAAATTAAAGAGGGGGGTTTGGGTTGGGTCTGGGTTTTTTGATCAAGGTTTTTTCCCCCGTGTAGAACTAAAAAACCACCTTAGTACATCTGGGTTCAGCTGTCCCCCCTTGTAGAATGACAACCAGCAGACTAGTGATCTAGTTAAGGTAGGCTTCCATGTCCTTTTTTTTTTTTTTTTCTTTCTCCATGGGTCTGTCGGCTGTCAGCTCCAGATAGCACGTAAGCCTAATGGCTTATTGTACTGTCCCCATGTTTGTAGTTCTTTAGTTACACCAGTCCATTACCCCTGTTTCCCGTACGAGGTGGAGAAGGTCCTTGCTTGGTGCTCTTTGTATCTCTTTCAGTACTAACTTAGTTTTCCCGAAGATTGTTTGTCGCCTTTGACCAAGTGCTCAACATTCACATATGATGTGTTCAAACGTTTCGATTTCCTCCCCGCATAGTCTGCAGTCCAGGTTATCATCGAATAGTTTCATGGTGGACAGGTGTTGTCTCACAGGTCCATGCCCTGTGAGAAGCGCTGTTAGGTCTTTCAGTTCTTTCCTGCTGTACTTTAGCAGTTCTTGAGCCTTATTTTTATTTGGTCCTGCAATAGCTTGCTTCCCATGCTTATTTCCTGGGTACGTCTTCCAGCGTTCCAGGTGTTTTGTGTTGATCCATTCTCCAGTGACCCGTCTTGTTGAGCATCTAGGTATGCCTACAGATGGTTCTGGTCCAATCATGTTTGCATTTGAGCCTTGCCTGGCAAGTTCATCTGCTTTTTCATTTCCAGGAATGCCTGAGTGACCTGGTACCCATACAAGTTTTACCCTGTTATGTTCTGCCAGTTCCGTGATTCTCTGTAGACACTCATCTACCAGTCTTGACGATGTTTTGCACGTAAGCAGTGCTTTCAAGGCTAATTCTCCTTCTAATGTTTTCTTCTATGCACCATAACAGAGCATATATTTCCGTTTGAAAAACTGTGGCGTGTTTTTCTAGTGGTATGCTGATGCTTACCTTAGGTCTCTCGCCATAAACTCCTGCACCACTTCCCATTTCCTGTTTAGATCCATCTGTGTTCTTATATCCATGTCCTTAGTTTTGTAAGTAATTAACTAACATGCCACAACTTTCAGCCTCTGAAGATGGGTGTCTGAATACACCCGAAACATGTTAGGCAGATAACAACTTAGTATTAATATACCAGGTGTCCAAGAGCACCCTGGACATAGGAGATTAACATGGGAAAACGGTCTTGATTTTTTTGCGCCTGTATGGTTCATTTAATGGAAAAACGCTTTAGATAAAAGTTGTAGAGCACATTTTCGGCTATCTACTTGTAATTTTTTCAATACCGTAGATTTGACCATTAAGACGAAAAACGGATCTAAAATTCGGAAATTTTAAATCTCCCGCCAAGCGGTCGTTAAGGAAAGTTTATATCCGGTCGTGCTACCAACCTTTCAAAATCATAACAAATCGCTGTCAGTCATTCTGTAATCAAAACATTCAAAACAAGTTTATTTAGTAATAATTTTGAGTTACTACCCACATACTGCGAAGAAAATACAAATAAATCGTGATAAAAACACTTTATCAGTAGCCACAGCCCAAAAATCTGGTAAGTTGCATTCATAACCTCATTCAATGTCTCTACTAAACTTATTTACTTTGTAGCAAAATTCTTAAAGAAAACACTGGTTTTGCTTGCAAATATTTAATGAGGATGACCGAATCACCTATCTCAAGCCTCTTCATAACACTACCAAACGATTTAAAGTGATGAAAACAGTGGACAATGAAGCCAGATCTTTGAAGATAAGTTTCCTACTGTACAGGGACAACAACAAAGGGGCCAAATACTTCCTTCAAAAGTGGTGTGATTTAGTTTCAATGTGCTTAACTTCATGGACTATCATCAGCGAGGGTCTTCACCTGTGTTGCAACTAAAACTTAAAACGATTCAGTGTTGATATCTGACTTAAATCTCAAAATTTGATGTGCCTGTGAAATGTGAATAATCTTAAACTGGCTATAAAACCTCTGAGAAACCCCTTCTAAGAAGAGAATATGGACTTACACAGTCAAATTACCAGTCAGGTGACAAAACTTTTTGTATATGGGTAGGTATTGTCGAAAAACCAACTTTTCAATTGAGCTATCTACATGAGCTGTTCTATTCTAGGTTTAGGTTTTAACATTATAATTGTGTTCTTTTTTCCACACACTCAATTGTTCCAAATAAAACTTTGTACACTGAACGTTTGTATTAATTATTTATTCACAGTTCAAGGTACAGTATACATTTTCTTCAAGTGAAAAGCTTAAGTACAATAGGTGGCAAAGAAAACTGGTCTTACCACATAAACAGTGATTGTTCCACAGATTGAGTGTGAGTGGGTGAACCTGTCACCATACAAGCTATGCTAAAAACAACTTTGTCTTACTAACCTAATAGTGGAGTTCCAAATTAGCAAAGGTAGGTGAAATGTAGTAATTGAAAGTTTCTAAAGAGAAACAATTTGCTTCTAATTCAATACACCATGTCACAGGACATACCTTTACTAATCAAATGTGAACTCGAGTTACACATTACTTGCAAATAAACTATTTTTGGTTAGTAGACATTTTACAAGTATCCTTGTAGGTGAATGATGTTCAAGTTAACTAATGGAGCTAATTAAATATCAGTACTTACCTTACCCTGTAGAGATGGGAAAAAACATTGACAATCAGTTATAAAAAATGGCTTTTTATTAACATCATAAAATGTAAAACCACTTAAACACTATGGTGTGTTGATAACACTACAAAACAGAAGGATACAATAAAACTATCAGTCACATAGGTCACTAAATTGCACCACTTTTGAGGGAAGTATTTACCCTCTTTTGTGGTCGCTGTATAGTAAAGCAACTTATCTTCAAACATCTGCAGGCCTTCCTAGTCCATTGTTTTTACCACTTTAAATCGTTTGGTAGTGTTATGAAGAGGCTTGAGATAGGTAATTCGGTCATCCTCATTAAATATTTGCAAGCAAAACCAGTGTTTTCTTAAAGAATTTTGCTACAAAGTAAATAAGTTTAGTAGAGACATTGAATGAGGTTATGAACGCAACTTACCAGATTTTTGGACTGTGGCTCCTGATAAAGTATTTTTATCATGATTTATTTGTATTTTCTTCGCCGTATGTGGGTAGTAACTCAAAATTATTACTAAATAAACTTGTTTTGAATGTTTTGATTACAGACTGACTGACAGTGACAAGGATTTTTTTTTTTTTTTTTTTTTTAACTTTCTTTATGGCTTTCACCACTAGGGTATTCAGCCAGGTCAAGTTAGGTTAGGTCGAGGGTGGCCTACGCCACGTCGGAGCTTAAGCTCCTCCTCTTAGGTCTGATTAAAAAGTTAGCAAGACAACACAACAAAGGATTCAAACTCTTCACGCTCCCGGGCTCTGGAGGAGCTGACACACTTTTGGAAGAGCCTCGGATGGAAAGGAAGGTGTCAGAGATCTGGAAATGATCCAATAATTTGTTATGATTTTGAAAATTTGAAAGGTTGGTAGCACGACCGGATATAAACTTTCCTTAACGACCGCTTGGCGGGAGATTTAAAATTTCCGAATTTTAGATCCGTTTTTCGTCTTAATGGTCAAATCTACGGTATTGAAAAAATTACGAGTTGATAGCCGAAAATGTGCTCTACAACTTTTATCTAAAGCGTTTTTCCATTAAATGAACCGTACAGGCGCAAAAAAAACAAAACCATTTTCCCATGTTAATCTCCTATGTCCAGGGTGCTCTTGGACACCTGGTATATTTGTGGAGATCGACTCTGAGTTTTGCTTTCACTTACAAATACTTTATAGTTATATACAGAAAATATCCTATATCAGCCATTCTTTAAAAAGGTGGCCCCTGGTAGGTTTTGAATTTGGAGATTGATTGAATATTGATACTGCGCATGCGATTATTCTAGTGTGCTGTGCATCACGTGCTACGGTGTCTACCAATGAAATGAAATTTGATATTATGTCAAAACAATATTTTTTATCGGTGTTGCCAATAGTTGTGTTGGTTCCCTATTGAATATTGTTCCCTGTTTGTTCCCTACATTGAATATTGTGGTTCAATTCTAACTTGAAGGTTACAGGATTTATACTTTCATAGTTTAGTATTAATTATCGTTTGTATTACAAAACTTAACAAATTACAAAAAACATTTAATTAATAATAAAATCTATTAAGGTTGTTACGTGCTGGACAATATTACATGTCAGAAAAGATACGACAACATAACCGCGGCTCATGCGCACTCCAAAATTTTGACCAATATTTTTTATCGGCCACCTTTTTCGAACAAAACTAGCAGTATATAATCTCTAATGTATTTGTGTGTTCCACTGTTTAAAGAAAGAAGCGGAGTAGAAAACACATCAACATACATAACCTAACAAAAACAAATGTTCATTTTAATTTGTTTTGGTGTTAACAGCACCTTAGCATTTCAAATTGTAAACTTTCTTCTTGTATAAGATGGTGTGAGATTCGTACATTGACTGATTATAATTGTAAAAAAAGCGTGTATAGTTTCAATAATAAGTAACAAAATAAATAGCTGCAAAACTGCATTCTCTAGTGTGCTGGTTTTATTACTAGTGGTCCTGATCAGTGTTAATAAGTTTTTAGGATTCAATTAATTCAAGTTTGACCGAAAATGAGCAGACCTAAGAAGTCTCGCCGAAGATATGAGTCTGATTCTAACTCGAGCATGGATAGTGAAGAGGAAGCTCGAAGAAAGGATCTGCAGGAACGAGATGAATTTGCTGAGAGATTGAAGAAGTGTGATGAAGCTAAAACGAGAAATATTGTGCATGCCTCTGAGAAAAAAGCGTATGAAGAGGCGGCAAAAAGACTTCAATTGAAACATGCAGAATGAGACAAAATTATTCCAAATCTTAGGATTGAGTCGAGAAGAAAGTATTTGGAAAAACGCAAAGAGGACAAACTGGTTGAATTAGAAGCTGATATTCAAGATGATGAATATTTATTTGAAGAAGAAGTGTGAGTATCTATTTATTTATTTTCATAAAATTCTGCAAAAAAGTAGGTTCACTTTTTTTAATAATTTTTAGTGCAAAAAGTCCTTTTTTGCACTTATGTGTTGTTAAACTCCATCTATGGTCTTGTATAACAACTTTCACTTGCAAAAAAATGTACTTTTTGCACTTGTTGCATAAATAACTATTGTTTATACTGTTAGGTATCTTTTTTATCCATTATTCTACCTTAGAACAAGCCTTACAAGGTTACAGTAAAGAGTCCTAACACCATTTTTTTAATGGATTTGCCCTAGATTATACAGGTTGTTTCAGGATAAATGCATCAGGGTTTGATTAGGGGGGTTAGGGGGGGTTATTTTATGACAGTGTTAGGGTTTGATTAAAAGTAAAAAAAAAACTCTATCAAAACTCAATCTCGATGTCAAACATGTGAGTATCTGAAACATAAATAATTAATCAAAAACATTTTTTAATGAAAAGTACCATAAAAAACTGTCTTTTTTTCGAAGGAGCAATGAACCTAACTATTCAATTATATCCAACTAAATTATCTACTCATTATTACAACATATCAATTTCAATTGCTTAATTTATTTAAAAAAAAGTACCAAGCACTAAAACATTAGGTGTATTTTTTTGACAAGTGTGACACATCATTAGTTTTGGAATTCAAAATTCAAATTCAAATTCAAATTCAAATAATCTATTCATGTTTAAAAATCACAGTTACAGTGATGTACATACGTCAAATGGATACAAACTTGGTCTACTATACAAACACAACTTACGATCAAAAGAAAATTCAAAATTAAAATTAAATATTAAGTCAACAGCGAGGTTAAAATCCACAAAACAACAAAACACCAAAACACCCCCACAAGACTAGGCACCTTGTTTGAAGTGGTCAAAATACTCTTGATTAGAATAAAATACATTTACAGTTAATAGTCTTTTAACATTTTCTTTAAATTTATTAATAGGTAGTTCCCTAATTAGGATGGGCAATGCATTAAAATATCTCACTGCCCAGTAGCCAGGGCCATCCTGACACCTTCCCAGACGGCAATACGCCGGTATTAAATCTCGTTTATGTCTAGTTGGATAAGCATGTACGTCCTCATGAGCAGGAAACAAACAAAAGTTATTCTTGACATACAGCAGATTCTCCAATATATATATTGATGGCCAGGTCATTATGCCGAGTTGCGAAAACTGTACTCTACAATCATCTCTATATCCCAATCCACTCAACAATCTGATAGCTCTCCGCTGCAGCCCAAACAGGCGCTTAGAGCCCGATGCATGACCCCAAACGAGTGCAGCATACGAGAGACGAGCATGAAATGTTGCAAAATAAGCTGATCTAAGTACAGGCCGGGAGACACTGTCCGCCAGGCGACGTAGCAGATATAAGTTTTTATTTAGTTTAGAGGCTACTTCCCCTATGTGAGCGTCCCACCGTGCTCCGGGATCAACAAGGACCCCAAGGAATTTTATATGTGGAACATCATTTACAGTCCCAATCTCTCTCAACGAGAACACCATCCTCTCTGTCTTTTGTCCATTCAGTAGTAGTCTGTTAGAGCTAAACCACAATTCGGCCAATTCCCTAGCCCTTAAAGAAGCCAATAAAGAAGCTTCAAGAGTGTCCGCCGTGACTGAAATGGCGGTGTCATCGGCAAAGAGGGTATACCCAGCGTTTTTGTCCACTAGGGGAAGATCATTTATATATATAAGGAAAAGTACTGGACCCAGTATGGAGCCCTGGGGCACTCCAGTTGTTATCCTCTGTTCAGTCGACGTGACCCCACCATATCGCACAGACTGGCACCTCCCCGCAAGATACGTTTCCAGAAGCCCAATACTGCCATCAACAAAGCCATATGCTCGCAGCTTGCGTAACAAGATACTATGGTCCACACAATCGAAGGCCTTACTAAGATCGCAAAAAAGGACTGTATTATAACATCGACTCTCATAAGCAGTGACAATGTCAGAGACAAGATTAACTATACCCAGAGCTGTACTTTTGTTTTTTCTAAATCCAAATTGATTTTTATTAAAAATGTCGTTATCTTCATAAAAGTTTATTATTTGCCGAGACATGCACTTCTCCACTATCTTGGACAGGATAGGAAGCAGCGATATTGGCCTGTAGTTCTCTAGTTTTTCAGTGTCACCCTTCTTAAACATAGGAATTACAAGTGCCTTTTTCATACAGTCTGGGAAGACACCAGCCAAAAAACATGAGTTTATTAGTTTTGTTAGAGGTACCAGTATCAGATTTTTTATTGACTTTATAATTTTTACGTTCAGACCGTATATGTCGCGGCTTTTTTTGTTTTTAAGTTGATCTATAACATTTCGAACCTCATTGAAACCCACCTCGCGGAAAGAGAAGCCGTCATCCGGACAATTTTTTTCAAGGCTCTCTAGAGGATCAATATCAACATCAACATCCGACCTCGGCATATTCTGCACAAGACTGCCGGCAATATTTAGAAAATATTCATTAAATTCTTGGGAAGTAATATTATCCGATCCAACAGGTACCCTGGTATTTCCCATGGTCCTATTAATAATTTGCCACATTGTTTTTGAAGGATTATTTGATGAGTTTATTAGATTATTGTTTGCAGCGATCTTAGCCATGCGAATGTGTTTTGCATAGTCTCTCTTGTACCCAAGATAGTATTGTCTGTTTCTATATGTCTTGTACTGTCTACTGATTTCACCCAATAGCCTCAGATGCTCCCTCATTTCTCTCAACTCCGGGCCGAACCAGCCAATATTATTCTCGGAGCGCATTGTATACTTTTTTTCAGGAAAGCTATTAATATACGCCTCATCCAAGGTGGCAACAAATTTCTCCCATTTATCATTCGTTCCAAGATTATTGGATTCGATAAAATCCCATGACATCGCGGAAAGGCTATTGTAAAACATGAACAAGCCTCTTTGAGTAATTGGTCTAAACTTCTGACTTACCCGGTTTAAGCCTTTATCAGGCAAAGGAAGAGACATACTAACAATCTGCCCAAGGTGATCAGACATTTCAAGATCCTCCAGCTCGACCCTTCCCACATCAATGCCCGCACTAACGAAGACATTGTCCAGACACGCATTCTGTCGAGTCGCGACACTCACACACTGGAGCAGCCCAAATTCGGCCATTGCATCACAGAGTTGTAATGCAGTTGGCTCGTCTGTGCCAAAATGAACATTAAAATCACCAGCCAGAACGATCCTCCGGCCAGCTCCAAGACCATCAAGAAGGAGGTTCAAATTGGTTAAAAAGGTGTCAAAATGGCCCGATGGAGACCTGTACACTGCTAAAACGAACACATCAAGACTCTGTACAAAACTACATGAATATTCAATACATTTTTCAACATTATAGTTTACATTTAGATGTTTTACACTTGTTTGCAATTGCTCTCGTATAAATATAACAGTACCTCCCCCAACAGATTCCTTTCGTGCAGAGAATCCAACAGTTTTATAGCCATCAATAGAACAGGCAGCAATCTCATCCTCGGTCATCCAGTGTTCTGTTATACACATAGCATCCACATCCTTGTCAGCAATGAATGCCTCCAATTGGAGCATCTTGTTTCTCAGGGACCTTGCGTTGATGTTTAGAATCTTCAGCTCTGGTGTTTTCCTTTTCAATGTTTTCCTTTTCAATGTTAAATTAACTTCTCTCACTTCTTTTGTATTGTGAGGTGTTGAAGATTCATAAAATGGTTTATCAGAACACCAGTCGGCCATAGTTTTGTGCTCATTATTTCAGTTTTGATTTCTTTAGGTACTCCCAACTTAAAGGAGCTGCGCACTGAATCCGTTTTAGTTTTCATCTTAAAACACTTACAGCCATTTTCTAAATTTTGTGACTGCATAAAGTGCAAAATATCTTCCTCGGAAGTATCGGGGGACAAACCAGACAGGAAGATCCACTCGAGGGGCGATGTTTTCTTCTCTGGAGCGGCAATGTTCAGAGTTGTTTTTACATTGTTTGTTCCTTTAGAGGGTGCTGGGCGATTTAAGGACCCTGATTTCCTGCCCTTGCCTCTTGTCACAACCTTCCAGTCATTTTCTATTGTTATTTCTTTTGTTATTTCTGGATGTGTAGTTTTTTTGTTTCCGATGTTTGTGACTATGATTTCATGACCCGCTTGTTTCTCGTTTTTGTCTTTGTTGTTAACAACTTCTGAATAGGTCAGTGACTGATCCACGACCACCCCTCCTCGACCAGAGTCAGCCCCATCTCCAGCCTGTGGTCCCGTTTTCTGGTTCCTTTTCGCGGTTGATGAACGAGACACTTCTGGCTCATGCTCCTGAGTTAATCCCGCCCGTTCCGGGGTTGGGGCTGTCGGGGACCGCCGATCGCCCTCAGACTCGCAGCCGAGCTTGACCACTTCTCCCCCAAGTGCTGCATTAGGGCCAGAAGCCGATGAAGGGGCAAGATCCTTTGTCAAGAGGTTTATCTTTTCATAGATCGGAGCCAAGGCTCTCCCGATCGCTGCATCCACCAACGCTATCATGTTAAAGGGTACTTCACATGGCATCTGACTCACAACATTCATGTCATTCTCCCCTGTTCGAAGAGGATAGGGCTCCAGTAACTTCAATTTGTCATTTAATTGAGCTATAATTTCATCCTTTTCCGCCAGTTCTAATTTCAAAGTTCTATTAGAAGACGTAAGAAGTTCCGTTTGCTTTATCAATTGTAGACTTTGCTGTTTTCCAATCTTCAATTTCTGGGAGTTTTCAGCCATCTCAGCATCTCTCTGATACAACTTTGCGGCATTTTCATTAATTTTTTGTGTTAAGTTTTTTATGGTTGTGGCTTGCCTCCTAAGATCCTCATCAAGCTTGTGTTCTCTATCTTCCACCTCATTTTCAAGAAGGGCGGAGTTTCTCTTCAATCTAGCTAAAGCTAGGTCCTTCTCTTTAGTTTCCTGAATAAGTCTATTATTTTCGGTCTCCAACCTCTCCATCTCAGAACAAACAACTGCACTCTCGTTACTATACTTGTCCTCACAGGCTCTAGAGCACAACACTTTAGTGCCACTCAGATATTTGAGACCCCCAGTTCTCTCACCACAGCTCCTGTGGAAGATGTTTGAGCAAGAGATGCAATAAAAGCTGGTGAGATCTTTGTTGCAGCATTTAAACGCTGAATATTGTTTACTCATGGTCCTAACTTACGCCTCCGAAATGTACGCAGTCCAGTACAAATGTTGACCATCCAAGCAGCCCTGCACCTTATCGTCGTATACGAGATAAGGAAGGTTTTCACTGGTTTTTTTTATTTGTTTGCGCTGGGCACGGACTGGCTATAATTAAGATACACGATTATACCAGAGGACTAGTTTTAACATTTTTATGCAAGCACGCCGGCCGCGCAACACACATTTTCACACGCCCCAATTTGGCGTTTTTCGACAGATCTTTTTATACTAAAATTTTATTTTAATTTTCGGTTTATCCCGCAAAACAACAGAATATTTGCGACACGATCACACACACGTTCTCCGAGTCACTCGGAGATTTAAGGTTGAATGTCTGTAGCTACTAAAAAACGAAATAAAAAGTTCAGGTTTGTATTTGAAAAATTGAAGTTGATGATGGTATCTAAAAAACAAAATGTCGAAGCTGAAAACTAAACTATTTTCTTGAAGAGCATAAAAAAGTGGTAAAAAAATAAAGTAGAAATTTTGTTGGATATCTCAGGATGTAATAAAAAAAATTTGAATTTTTTTTACTAAATTATTTAGCTTTCAAATGCGCAACTTTGCCTCCATTTAACTAAGGCTCTATCAATTATAGTTTCTTAGATAGCAATGCTAATGCATTGAATTTGTAACACCCTGTATTCTCAGTGTCCAAACGATTTCGATTTACACATATCGGGATACATTTTTTTGCCTTTTGTCTTTTGTTGTATTAAACAAGGTTTGTTCTAAGAATGGGGACAGAAAAATGTCAAAATTTATAATACAGGGTACACATAAAATGGGCTCAAAAAATCAGTTCTAAAAACGGATGCAAAGTCTAGTTTTTCAAATTGAACACTCCTTATTCTTATATAACTTCTGATTTTCAGTTAAAAAGTTTGGTAAGTTTGTATTTCGCCACTAATTTAAAAAATTCTTTCGTTAAACTGATACATTGAACCACCCTGTCAACCCCACAACTCAAAATTACTGTTATTGAAAGTTAAAGTAGTAGCTATCAAATTTAGTCATTACTGTCTTTATTGTCAAATAACTCATTAATTTGCAACACTTTGTAAAGAATTTTATGTTATGTCAATGGTTAGAAAATAATGTGTTGATAGCTTGCTTTGTTTGGTTGCCAGAGGGGCTCCAAAGCTAACTAAATGTTTTCCTTGACTGTTTTTTTTTTTTTCATGCGGGCAGGTACGGCCCTGATATTTGGCACAAACCTAGCTCAGTGATTGTCAAATCTAGGGCCGTAGTCGCCCGATTAAAAAAAATATCTGAAAGTAATTTGTGGTAACAGAAAAAGGAAAACATTTAGTCAGCTTTGGAGCCCTCTGGCAACCAAACAAAGCAAGCTATCAACACATTATTTTCTATGCATTGACATATAAAATTAATTACAAAGTGTTGCAAATTAACAAGTTATTTGACAATAAAGACAGTATTAACTGAATTTGATAGCTACTACTTTAACTTTCAATAACAGTAATTTTGAGTGGTTGGGGGCTTGACAGGGTGGTTCAGTTTTGATTTACACATATTGGGATACATTTTTTTGCCTTTTGTCTTTTGTTGTGTTAAACAAGATTTGTTCTAAGAATGGGGACAGAAAAATGTTAAAATTTATAATACAGGGACAGGGTACACATAAAATGGGCTCAAAAAATCAGTTTTCAAAACGGATGCAAAGTCTAGTTTTTCAAATTGAACACTCTTTATTCTTATAACATAACTTTGTCTGATTTTTTGTTAAAAAGTTTCGGTAAGTTTGTATTTCGCCAGTAATTTAAAAAATTCTTTCTTTAAACTGATACATTGAACCACCCTGTCAACCCCACAACTCAAAATTACTGTTATTGAAAGTTAAAGTAGTAGCTATCAAATTCAGTCATTACTGTCTTTATTGTCAAATAACTCGTTAATTTGCAACATTTTGTAAAGAATTTTATATGTCAATGGATAGAAAATAATGTGTTGATAGCTTGCTTTGTTTGGTTGCCAGAGGGCTCCAAAGCTAACTAAATGTTTTTCTTTTTCTGTTACCACAAATTTCTTTGAGAGATTTTTTTTAATCGGGCTACTACGGCCCTATCCTTGACAATCACTGAGCTAGGTTTGTGCCAAATATCAGGGCCGTACCTGCCCATTTGAAAAAAAATCTGAACCAAACAAAGCAAGCTATCAACACATTATTTTCTATCCATTGACATATAAAATTCTTTACAAAGTGTTGCAAATTAACGAGTTATTTGACAATAAAGACAGTAATGACTGAATTTTATAGCTACTACTTTAACTTTCAATTACAGTAATTTTGAGTTTTGACAGTTGTGGGGTTGACAGGGTGGTTCAATGTATCAGTTTAAAGAAAGAATTTTTTTAAATTAGTGGCGAAATACAAACTTACCAAACTGTTAAATTGAGAATCAGAAGTTATACAGGGTGATTCCAAAGCTGGTGCTTTCCTTTTACCTGCGAATAGGGCTTCAAAAAATAAGGTTTTTTTTCCTCTGACGCTTTTTCGAAATATGAACAATGACGATGATACAGGGTGTCAAAGTTTTACTGAAAAAAAAAACAAAATAAAAAATAACTTAAATTTAATTTTAACTAACTACAGGTTATTCCTTATAACTGACATAAACAAAAACAAAAGATTTCAGGCGCGTTTGAACTAAGTTTTAATAATTTGACACTTTAAATTAAAACAGCATTTCATTTTAGGCACGCATTAATACGGTTTTTATTTTTTTTTACTGGGAAACGGTGCGTCGTAGCAAAAAATAATAAAAGGGGTTTTATTTTTAGAATTCAACAAGGAATTCAATAATAAATTTTATGTTGAAAAAAAACCAGTAGGGTAATATTTTTTTTCGAAAATGTGCCCTATTCGCAGGTGAAAGGAAAGCACCAACTTTGGAATCACCCTGTATAAGAATAAGGAGTGTTCAATTTGAAAAACTAGACTTTGCATCCTTTTTTAGAACTGATTTTTTGAGCCCATCTTATGTGTACCCTGTGTGATAAATTTTGACATTTTTCTGTCCCCAGTCTTAAAACAAACCTTGTTTAACACAACAAAAGACAAAAGCCAAAATCGTTTGCGACACTGAGAATACATATAAAATTTCACGGTAAATATCTTAGAAACAGGTGCAGTTAGGTATATGACATTAATACAGAAAATATGTCTAGAATTTAACGTAGAATAAAAAAATGCAATAATATACAGGGCGTCCCATTTAAAATAAGCAGCAGTTGATATCTACCTCGTTAAATTGTTGCACACATATTTCTTTATTTTAAATTTTTTTTAAATTAAATGAGGTTTTTTTACACTCTACATTTGTGGTAATTCAGAAAATTAGTTAGCATTGTTAGGTGTTATTGAAAATTACTGGGCATTACAAGGAATTAGTGGCATGAATCAGTGGCATGGAATTAATGTACAAAATTTTACTCAGCAGTTTACCCTATAAAAAAACTTACTAGTCAACTATGTAATGTGATAATTGTTTCATATTGATATCTTTAAAAACAAAAATTACAGCTGAAATTTTTTTATCAAAGTTAGTAAAACATTCTGTACCTACTGCAATGATCCGTTATTATTTTTTTAAGAAAACTATGTATTGTCAAGTTACTTAAAATATGGATTATGCAGGGTGTTTCCCGATAAATCCGTCATACTTTAGGGTTTAATTAAACGTCAAAAAATAACTAGTTTACTAT
The DNA here is from genome assembly GCF_016097725.1 of Ips typographus. Classification (NCBI taxonomy): domain Eukaryota; kingdom Metazoa; phylum Arthropoda; class Insecta; order Coleoptera; family Curculionidae; genus Ips; species Ips typographus. The sequence continues at coordinate 118,791 of NW_028098579.1, forward strand.
ATAAACCATGGTCCAATGATATCTTATTATGGAGATAGAGGGTGTTAATATTTGACACAAACTTAGCGTAGTGATTGTCAAATCTAGGGCCGTAGCAAAACTATAGAAATAAAATAATTAGGGTCGATTTTTGCTTGAACTAAGTGGCCAACATAACGTAAAACGCATTAGGATAGAGGAAGTGTTTCAGGCAAATTTCTTCCTTAATTGCGTTATTTTTAGTAGAGTTTTATGCGTTAATCGATAGCCAATGAAAAATGAGCTTTCTATTGACGTATTAAAGTCGATTGGTTAGTGGTACAGTTTTGCCGCTAGACAGCGTCAAAATTTTTAAAAGAAAAGTACAAAATTTATAATTCTTTCTCGCTCTTATAACGGATATCATTGCAATTACAATATTTCAATTCTTTAGGTAATTTATTTATGTTTAAATTTGAATGGTAGATATTTAGAAACAATTATTGTGTGACAATTTTTTTTATAATACTGGGTGTCCTACCGGGAACTACCGCGGACAATATTTCGAAAACTACAATAGATAAATGTTTGAAAATTTTAGGGTTTAATATTTGCGTTGGGGCCTCCACATCTAAAATACAGGGTGTCTCTAAAAGGTCTGTACAAAATCCTATGACATATTCCTGACATCAAAATAAGCCGATTTGAAGCAACTTACCTTATCTCGATAACGGTTTACATTAGCGGTTCTTAGCAGGAGTACCTTTTTTGCTTTAAAATGTTTAAAACATCATTTCCTTAAATAAGAAAATTACACCGAGAAAAAAGTTACGGTCACTTAAAACCATCAGAATTACACTGTAATGCGCCCTCTATCGGCCGTAGTAAAAATGTGTCCAAATTCGGGTTTCGCATCTCAAAAAACTTCTGGGTTCCGGATTTGAAAGTAATACGTTACAAAATGTACATTATATTTACCACCCTGTATCTCGAAAGACGGAGCCATTTCGGACTAAGGTAAGTTGCTTCAAATCGGCTTATTTTGATGTCAGGAATATGTCATAGGATTTTGTACAGGCCTTTTAGAGACACCCTGTATATTAATATGACGAACAAATGTGTTGAAAAAATACACACGAAAGTTTTTACCGTAAGACTTTCGCCATAGACTAATTTCGTCTTTCTTTTCGTTTCTTAACACTGTGTATTACTTGTCAGCGTAGTTGCACAAGCGGGCAACATTGCCTACATAATGGGCTCAAATTTTAGTGGGGTAAAAGATGTGTTAAATGCCGTTTATAATGTGACGTATCATCTTGGCACAAACTTTGATAGAATAGGGGCAGGTCTATACCAGGTGTCCAAGAGCACCCTGGACATAGGAGATTAACATGGGAAAACGGTTTTGATTTTTTTTCGCCTGTACGGTTGTTTTGACTATCACGGACTAGTTTTCTGTATTTTTTTCAGATCTGTAATTTGAGCTCTTTCGTCGTAAAACACGAACAAAAATGCGAAAATTTAAACTTTTTACCTGCACTGTATAAGCGGTTGTCGAGCAACCGTATCAGCAACAATGACCTGTTTATCCGTTGCTCGACCACTGCATTTCTTTTCGTGTTTTACGACGAAATGGCTCAAGTTAGAGTTTTGAAGAAAATACAGAAAACTAGTCCGTGATAGGTACTACAACTTTCATTATTACGATTTTTCAATCAAATCAACCATACAGGCGCAAAAAAATCAAAACCGTTTTCCCATGTCACACCCATCTCCTATGTCCAGGGTGCTCTTGGACACCTGGTATGCGTTAGTATATACAGTGCGTTTTTTTTAACGCGCAACATAGGATTTTACATGTTAAATTTTTAAGCCCATGTTAGACCATGTTATTTTGGAACTACAGGTCTAAAACTTGCCGGGTGTGTTTTTAGTACCCTGAAGCTTGAGTAAATTTACCAATTTAGTCTAAAAAGTAATTAAAAACTGGCAAAAAATCATAATTTTTTTTCGAACAGATATTATTGTTTCATACTCCCTATATGCATTGTTGTTTTTGATACTGGCAGGGCAGGTAGCAGGTAGAGTGACACATTTTCACTGCATCACGACCCGACATCTTTTGAACGTCAAAAGGGCATTTTATGATTGTTTGGGATACTGTTTGGCTTCATACGGAGGTCACTTTGAACAATTAATTTATAAAAATACTTCTTTTGTTCTTAACTTTCTTGATAGAAAGTTAATATTCGCATTTTGATCACCCTGTTTTACTTTTTACGCCAAATTTTACCTGCTACCTGACGTGCCAGTATCAAAAACAACAAGTACCTATCATACATACAGGGAGGATAGGAAGATAAAATCTTTTCGAAAAAAGATGATTTTTTGCAAGTTTTTAATCTCTTTTTAGGCCGAATTTGGTAAACTTACTTAAGCTTCAGGGTACGAAACAGTCACCCGTCAAGTTTTATACTCGTAGTTCCAAAATAACATGGTCTGACATGTGCTTAAAAATTTAACACGTAAAATCCTATGTTGCGCGTTAAAAAAAACGCACTGTATTAATGTCTTTGACTTAAAACGAGCTGTGTCCAATCGACGTTAAAGTGGGCATCAACTATTCACGCCACCTTTATGAGACGGGTTTGGCAGGGCCAATGACGACACCATCAATCGCACCCGTCTGTCTAAACAAGATCAACAAAAATAGCCACCTTTGTTAGAAGGGCGAAGGTGTTTTTCTTTGTTATGGACACGTCGGTCACGTTCTGAATTTTTTGCACGTACTCGTTTCGCTTTCTTTAGCTTTGTGGCGTGGCCCTTGTTCTTTGTTTGTTGGTGATTGTCGTTCGTTGGTGTTGAATCAAAAAGAAAAAGTGGAAAATGTCTGAAGTAAAAGTAACTGCCGAACAAAAAGAAGTTATCATAAGTTTCATGGAAGAACATCCAGACTTTGCGAAAAGCAAATTATTAGATATGTAAATACTATACAGGGTGATTCAAATTCGACCCTCACCATTGGGATCTCGGAAACTATAAGAGATACGAGAAAGTTTAAATTGGGGCAAAGTTGCGCAATGTAAAGCTTAACCAAATGCCGTTTAAAATTTCGATTTTCCGAGTACAAAGATATCCGAAAAAAACAAAAAAAATTATTTTGTGGCAAATTTGAATCCATCATTGAATAGCTATGAAAAAGTGGCAATGAGAAGATGCTTTTAGTTTTGGGATATCTCTTCAAATAAGGTTAGAAAAAAATAAAAACAAAAAATCGAATTTTCAGTTTTTTTCCGCCTTCTTCGGAAGTAGGTACTCGGAAAATCGAAATTTTTAAAACAGCATTTGGTTGAGCTTTAAATTGCGCAACTTTGTCCCAATTTAAACTTTCTCGTATCTCTTATGGTTTCTGAGATCCCAATGGTGAGGGTCGAATTTGATTTACCCTGTATAAATAATTAATATATTTTTACTTTTACATGTGTTTCATATTTTTAACATGTTTCTACCTTTAAATACAAAAGTATAAAACATTATAGTAACAATTCTGATTGGTTAGGTCCTGATGGAAAAAAAATGAGGGCTGCTTTGTGGGAAGTGTTGACTGCAGAGTTAAACTCTGTTGGAGGGTCTAAAAAAACTAGTGCCAAATGACAAAGAGTAAGTGTTATTGTATTCATTTTTTATATGTTTTAAGTAACATTTTATTTAGGTCTGGATAGACTTGAAAAATAAAGTGAAGAGTACAACAAGAAACAGGAGGATGGCCCCAAAGCAGCCAACGGTGGACAGATTTTGAAGAGATGGTTGCCTTTTTCACCCAAGAAGCTGTCCATGGGCTGGAAGTCACTGCTGGCCTGGCTTTAGACAGTGAAGAATTACCAGTACAGCCTTGACTAAACAAGTAGCAGGCCCTTCATTAGAAAGCAGTACTTCATATGAAGTAATTGCTGGGCCTTCATCAGCCAGCCACTATCAAGGGTTGATTCTTCATGAGGAGAAGATGTTATAAGCCAAGTAAGTATAGAAAATAAGTTTTTTTATCTTATTTTTATGAAACAAAGTTTTATGCCTTTCTTATATTTCTGTTTTGATTTAGGATGATGTAATGTCAGAACCACATACGCCGGGTTCCTACGATGAAACTTCCAATGAAGATTCAACCACTCCTACTCGTAAGTGTATAAAGTGTGTAACACCAATTAAACACAACTATACTATTTGCTGTTAATTTATAGCAAAGCAAGGGGGCGAAAACGGAAAACAACCACAAGCCAGCAGGCATTCCAAACATTTGCTGGCCTGTCTGAAAGATGCCTGACTGAATACTAATATAGAAGGTGTTCTTCTCAACAGGCTGGATACCCAAAATGAAATACATTGGGATACTAATAATCTTTTAAGGAAACTCATTGATGTGTTAAAAAATAAAAGTAATTAGCTATTTCTAAATCAGGGTATTTATTTAACATGTTTTTACCAAATAGAATAGAAATAGGTATATTTTTAAAATCAAAATGTATGCAAAATATCTTTCAATATATTCTCTACGTGTTTGCTGGCCTAATTGCCTCAAAACATTATCTGGAACTGCGGCTGCACCTTGAGGAAGAATGGGTCCTTGCCTCACATCTATTTCGTCTCATCGTGGTTGTGGATTTTCCACTCTACAGTGAATAGCAATGTTGTGCAGAACACATCATGCCATTATAACTCTTGCAGCCTTTTGAGGTGAGTAGTGAAGTACTCTATCTTTTAACAAACATCTAAATCTGCCGTTTAAAAGCCCTATACATCTTTCAACAGTACTTCTACACCGTTTAAATGTCTCATTAAACCTATGTTCCTGTATCCCCAGAAAATAATCACCAATAATTATTAACAATCCTACATTTTTACTGTTGCATGTATGTATTCATACCCATGATTTTGCTATTGTCAAAATTTCCACGCATAATTTGAGCCACTATACTGTTTCTCCAAATAAAAGCATCATGACCAGGCCACCTTGCTACTATATTTAAAATCTTTAATTCTGAATCACAAATCTATAAATCATCAAAAGTTTCTAAAAAGTGAATATTAAATCTATACCTTTGTTAGTACATAACAGTTGACAATTAAGTCTATATATATATATATATATAGATAGCCTTTTACAAAATACATGTTCATTTTCATGTGGCTTAGTAATGGGTACCATCCACAATGCCCAGTATTTCAGCCATACCATGCTCTCTAAGAAACCTAAACAAAATAAAAATTTACTATTTATGCATCTGTTAATAACTGCAAATTAATGAAACTCTTACCTGTCCTTAATGGTGTTTCTTTGCTCAGCATTAGAAGGAAACTTAACCCTATTCCTCAATAACCTGCAGATTACCGGGGGTAATTGCACGAGTGCATAAAATTTACCGATAATTTTGCATGAAAACTTGTTATCTCTTAACTGCATGAGTTTATTTTCATATTTTTTTGGCGAAAGAGCCCGACACCGAAGGTGGAGGGCTTTTTTAGAAAAAAATATGAAAATGACCGAATGCAGTTTGCAAAGATAACAAGTTTGAACGAAGCATTATCAGGTAATTTTTAAGGCACGAATGTAATTTTGGGGAATATTTCCCGAATAAAGAAAATGTTTTGGTTTTGCTGCAACTATAGATTGCTCAATGAAGCTCAATGAGCAAGTTCCAAACCGTTCATTAATTTTTGTTGACATCGCGTTTGACATTGTTTGGTTATAAAAAGTCAAAAAAATGCGCATGGACAACAATTAGTATACTAGCAATAGGCTCTACAACAATGCAGTCGTTATAGATACGTACAGTGCAATTATCACTTTAGAATGCAATTATCGCTGTCATTCTGGTGAAAATGCACTGCTCATATGGGACATTTAACACATGAGGGAAATATTCGGGGGTAATTGCACAAGTGCATAAAAATTACCGATAATTTTGCATGAAAACTTGTTATCCCTTAACTGCATGAGTTTATTTTCAAAAATATGAAAATGACCATGCAAAATATATGAAAATGACCGAATGCAGTTTGCAAAGATAACAAATTTGAACGCAGAATTATCAGGTCATTTTTAAGGCACGAATGTAATTTTGGGGAATATTTCCCGAATAAAGAAAATCATTAAAAACCGAAGGAACCCAACATATATTAAATAAATTAAAGTAACAATTTAAACATTACAAAATCCTTAATTAAAATTTTCAATTGTTATTAAAAACACAGTCAATATAAATTGTCTAAAGTGTTTTTAATGATCCATTTGGAAGAAGCACATGGTTTATCACCCCCTTGAGTTGTCTTACTAAAAAGGGGATTGTATTCAATTCGGCCAGTTATCACACCTTCATTAGAATGCTCTTCTTTAAAAAAAGTTACTAAACAACTTGCTCCTTCTCCTCCTCTCCAAGCTAATTCAAAAGATAACACAAAAAACACCTTCTTCTGGAGACCATCGGGATCATCTTCACTGCATGTGATAATCATTTTCTTGAATTCTTCATAACTTAAAAAAACCGCGCTTCTCTTCCTTTTTTCGGGGTCTTGTTGTTTCTTTATTGCTTTCGTTATGCGCCTTTTGCGTTACGCGCCAACTTGAAAGCAATATCGGTAAATGGGTTGAAGGTGATGTTAAAATCTTGATAGTACTTTTCCATAAGCATCTTTGCCGTTACGTTCCAAATAGTTTTGATGGTATATTCTTTGTATTCTGGTTCATTTTGCTTTCTCATATTGAAAGCCCAATCCTCTAATACATTTGCCAATTCGGAAATGCTGGTAGTCTCATTCAATACGTAGTTTCTCTCCTCGGTGAAATACATAAATTGACGCCATATGTACTGCTTACTTTTTCTTGTGTTTTTCGGTTCACTATCTCTTGCAACTTCTTCAATTTGGCTAAGGGAAGAACACCCAAAGCTCGACATTTTAAGCACAATTAATCACTTCGATGTCAAATGTATGCAGGTCAGATAGTTACATACCTAGTTGCTATAGTTATCATTGACTGTCGTCACCGTCGTGGTATTATCAATTTGTGTTATTGCTGTAATTTTCGATAACACCCCTTCTCATATGGGAGATTTAACATGTAGCGTGGTGTTATCGATTTGTGTTATCGGGGGCAATACCATAAGAGCTCAGATTTAGCCGGATAATTTTTGTGCTTGTCTTAGAACACTTTCTTTTTGGTGTAACTGCACGAGAGCTGTTGTAACTAAATCACGAGAGCGTAGCTCGAGTGATTTTGCCAAACAGGTCGAGTTTTGTACCATAAAGAAAGTATGAGAAAACACGCGGAAAAATTATCCTGTTAAAAATCTGAGCTCGAATGGTATTTGATAAGACAATTCCATGAATATAATCAATAATATAAAAAGACTGCGACTTCCTTGTACTGGCAGAAATACATTTTTCTGGTTCTTTTGATTTTCTGCAGTAGAACTCTATCCGAAGCGAGCCATAACCAAAACAAAACGAACAAACATCAAAACTGACAGTGCCAGCAAAAATCTCAAGGTGAGACATTGCAACAATAGAAGTGTAGTGAAAATCCGTGGAAACGATGAAATCAACAGCAAAATTTATCCGATTTTTTTATCCGCTAGCAAACTCTCTTCCTTCCTTATTAGCCGATAGCAAACCGTGTTTTGATGACGTATATATGGCATTTTTTGTACATGAGTGGAATTGTCGCTGTCATTCTGGTGAAAATGCACTGCTCATATGGGACATTTAACACATGAGGGAAATATTCGCTATAAGTTTTCGATAACACCTCTCCTCATATGGGATATTTTACATATGACTCCTCCCAAAGATTTCATGTTCATTTCACACAGATCAACGTGAATTAAGTCCAATGGCTTCTATGCAATTTTTTTATTTATTGGATGTGAAATACGGCTTTGTTTTCCATATACACAACCAGGGCACACATAGTCATTCCAGTCATCAATAAATTAAAATTTATCTCTTTTCAGCACATCTCTAACATACTTGATATTTTGGTGACCCAATCTTTCATGCCATGTTTTGATAGACAAAGACATTAAACAAATGTTTTCCTGACGAAACATCATTTTAAATAAACTTCCATCTCTTTGGGCAATTGCAACAATGTCTTTACCACCAAATGTCTTGAATATAGACGGATTTGGATCTGCACACTGAATATAATGTTTATCCAATAACTGTGTGACTGAGAAAAGATTAAAGGTCATTTTGGGCACATGCAAAACATTTTTCAAAACCATCTTTTAATACCACTCCTTACCATTAAACGCTTCAAGATCAACATCACCAACTCCTATTCCTTCAAGTCTGGTAGCATCACCAATTACTACAATTTTGGGATCATCTTTCAACCATTCTCTGATGTGTGACGTCATGTGTTGACTAGCAGCACAGTCCTGATACCAAAGTTCGCAGCTCAGTTCTTTTAAATTTATGTCACTCATATCTGCTGAAGTCAAACTGGTAGTAATTAGAGCACGACGACTTGAATCACTCCTACTAGAATTTCTACTTGGTTCTTCACTACTTCTATGTGATTGCCTGTGACATTCCTTGGCAAAATGACCCTTTTGATGACAATTATTACAAGAGTAATTTTTCTTACAGAATTCTAAGTATTTTGCACAAGGTTGTTTTGTTTGTTGAGATGACCCACCTTACCACATTTGAAACATTCACCATTAGTATAGCCATCCGATCTGCCCTTCACTGTTGACTTGCCATTTGTCGCATGTGAGACTAAAGCATTTTGTGAAAATGATTCCGTAACATTGCTATATTCACTTAACCTATCATCCTCTAACCTAAGACGCTCAAACAGTGTATTTAAATTTTTATCTGCACCGGTTACATTATCCCGCTTTCTTTGACATCTTCACCTTCTGCTATTAGGTCTTCAGCATACTGTTGAATTGCAAGACAATTCTCAATTACTGACTTACTGACATCATATTGATAACTAAAAACTTGTCTTTGTAACCCTTCAATAGTAAGCTCTGACTTTTTACTATACAAGGCATGCAACTTATCTAACATTTGTTGTGATGAATGACTGAGTGATGAGTTTTCTATTTTAACAGCAATACCACTACTAACATTTAAACCTATAACAGTTTGTGCTTCTGGATCTTGCTTTAACCATGCTTTTACATCTTCATTGTTTTCAGGACCATAAGGCCTTAATTCTACATCAGTAGCAATCAAGTAAAGACCTTTCGACTTTAAAGTGAGATTTAGTTTAAACCGAAAAGGCACATAGTTTACATTCCTCAGATAATACTTCCATTTGTGATTTGATTGTATCAATGATTAAATGCTTGCAAATTTACTGACCTTGCACTGACTTTACTTCACTAACATGTGATTTCAGACTCCTTCCAACTTCCTGTCCTTCTTCTCTGGCTTTCCTTGTTATTGTCACGTTTAGGGGGGTGGCGTAGGAAGAGAAACAAGATCGTAGCTTAAGTATGTCTTCTTTATTAGGCAGTGAACACTGACCAAGAGGGGGTGTGTGGGTGTGTACGTCTAGTGGTAGGTGCGTAAGCCCTTCTGAAGTGTCGCCAAGCCGTCCAAGTGTAACGAGCCGTCCGGGCACTAGAAAGTTCGGACTGTCGCTCGTGACCTCCCTCTGGGGATGACCCCAGAGTTCGGTAATCGTCGATGGCTTGAGACGCTGATTAAATACCCACATCGTGACCCCAATTTGCCGGTCTTGCTGATTCAGACAGTGCACTAGGGGAGACCGGGGCCCGACTAGGTAACGGAACTTAGTGCAATTTATGTTATTCGTGACATTATTTCTTACTGGAACAAGCAGCCGGCAAAGATCTCTGGGCCCATAACCTGTTGAAGCTTCTGTTGAAGCTTATACTGCGTGTTCTTTGTGGCTGCAAGGGTTGAATTAAAGTGGAATTCAAAATACAATAAGTTTGGTTTATTGAGTAAGATTTGGACAGACAAAAGGCATCAAATGGACAGACTTAGCAGTAACAGTCTTTGAACAGAAGACTTTATAGCTTGACTTCTGACTTTCTGACTAACTTGACAAAAAAACCTGACTCGACAAGATTTCTATAATCATGACTAATCACTAGGTTAACACTAAGATTAACTAAAAACTAAACAAATAATGTTAGGTACACATTTTCCTTAATTCTAATACTAAATAAGAAATATGTCTTCTTAAAGTAATTCAATTCATCAATTAGTTCCTCAACACCCGTGGGAGATGGTTTCGATTGTTGTTTTGGGCCCTTATCCTGCTGCAACGAAATTCTTGCCCGGAGCCGACAGATTTTGCTTGAATCGAAAAGCCCTAAGTGAAGTTTTGTTTAGTTTGTCGGTAGCTAAAATTTGTAAAATAGAAAAAACCGACAGGCATCCCTTTCAATTCTTATAATTTTTTGTATTCGTTATGGAAAATTCGTAGTTCAGGACTGAACTGAAATAGACGTAAGGGACTGGAATGTCCTAGGTCTTGAAGGTACCCTTGGGGCTTTGAACCTGACCATTCTTGGGGCAATCCAGGAGGACCCACCAGTGGCGCTACAGGGGCAAGGGCGTTCATGTAACGACACTCTTCAATTCAGTGGTTGATTGTACAAGTTCAAGCAGCCACGTATAGATGGCGCTGAACACTGAAAACCACTGACTTGTAAAGGAAAAATGGAAAGGGAATAGCATTGCCTTTCTAGGTACTATCCTCAATTCAGTGGTTGATTGTAAAAGTTCAATCAACCACGTATAGATGGCGCTGAACACTGAAAACCACTGAGTTGTAAAGGAAAAATGGAAAGGGCATAGCATTGCCTTTCTAGGTACTCTCATCAATTCAGTGGTTGATTGTACAAGTTCAATCAGCCACGTATAGATGGCGCTGAACACTGAAAATCACTGATTTGTATAGGAAAAATGGAAAGGGCAGAGCTTGCCTTTCTAGGTACTCTCTTCAATTCAGTAGTTGATTGTACAAGTTCAAGCAGCCACGTATAGATGGCGCTGAACACTGAAAATCACTGATATGTAAAGGAAAAAATGGAAAGGGCATAGCATTGCCTTTCTAGGTACTCTCTTCAATTCAGTGGTTGATTGTACAAGTTCAAGCAGCCACGTATAGATGGCGCTGAACACTGAAAATCACTGATATGTAAAGGAAAAAATGGAAAGGGCATAGCATTGCCTTTCTAGGTACTTTTTGGTGTGCTTGTGTACTTTACTTTTTTGACAAGGTAGACAAGTTCTTGCCCATTCAGCAATATCCTTGTTCATACTTGGCCAAACTAAGTGTTTTTGTATTAATTTACGTGTTGCCCGACCACTTGGATGTGATAAGTTGTGTGTGTTTTCAAAAACCTTTTTCCTGAGTGAAACGGGAACATAAGGACGGATCTCAGGAGTTGATGTATCGCAGAAGATGAGGTTTTCTGAATCATCAAGTTGCAAACGTTGCAACTTCAATGACGATCTTGAAGAATTCAAGATGTGAGGAAGCTCTGAATCAGTGGCTTGCTCCTGAGCAAGATCTTCTGTGGAGATGATCACCGGCATGTTGATTTCATCTACTCTGGAAAAAGCGTGTGCAATGGTTTGTGTGAAGTTATCCATAAACCGTCAGCCATAAAACCGTCTCGGTCAGAACAGGCGGGCGAAAGGCCTACTATGATATCAACAAGCCCGAATACATCTTTATTTATAAGGAAGCGAGTTGTTTACAATTTTTTTGAGGTTAATGCTTCCATCGGACATTTCTGGTTAATGGACATTCCTAAAAATGTCTCACACTCATAAATTGCAACAGGGTCTGCGATGTTGAAAAAAAAACTAAACGCAATTATCGTAATTCATCGCTTAGACCTTAGACCATCCTGGACAATTTTTAAGTTTGAGTGCCACAACTTGATAGTACTAAATCGATGTAAGGGATGTCCCTAGATAATTCTAAGGACATCTCATAGAATGCTTCACCGTCTGAGGGGTTGAAAAGAACTAAAAACGCATGCTAATTATTGACATCCGTCGTTTAGACTGTCCTGGACACTTTCTAAGTCCGAGTGCCACAACTTGACAGTGCTAAATCGATGTAAGGGATGTCCCTGGACAATTTTAAGGACATCTCATAGAATGCTTCACCGTCTGAGGGGTTGAAAAGAACTAAAAACGCATGCTAATTATCGACATCCGTCGTTTAGACTGTCCTGTCCAGTTTTATCATTAGAACAGACGTTACCAGCCAAGTTCTTCAAATGCTGCAAAAAGTGCGATGGTTTCTGATCCCCAAAAGTTGACCTTTGAGCAGCAGTCGAATTTTGACTTCGTTAGATTGTCCAAATGAAGCTAGAATTCTATTTTTAACGGCCTCGTACTTGTGAGTGTTAGGTGGATTTCGCAAAATGTCCGCTATGAAAGGAAGAACACTGGTATCTAGGTTAGCAATTAAAAAATGGTACTTAATTTCATCCTTAGTAATCTTTGCGATTGAGAACGAAGCCTCTATCTGAAGAAACCAGATATCTGGTTCGTCTCTCCAAAATGGCGGGATTTTGATGTTACTGGCGGCGAAGTCTCCGTTCATTTTTTTAATCCTGGGAGTAGACTTCCTGGTGTCTTCACAGTATGTCGCTCCTCAGTTGATCCTAATGCCTCCACAATCACGTCGGAGTCACCAATTTGTGGGTATTAATGTCCACAAATAAAAGGAGGCAGAAATGCAACAATACTTTTAATAAAATAAACGTATAAACGGAAACGAAGTGTAATTAGAGCTTTGCGGCTAATTGCTAAACGCTCAAGTCTCTAAGTGACAGTCAACAATAACAATTGCCAAACGGTTGGTGAATACGTCACTGAATTAAAGTCTGTGATGCCGTGGAACTACCGGTGGACAAGGTTGGCTCCAGGTGGTCAGGGAAAGGCATAGCGACCGCCACAAAACCACTGAGTTGTAAAGGAAAAACGGAAAGGGCATAGCATTGCCTTTCTAGGTACTCTCCTCAATTCAGTGGTTGATTGTACAAGTTCAATCAGCCACGTATAGATGACGCTGAACATTGAAAATCACTGATTTGTAAAGGAAAAATGGAAAGGGCAGAGCATTGCCTTTCTAGGTACTCTCTTCAATTCAGTGGTTGATTGTACAAGTTCAAGCAGCCACGTATAGATGGCGCTGAACATTGAAAATCACTGATTTGTAAAGGAAAAATGGAAAGGGCAGAGCATTGCCTTTCTAGGTACTCTTTTCAATTCAGTGGTTGATTGTACAGGGTGGGCAAATAAGCGAGGTAAGCGGCTGTACCTCCGAAACTAATGATCGTAGAGAGTTACGGTAAAAAAATTTATAGGTTAAGTAGGCAAGGGAAAATGCTGGAAATTATTTTCAAGTTTCCAAGATGGCTACCAGAGGGCGTTTGCGCCATCTTGAATTACATAAAGTTACGTTTCTTGTGATTTTCCCCAATGAATGTAACAAAAAAGTATTTGCGTTTTAATGTTAACTTAAAGTCGAACATTTTTTGAAAAAAACATTTTTCTCTATCTTTCGAAATAAAGTGGTGGGGGGTATTTGAATGTTGTTTTATATAAATGCCTGTAACTTCAAAACGTCTTTAATACATTTGGATAAATTTGGTATCATTGAAAAGAGCATTTCTTGGGCTTTTAGGTTTCTTCTGATAATGACAGTTGTGACCTAAACGGCCGCCGATAGAGGGCGTTATTTGATATTATAACCAAAATAATGGATTTTCTCAAAAAATTTAAATGCAATGATATGACTTTTTGTAGACTAGAAAATAGACAAATGACAAAAAAAGAAAAAAAAAAAATATATTAAGATGCGGTTTGCGCAGGCTTATTGGTTAGTCATTTGTCTATTTTCTAGTCTACAAAAAGTCATATCATTGCATTTAAATTTTTTGAGAAAATCCATTATTTTGGTTATAATATCAAATAACGCCCTCTATCGGCGGCCGTTTAGGTCACAACTGTCATTATCAGAAGAAACCTAAAAGCCCAAGAAATGCTCTTTTCAATGATACCAAATTTATCCAAATGTATTAAAGACGTTTCGAAGTTACAGGCATTTATTTAAAACAACATTCAAATACTCCCCACCACTTTATTTCGAAAGATAGAGAAAAATGTTTTTTTCAAAAAATGTTCGGCTTTAAGTTAACATTAAAACGCAAATACTTTTTTGTTACATTCATTGCTGAAAATCACAAGAAACGTAACTTTATGTAATTCAAGATGGCGCAAACGCCCTCTGGTAGCTATCTTGGAAACTTGAAAATAATTTCCAGCATTTTCCCTTGCCTACTTAACCTATAAATTTTTTTACCGTAACTCTCTACGATCATTAGTTTCGGAGGTACAGCCGCTTACCTCGCTTATTTGCCCACCCTGTACAAGTTCGAGCAGCCACGTATAGATGGCGCTCAACACTGCAAATCACTGAATTGTACAGGAAAAAATGGAAAGGGCATAGCATTGCCTTTCTAGGTACTCTCTTCAAACCAGTGGTTGATGTACAAGTTCGAGCAGCCACGTATAGATGACGCTGAATGCTGAAAATCACTGATATGCAAAGGAAAAAATGAAAAGGGCATAGCATTGCCTTTCTAGGTACTCTCTTCAAACCAGTGGTTGATGTACAAGTTCGAGCAGCCACGTATAGATGACGCTGAATGCTGAAAATCACTGATTTGTAAAGGAAAAATGGAAAAGGCATCCATAATGGAAAGCTCGCCTAGCAATATCCGACACGTGTGGTCGAAATGTGCCAATTTCGAGTCAAAAGCTATTATAGTTGAAATTTTACCGTTTGAGAATGACGTCATTTTTTTACATCTTTGTTGCTCGCATATCAATCATATGAATTGAACAATTTTAACAAAAAAAGCACGTTGTGGATTTTATCATCCAGTCTAATAGGAAACGTTGTCATGTACTGTCACTTTGATTTATACAGGGTGATTCCAAAGTTGGTGCTTTCCTTTCACCTGCGAATAGGGCTTCACAAAATAAGTTTTTTTTTCGTTTGACGCTTTTTCGAAATATGAACAATAACGAAGATACAGGGTGTCAAAGTTTTACTGAAAAAAAAAACAAAATAAAAAATAACTTAAATTTAATTTTAACTAACTACAGGTTATTCCTTATCAACAGACAGAAACAAAAACAAAAGATTTCAGCCGCCTTTGAACTAAGTTTTAATAATTTGACACTTTAAATTAAAACAGCATTTAATTTTAGGCACGCATTAAGACGGTTTTTATTTTTTTTACTGGGAAACAGTGCGTCGTAGCAAAAAATAATAATAGGGGTTTTATTTTTAGAAATCAACAAGGAATTCAATAATAAATTTGATGTTGAAAAAAAACCAGTAGTAAACCAGGTAATATTTTTTTTCGAAAATATTTTAAAAAAATTATACGAGCGCCACTGGTAAACGCAAGAAGTTTCTTGGAAAATTTGCTTTCCACGTAGCTACTGACACCTACAAAATTGTGTTTAATTACTTCAAGTGGTTTGGCCAAAATCATTAAATTTTTATTTTTTCAGTAAAACTTTGACACCCTGTATCTTCGTTATTGTTCATATTTCGAAAAAGCGTCAAACGAAAAAAAACTTTATTTTTTTAAGCCCTATTCGCAGGTGAAAGGAAAGCACCAACTTTGGAATCACCCTGTATAAATATGATAGCTATTTATGTACCAAGGGCGTTAGAGAGAACATAATGTCCTGAAGGCCGAAATAGCCAGAGGGCCTATGGCCCGAGGGACAGGTTTTGGCCTGATAAACATTATTCTCTCCCTAACACTTGAGGTGCATACAATGTTTTATGTTTCACCTAATTCAGCAATTATTTACTGTTTCTGGCATTGAAAAGTAAGGTATACCTTTACCGGTATGTTGTTTACTGTTTATTTTATCTATCTGAATGTTGTGACTCTGTCAGTCAGTGAAAATGGCAAAAGCTGAACAAAATTTTAGAAAATATAAAAGAAAATGCAGCAAAAGCTAACGAAAGTTTATTACCTATAAAGTCCAGAGCATTCTTGCAAAATTTTGTGAGTAACAAGGGAATCCTCCTCTAGTATGGTTGAAAGACTAGAGTTCATGTACTTGAATAATGAGATATAAATTTATATAATAATAATAATAATAATTTATATAATAAACGAGGCTTAGTGATTGCAGTAGACCCGGTGTTTACAAATCACAAGTAGAATGAACAATCTGAACTGTTGGTATTGTCTTACAAGTAGAAGCAACACTCACCTCGAAACAGGGCAATGTGATTGTTCGGCGATTGCAGTGGAACCGTTTTCTTGCATAAACTCGGTGCGAGTCACAAAAACTAAAGTTTTTGGGCACTTTAAATTAATTCTTGTCTGTAATTTTTGAAGTTTTGCAATATAAAGTATGATTTATACTAAACCATTGTTAAAAATATTAATCCTGTAACCTTTAAGTTAGAATTGAACCACAATATTGTAGGAAAATAGGGAATAAACGCAACTATTGACAACACAGATGAAAAATATTGTTTTGACATAATATAAAATTTAATTTCATTGGTAGGCACCGTAGCACGTGATGCACAGCACACTAGAATTCGAGGTAAACTGCGCATGCGCAATATCGATAATTGAATCACTCTCCAAATTCACAGCTTACTAGAGGCCACGTTTTTAATTATTCTTTGTATTACAAAACTTAAAAAATTGCAAAAAATATTTAATTAATAATAAAATCTATTAAGGGTGTTACGTGCTGGACAATATTACATGTCAGAAAAATTTTAAAGATACGACCATGTTAACGCTCATATGCGTCCGTAATATAAGTTTGGCAACCGCGGCAACGTGTGGAGTCGCATTCCCTGGCTTTGCCGCCGAAGTAGACTACCGTGGGGGGGGATTCGGCATCGCGAAGTCGTGGAAGAAGGTGAAAAAGGTGTTCATGGAACACGTTGTTGTTTTTGGGGTTTGATTAAACCGTTTGAAAATTGAATCGATGGTGTTTTAATTAGCACGTTGGAAAGTTAATGTGTAGAAATGTCAGTCTTCGCCCTAGAAGCTTTGACATAAAGTTTTGGTCCTGATCGAGCCGGATTAGTCAAGTTGGTTGCCGATTAATCCAGTCCAGTTCGTTTGCTGATTAGTCCAGTTGGTTGGGGATTAATCTAGCCTGGTTGTTTGGCTACACTACAGTCTACACCACATTGATCCAGTTGGTTTTGGGATCGTTCGAGGTTAGAAAACAAGGAAAACAAGCAGAAGGACGTTGGAGGTTGAAATAAAGCTAGAACGTGATAGAAAGAGTCGTGATCGTGAGTATATCGTATCCTTTTGCCCATTTATTATTCCTTTTCATATTTAATTTCATTGTGGCTTGTATTTTGTGCCGATCGTTTGGAAAACTGGTTCATACTTGCGCCTACTTACGGGCAAGTGTGAGTGCATTTTGTTTGATTGAAATAAAGAATATTTTGTTGGTTTGTTTCCCAATATGGCGTCTGATTCTTTCGAGGCGGAGTTAAAAGCAAATATTAAAAAGCGTGGAGTTTGCAAAGCAAAATTGACTCTGTTTGAAAAGTTTTTGAACACATTAGTTTCGTTAAATCCTGATGAAATCAGTGCTGTGAAGTTTTGTGAACTAGAGAACCGGGTTGATAAGTTGGCTGACGTTTTTTCGGAGTTTGATTCTCTGCAAAGCTTCATAGAACTGCATCATGAGATTTTTGATGAGCAAATTGTAGAAAGGGAAACGTTTGAAAACAGTTACTATAGTTTGATTGCCATTGCTAAAGATATTTTGAATACATATCATGCTAAAAGTAGTAGTGACGCTGGATCTTTGTTGAATGTTGTACAAAATGGCGACAACGTTAACATACATGGCAACTTAGGTTATTTTCGCTCTAGACCTAAGCTTCCTTCGATACGCATACCCAATTTTTCTGGCGAGTTCGATAAATGGTTGGAATTTTGAGACACGTACAAATCTTTAATTCATGATAACTCGGATATCTCAAACGTTGAAAAATTTCATTTTTTACGTGGTGCTTTGGAGGGATCTGCTAAGGCTGTGTTACAAAGTTTGGAGGTAAGTTCGTCGAACTATTCTATCGCTTGGGATTTATTATGTGAAAGATACGATAATAAGTCTATGTTGGTTACAAATTACTTGAAATCCTTGTTTGGTTTGCCCAAAATATCAAAAGAGTCGTCGATTGCCATTAGGGAACTTCTTAATGGAATAAATAAAAATTTGAGAGCTTTGGAAGCCCTTGACATTCCCGTTAAATCCTGGGATGTTTTAGTAATTCATGTTATGTGTGAAAAGTTGGATTTAATAACAGTCCGTGAGTGGGAAGAAACTAAATCGAAAAATGTGTTGCCTACTTTAGATCAGTTTAGATTTTTTCTCAAGTCTAGATGTGAACTCCTAGAAACCTTGGAGATGGCCAATGCTGATCTCAAATCTGGTGGTAGAGCTGGCCACGGTGAAAAAAGAATCACAAAATCGTTTGTTGTTGGAAATGGGTCTTGTCCTGTTTGTGGAAAATCTCACTTAATAAATACTTGTGGTCAGTTTTTGAGGTTGTCAACCTACAGGCGATTTGATCGAGTAAAGGAGCTAAAACTTTGCTTAAATTGCCTGAAAGGGAACCATGTCAGCAGAGATTGTACATCTAGCAGCTGCAGGAAATGCTCATTACGTCATCACACTTTGCTGCATCATGAAAACAACCACCCTGCAATTGATGGTGTCAGACGTCCCTCTGATGGAAATACTAGGGATTTGAGTGTTTCAAAATCCAACTCGCTCATTGCTTCAGTACCTGACGCTGATGCCAGTTCGGGCTTGGAAAATTCGAGTTTAGTCATGTCTTCTTGTGATGTTATGCAAAACGATGCACTATTGTCTACAGCAATAGTCAATATAGTTGGTTTGAACGGTCAAGGTCGTCACTACCGTGTCTTATTGGACGGAGGTTCTCAATCATGTTTTGTGACTGAACGAGTGTGCAAAGAATTAAACATTCCCTTGCAAAATATTGACATTTCCGTCGTTGGAATAAACCAAGTAGTTTCAAATATAAATCGAAAATGTTACTTGACTGTTGAGTCGTTGTTTCAATCTTACAGGAAAACCGTATCGTGTTTGGTAGTTCCGCAAATTGTTGGTAACATTCCTTGTAAATATTTAGATGTTTCGAAGTTGGATATTCCTAAGCATTTGGTTTTAGCTGACCCAACGTATGCAAAACCCGGTGCTATTGACCTTCTTTTAGGAGTAACTGTGTTTTACGAGTTGTTGTGTATTGGACAGGTAAATTTGGGTGCAGGCAAACCAATAATGCAAAAAACACGGTTTGGATGGATTGTGTCTGGTCCATTAAATTCTAGTTTCTCACAGAATGTTACACATTGTAATTTGAATGTTGATTTACAGTTGCATGAACAGATTGAAAGGTTTTGGTTTATAGAGGAGCCTCCTTGTGCTCTAAAACCATTTTTGTCCAGTGATGAAAAAACTTGTGAGTCTATTTTTGTTAGGAATTTAAAACGGAACCAATTTGGAAAGTTTATTGTTCCCATTCCTTTTAAGAACCCTCCTGCTACTTTGGGCAGTTCGGAAGCGTCTGCGAGGAAACAGTT
The DNA here is from genome assembly GCF_016097725.1 of Ips typographus. Classification (NCBI taxonomy): domain Eukaryota; kingdom Metazoa; phylum Arthropoda; class Insecta; order Coleoptera; family Curculionidae; genus Ips; species Ips typographus. The sequence continues at coordinate 138,455 of NW_028098579.1, forward strand.
TTTGTCATTGGAGCGTAGACTCCAGAAAAATCCTAAGATGTTGAAGTTGTACATAGATTTCATGGTAGAATATGAAGCTCTTGGTCATATGTCTCAGGTTGTTAGTGATGACATGGACAAAGTTTCATATTTCCTGCCGCACCATGGAGTCCTAAATGAAAATAGTTCAACCACTCGGTTGCGAGTCGTGTTCAATGGATCAGCCCCATCTGACAATGGAAAGTCGCTGAATGATATTCAGTATAAAGGCCCTAATATCCAGGATGATTTGATATCCATATTGCTAAGGTTTAGGTTCTTCAATGTAGTAGTCTGTGCGGATGTTGAGAAAATGTACAGGATGGTACTAGTTCGTGAAGAAGATCGACCACTTCAGAAAATATTCTGGCGTTCAAACCCAAAGGATGATTTGAAGGTGTACCAGCTCAACACGGTCACCTATGGAACCAAATCCGCGTCTTACTTGGCTATTCGTTGCTTAAAACAGCTTGGGTTAGAATGTGAAGAATCAGCTCCTGAGGTTTCAAATATTATTCTTCATAATTTTTTCGTAGATGATATGTTATTTGGTGTTAATACTATCGAAGAGGCTGTTACTTTGAGTAAGCAAGTTTACAGCACTTTGAAGGAAGGTGGTTTCAATTTGAGAAAGTGGATTTCTAATTCTCCAGAGGTATTGTCTCAAATTGGGGATTCTTCAAGTCGGCCTGGAAATATATTTCATTTTGGTGAAAAGTCTGAAAATAAAACTCTCGGTTTGTACTGGGACTTTTGTAGAGATACTCTTATGTATCACATATCTTTGAATGTTGTTGAAAAATACACTAAACGTATAGTGCTTTCGTCGATAGCCAAAATTTTTGATCCTCTTGGACTTTTAGCTCCTTGCATAATATTTGCAAAAATAATTTTGCAAAGGTTGTGGAGTGAACGCATCGGTTGGGATGAATCTTTGCCTGCCGATCTTCATACTTCTTGGCACAAATTTAGAATGCAGTTAAACTGTTTAAATGACCTTCGTGTAAATCGTCAAATTGTTTGTGAAAATTATGTTTCAGTGGAGTTGCACGGATTCTGTGATAGCTCTATTAATGCTTATGGTGCATGTCTATATCTTAGAAGCATGGATTCGTCTGGTAAAATCTCGATTTCACTTGTTTATGCAAAAACTCGAGTAGCCCCTTTGAAGGTTGTCACTTTGCCCAGATTAGAACTGTGTGGAGCGCTTGTTTTGGCTAAGTTAGTTCATTGTTTTCATAGTTCCATCAGCTTGACAGTTGAAAAAACCTTCTTATGGACTGACTCTACTGTAGTTTTAGGTTGGCTTGGAAAACAGTCTAGAGATTTAGGGACTTTTGTCGGCAATCGTGTTGCTCAAATCCAAACTCTCACTTCAATAAGTGATTGGCGGCATGTTGGTACAAAGGATAATCCTGCGGATGTTCTTTCACGAGGATGTTATCCTAAAGATTTGGCTGGACATTTCTTATGGTGGAAGGGCCCAGAGTGGCTAACTCTCGACCAGTCAAAATGGCCACAATCTAATTTCATTTTAAATGATACCTCGGTTGATGAGCAGTCAAATTCAACACTTTTGGTGGGTAGTTGTCAAGTAGTTCCTGAATTTTTTCCTTTCTCTAGATTCTCGAATTTAACGCGTCTTAAAAGATGCTTTGCTTATGTTGTTCGTTTTTACAGAAATTGTAGAGTTTGTCGCACAGATCGAACATTTGGTTCACTCTCTGTTGAAGAATTGGCACACTCTTTCAACGAGTTGCTAAAGATTTCTCAAAAGGAATCATTTCCTGAAGAGATCAAATTATTGAGGACATCAAAGTCCTGTTTAAAAGGTTCTTTGAGTTCACTGAACCCTTTTATTGATGAGCTAGGTGTTGTTAGAGTGGGAGGTAGACTCCAACTCTCAAATTTGGACTATACTAAGAAGCATCCTGCGGTTTTGTCATGTAAGCATTGGTTTACTAGGCTAATATTTGTGCATGAACACAAGCGATTGTTACATGCTGGACCTCAACAGCTGTTAGCTTCTCTTCGAGAAAATTATTGGCCTTTAGGTGGTAGGAATTTAGCTAGACAAGTGACGCGCAGGTGTGTTATTTGCTTTCGCGCCAAACCAGTATCGGTTGAACCCCAAATGGGTAACTTGCCTACTGAACGAATAAATCCTTCTCCTCCATTTCATGTTACTGGAGTGGATTACGCCGGTCCTTTCAATATAAAATCGAAATCAGGTCGCGGAGCGAAAATAACAAAGTGCTATTTATGTTTATTCGTTTGTTTTTCAACTCGCGCCACACATTTAGAACCCGTATCAGAATTAACTTCTGAGGCTTTTATCGCTACGTTTCGTCGTTTTGTGGCAAGAAGAGGTAGGCCTTCTGCAATTTGGTCAGATAACGGACTGAATTTTGTTGGCGCCCACTCAGAATTAAAAGATCTAGCCACATTCTTGCAAGACCAAGAGTTAGAGGTGTTTGAAAATGAGGGCGTAAAATGGAAGTTCATTCCCCCAAAATCTCCTAACTTCGGTGGTTTGTGGGAGTCTGGGGTTAAAGCATGTAAATTTCATTTAAAAAGGGTCATGGGAAATGCCTCACTGACATTTGAGCAGTTTTCCACTCTGTTGGCTCAAGTGGAAGCTACCTTGAATTCGCGTCCCTTACTTCCTCTCTCTCCTGATCCTAATGATTTCGATACTCTCACACCGGCTCACTTCTTAATTGGAAGACGTCTTACCGCACTTCCGGACATGGATCTACGTGATATTTCATGCAATCGATTATCCAAATATCAACACTTGCAACAGATCCATCAGCATTTTTGGTCCAGGTGGTCTAAGGAGTATCTCAACCTCCTCCAACAAAGGCATAAATGGAAGTATCCTCAGCGAGGTCCTCAACTCGGTGACTTGGTGCTGATTCGAGAAGACAACGCTCCTCCTCTTCACTGGAAAACTGGGCGTGTTAGTGTTCTGTATCCCGGTCCAGACAATCAGTGTCGGGTTGCTAGTGTGCGCACTCCCACAGGGGAGTTAAAGCGTCCTATTTCAAAATTATGTGTTCTCCCAGTGAACGAAGATATTTTTTCGTGCACGTAAGGTATCGGGTACTTGTAAAAGTGGACAACTGAATTCGGATGAATTCACCGTGCCTGTTGTGTATTAGTAAGTTAGTTTAAGTAGACACTGCTTGTTAACTAAAATTTTATTAAGTTGTAAATATGTATGTTAGGTTAGGACTAGCCCTTAAAACCTTTTTTATTGAAAGCTTGAACCCTTTCAAGGTGGGGGGCATGTTAACGCTCATATGCGTCCGTAATATAAGTTTGGCAACCGCGGCAACGTGTGGAGTCGCATTCCCTGGCTTTGCCGCCGAAGTAGACTACCGTGGGGGGGGATTCGGCATCGCGAAGTCGTGGAAGAAGGTGAAAAAGGTGTTCATGGAACACGTTGTTGTTTTTGGGGTTTGATTAAACCGTTTGAAAATTGAATCGATGGTGTTTTAATTAGCACGTTGGAAAGTTAATGTGTAGAAATGTCAGTCTTCGCCCTAGAAGCTTTGACAGACCACATAGCCGCGGCTCATGCGCACTCCAAAATTTTGAGCAATATTTATTATCCGCCACCTCTTTCGAACAAAAGTAAGTTATAGTTATTTATGTATTAAGCGCAAAAATGATTGATTGCTGCGCGACAGAAAGTGGAGCGCAGCAATCATTCGAGAGCATAAAAGTCACATTGTGCGCGTAATACATACAACATTTTTTCTACAAACATTCTACTAAATATCTAATACAACTAAACTTACTGCGTAGGTACTCAAAAACAGGGTCAAAACTATACACTGACATCAAACTGGTGACACTGACATTTCCAATAATGGCATGCATTGTGGCCGTTGCTCTGGACAGCAAGCGAAACAATTTTTATCGCTCGCTACCCTTGGCAACGCGCGATAAAGTAAACTCCTCAGTAAAGGCTAACTTTTCGTTGAGATATGGGAGCGAAAAATTCATCATTATTGAATGTTTGTAGAAAAAGTATACGCGTATTTTTAAAGTCAACATTAAGTTGTGATGAATGACGTCAGAGAATGGTTTTGTTGAAGTAGTGTTGAGATTACGCGTATTTTTAAAGTCAACAGTTTAGGTATTGTTGCCAACACAAGCACCACAATTTTATAAAAAGTGTTCTTAAAGTGCTGATGAATTAATGGTGGATCCAACTGTCACTGTCTTTTAAGTCAACATAAATCTGTGATGAATACAACATAGCCTCAACTTTCCACCAAGCCTCAGAGCTGATTGATTTGTTGATTTCATGTTGGAAGTCAATTTTCACCAATGGCAATGTAAGCTTTTTTGACGTTATGTATTAGCCTTTCCGGCATTTGTTATTGTTGGTTGTGTTTGTTGATTAAGGAAAATAGAAAAGGCATAAAATACTCAGCAAAGGTTCTTGAAATGTAAATCCCGTTTTTTAAGTCAACAAGAAAAATGTTGCCAACCAGCTCAACAGTTCCAACACAATCTCAACACTACTTCAACAAAACCATTCTCTGACGTCATTCATCACAACTTAATGTTGACTTTAAAAATATGCGTATTGTGTTGGAACTGTTAAGCTGGTTGGCAACATTTTTCTTGTTGACTTAAAAAACGGGATTTTGTGATCGATGACACTACTGACAGAACTGACATTTAAAGAACCTTTGCTGAGTATTTTACGCCTTTTCTATTTTCCTTAATGAACAAACACAACCAACAATAACAAATGCCGGAAAGGCTAATACATAACCTCAAAAAAGCTTACATTGTCATTGGTCAAAATTGACTTCCAACATGAAATCAACAAATCTTTGGCTGCTTTGGCTGGACTTTATTGGGTATAAAAAGCCAGGGATCAGGAATGAAGCGTTCTTTGATTTTTCACTCACAACTTCTAATCAACTACACGAAGAAAATTAAAAAAACATATTTTTCTACTGCATCTGCATAATTTTGTGTACAAAACGAAAACCGCTAACGCCGCCATTAAATAAAAGTGACATTCTAAGCTTTCTTGTACAGAGGACGGTGATTTGAGTGTTCCACTGTTTAAAGAAAGAAGCGGAGTAGAAAACACATCAACATACATAACCTAACAAAAACAAATGTTCATTTTAATTTGTTTTGGTGTTAACAGCACCTTAGCATTTCAAATTGTAAACTTTCTTCTTGTATAAGATGATGTGAGATTCGTACATTGACTGATTGTAATTGTAAAAAAAGCCTGTATAGTTTCAATAATAGGTAACAAAATAAATAGATGCAAAACTGCATTCTCTAGTGTGCTGGTTTTATTACTAGTGGTCCTGGTCATTGTTAATAAGTTTTTAGGATTCAATTAATTCAAGTTTGACCGAAAATGAGCAAACCTAAGAAGTCTCGCCGAAGATATGAGTCTGATTCTGACTCGAGCATGGATAGTGAAGAGGAAGCTCGAAGAAAGGATCTGCAGGAACGAGATGAATTTGCTGAGAGATTGAAGAAGAAGGATGAAGCTAAAACGAGAAATATTGTGCATGCCTCTGAGAAAAAAGCGTATGAAGAGGCGGCAAAAAGACTTCAATTGGAACATGCAGAACGTGACAAAGTTATTCCAAAACTTAGGGTTGAGTCAAGAAGAAAGTATTTGGAAAAATGCAAAGAGGACAAACTGGTTGAATTAGAAGCTGATATTCAAGATGATCAATATTTATTTGAAGAAGAAGTGTGAGTATCTATTTATTTATTTTTATAAAATTCTGCAAAAAAGTAGGTTCTCTTTTTTTAATAATTTTTAGTGCAAAAAGTCCTTTTTTGCACTTATGTGTTGTTAAACTCCATCTATGGTCTTGTATAACAACTTTCACTTGCAAAAAATGTACTTTTTGCACTTGTTGCATAAATAACTATTGTTTATACTGTTAGGTATCTTTTTTATCCACTATTCTACCTTAGAACAATCCTTACAAGGTTACAGTAAAGAGTCCTAACACCATTTTTTTAATGGATTTGCCATAGATTATACAGGGTGTTTTAGGATAAATGCATCAGGGTTTGATTAGGGGGGGTTATTTTATGACAGTGTTAGGGTTTGATTAAAAGTAAAAAAAAACTCTATCAAAACTCAATCTTGATGTCAAACATGTGAGTATCTGAAAAATAAATAATTAATCAAAAACAAGTACCATAAGAAACTGTCTTTTTTTTGAAGGAGCAATGAACCTAATTATTCAATTATATCCAACTAAATTATCTACTCATTATTACAACATATCAATTTCAATTGCTTAATTTATTTAAAAAAAAGTATCCAAGCACCTAAAAACATTAGGTATATTTTTTTGACAAGTGTGACACATCATTAGTTTTGGAATGTCTGTAGCTACTAAAAAACAAAATAAAAAGTTCAGGTTCATATTATCCTGTTATTATATCTCAGGATGTAATAAAAAAAATTTGAATTTTTTTTACTACATTATTTAGCATTCAAATGCGCAACTTTGCCTCCATTTAACTAACGCTCTATCAATTATAGTTTCTTAGATAGCAATGCTAATGCTTCGAATTTGTAACACCCTGTATTCTGTGTCCAAACGATTTCGATTTACACATATCGGGATACATTTTTTTGCCTTTTGTCTTTTGTTGTGTTAAACAAGGTTTGTTCTAAGAATGGGGACAGAAAAATGTCAAAATTTATAATACAGGGTACACATAAAATGGGCTCAAAAAATCTGTTCTAAAAATGGATGCAAAGTCTAGTTTTTCAAATTGAACACTCCTTATTCTTATATAACTTCTGATTTTCAGTTAAAAAGTTTGGTAAGTTTGTATTTCGCCACTAATTTAAAAAATTCTTTCTTTAAACTGATACATTGAACCACCCTGTCAACCCCACAACTCAAAATTACTGTTATTGAAAGTTAAAGTAGTAGCTATCAAATTTAGTCATTACTGTCTTTATTGTCAAATAACTCGTTAATTTGCAACACTTTGTAAAGAATTTTATGTTATGTCATTGGTTAGAAAATAATGTGTTGATAGCTTGCTTTGTTTGGTTGCCAGAGGGCTCCAAAGCTAACTAAATGTTTTCGTTGACTGTTACCACAAATTTCTTTGAGAGATTTGTTTTAATCGTGCGAATACCGCCCTAGATTTGACAATCACTGAATAATTTTGCAAAAAAATATGTACGCCACTGTTTTTCGATAAAACGCAAATCAGTTTTGAATCTCCCATTAAATTAGAACAGAAAAGCTATCTAGTAACTTTTCGGTACATCTTCCTGTTTTTCAATAAAAAATTAAAAACCATGAAAATGTACCCATACAATCAATACGAAATCGTTGACTGTTTATTATTCAATATTAAAATTTTTATTAATTTAGTTTTTTCAAAAATTATATTCTTCATTCAATAGGAACAAGCAGTATCTTGCTATTTTTTCAATAAAAAATTGAATAGGTAAATCAAATTTTGAAAATTGAATAGAGATGAAAGTCGAAGATTTAGTATTAATTGTAAAGGCACTTTTGCAGGATTTTTTATTTTTTATTTGAAAACGAGATGACCTATCAAAAAGTTACTAGATATCTTTTCTGTGTTAAATTGAATAGGAAAATCAGAACTGATTTGCATTTTATGGAAAAACCTCCCAAGGAAAAATGGTGTTAATTTGCAACACTTATATGTCAATGGATAGAAAATAATGTGTTGATAGTTTCCTTTGTTTGGTTGTCAGAGGGCTCCAAAGCTAACTAAATGTTTTCCTTGACTGTTACCACAAATTTCTTTGAGAGATTTATTTTCAAACGGGCAGGTACGGCCCTGATATTTGGCACAAACCTAGCTCAGTGATTGTCAAGTCTAGGGCCGTACTAGCCCGATTAAAAAAAATCTCTCAACCAACAACCAATCAAAGCAAGCTATCAACACATTATTTTCTATTCATTGACATATAAAATTAATTACAAAGTGTTGCAAATAAACGAGTTATTTGACAATAAAGACAGTAATAACTGAATTTGATAGCTGCTACTTTAACTTTCAATAACAGTAATTTTGAGTTGTGGGGTTGACAGGGTGGTTCATTGAATCAATTTAAAGAAAGATTTTTTTAAATTAGTGGCAAAATACAAACTTAGCAAACTTTTTAATAATAATAATAAATTCTTTATTTGCTCAAATACACACCCAGTGTTCAGCATTGTCAAGGTACATATACTTTACAATTACACAATATACAGCATAACTATAACCAACTCACCTATATGGTGTAACTATTGCTAACATAAAATTCATCTAGGGAGTAAGGACACAGATCTAAAAGTAATTGTTTTATTTTTGTTTTAAATGTAGCATAGGGCAAAGTTTTTAATTCATTGGGGAGGAAGTTGTACAGTTTAATGCTGTTGTTGATATAGCTCTTGTCGGTTAAGGTAAGTCTGTGTCTTTGTGTTCTATGATGTCTGCTGCTTACTGTTGCAAATTCTGATATTGTGGATTTCACATATGCCAAACATTGGTATATGTATAGGCCTGGTAAGGTTAGGATTCGGAGATCTTGAAAAGAAGCTCTGCAGCTGTCCAAGGACCCTAGTTTGCCCATAATTCTTATGGCTTTTTTTTGTAATAGAAACACCTTTTGCCAGTCTGTCGAATTTCCCCAGAATAATAGGCCATATGATAGTTTGGACTGGAAAAGACCCATGTATGCTGTGCGGGAGACTTCTATTGGAGTGGTTTGTGAGATTCTGCGGAGGAGAAATAGGGTCGAAGAGAGGCTTTTGGTCAATTGGGTGGTGTGGTGTTTCCAGGTCAACCTGCTGTCAAGGATTACTCCTAAAAATTTGAAAGATTTACCTTGATCTTTTTCTTTCAAGGAGAATATGGCAGTTTCTGTTTTTTCGAGGTTGAGGCATAGATGCATGATGTCTGCAAAATAGGTGTTTAGTTTCTTAAGAGTGGCGGCAGCTTCCACGTGGAGCTGAGCAGTGTTACAATGATGATCAAGAAGGGTTGTGTCATCTGCATATTGAACCGCCAACACAGAATCCCCCCCCTCGAACCGCTCAACTATGTGGCCCACCAGAGCCCTCAACGCGTCCGCAGTGGATCTTTTTTTCCGAAAGCCAAACTGACGCGCCGAGAGGAGACTACTTCTCTCCAGGAAAGCGGTCAGGCGATTGTTTAGGCTGATTTCGATGGGCTTAGATAGAACCGGGACTAAGGAAATAGGTCTGTGGTTACTTGGGTCGTTTTCATCACCTTTTTTGAAGATGGGGATTACTCTACTAGTTTTTAGTTTACTGGGGAAACTGCCAGAGATGTAACATTTGTTTATGATAATGGAGAGGGGCAGCGCGAGACCTTCAGAGAGCTGTTTTAGAATTTTGTTACTGAGGCCAAATAAATCTTTAGCTGTGCTGTCGCTTAAGCTCTTCACGATTGTCATAACACTTGTAGGAGACTCAGGTGCTAAGAATAGGGTATGATTGTTGTGTATGATTTTTGAGGTGATGTGTGTGGGATCAGCCCCAGACCTCTGAAGATTGGTTGAAATAGTGTCCGATATATTGGCAAAAAACGTGTTAAGTTCATTTGGGGAGAGTGTGGTTTGTATGTTGGTATTGTCTTTGATTTTGGAGTCATTGATTATGTTCCAGATTACTTTTGGTTTATTGGTGTTGTTTTCAATTTTGCTAGTGAAAAATTTAATTTTTGCTTGATTTATTTTGGACCTGTATAGGTGTTTTTGTTGTTTTATCACTTGTGTCAGGTTGACATTTGGATTTTGTTTGTCAAAAGTGGTGAGTAAGTTTAGGGAGTCTCTGTGTGCTTTAAGTTCATTGTTGAACCAGTTCTTATTCCTGTTGCTACAATGATATGTCTTTGATTTTAGAGGAAAGCTGCTCTCAAATATTCTAAGGAAAATGTCCAGGAATACATTGAAAGTAGAATCTATATCAGGTTGATCTAGGAGTGATGCCCAGTCAGTGTTTTTTAGGGTGGTAACACATAATGCTACATTTTCTGTGCAAAAGGGTCTGAAGACTTTTACGGATGTGCGGTTATTAGTAATGTCTTTTTTTTATATCTGTAAGTGTTAGTGATAGCCATGTGATCAGACATGTATGTGTCCCATAGAGACCAGTTAGCCTCTATTGAAGCATTAGTGATACAGTTATCCAGACAACTACTTTTTGATATTTTTGAGATTCTTGTTGGTTTATTCACTAAGTATTTAAGGCCATAAGAGTTCAATAATTGTGAGAATTCCAGTGTGGCCTGATCTGTTAAGAGCAAATCTATGTTGAAATCCCCATAAATGAATATCTTTTTATTTTTCTGATTGAGGAGTTCAAGAATTTTGTCAAGAGTTTGGAAGAAAAGATCTAGTTGGCCACTCGGCGATCTATAAATGCATACAATGACAATATTTACATTTATAACCTCAACGCCTGTGATTTCACAATGTTTATCAATAGACAAGTTGTTCAAATGCATGATTTTTTTTGTGACATAGTTACTTTTTGTATAGATTAGGGTCCCACCTCCTCCTGATTGTGATCGGCAGAAGTATCCAGATAAGTTATACTGTGGTAATTTGCAGCTGTCCATTGCAGATTCAGTTAGCCAGTGTTCACATAGCAGGATAGCATCAACATTCCTACCTTGAATTTGTAGTTCCAGTTCATCGGTTTTAACTGAGAATCAGAAGTTATTTTATAAGAATAAGGAGTGTTCTATTTGAAAAACTAGACTTTGCATCCGTTTTTAGAACTGATTTTTTTAGCCAATTTTATGTGTACCGTGTATTATACATTTTGAAATTTTTCTGTCTCCATTCTTAGAACAAACCTTGTTTAACACAACAAAAGACAAAAGCCAAAAAATGTATCCCTGTATGAGTGTATGATAAATTTCACATAAATTGGTAAATATCTTGGAAACACATGCAGTTAGGTATATGACATTAATACAGAAAATGTGTCTAGAATTTGACGTAGAATCAAAAAATGCAATAATATACAGGGCGTCCCATTTAAAATAAGCAGCAGTTGATATCTACTTTTCGTTAAATTGTTGCACACATATTTCTTTATTTTTAATTAAAACTATGTATTGTCAAGTTACTTAAAATATGGATTATGCAGGGTGTTTCTATATAAACCATGGTCCAATGATGTCTTGTTATGGAGATACAGGGTATTCATATTTGACACAAACCAAGCGTAGTGATTGTAAAATCTAGGGCCGTAGCAAAACTATAGAAATAAAATCATTAGGGTCGATTTTTGCTTGAACTAAGTGGCCAACATAACGTAAAACGCATTAGGATAGAGGAGGTGTTTCAGGCAAATTTCTTCCTTAATTGCGTTATTTTTAGAAGAGTTTTATACGGCAATCGATAGCCAATGAAAAATGAGCTTTCTATTGACGTATTAAAGTCGATTGGTTAGTGGTACAGTTCTGCCGCTAGACAGCGTCAACATTTTTAAAAGAAAAGTACAAAATTTATAATTCTATACTATCTATTACTTCAATACTTTAGGTAATTTATTTATGTTTAAATTTGAATGGTAGATGTTTAGAAACAATTATTTAGTGACAATTTTTTTTATAATACTGGGTATCCTACCGACAATATTTCGAAAACTACAAAAGATAAATGTTTGAAAATTTTAGGGTTTAATATTTAGGTTGGAGCCTCCACATCTAAAATATATTCACTTTCGGGGTACCAATGTAGGTACCCGAAGTTGGTACCAACTTCACTATTTTAAATGGACCACCCTGTATATTATTATATTTTTAGATTCTTTTCTTTCTCACTTGAAACCGTTAAGAGAATCGAAAAATATGATAATATACAGTGCGTTTTTTTTAACGCGCAACATAGGATTTCACGTGTTAAATTTTTAAGCCCATGTTAGACCATGTTATTTTGGAACTACAAGTATAAAACTTGACGGGTGGCTGTTTCGTACCCTGAAGCTTAAGTAAGTTTACCAATTCGGCCTAAAAAGTGTTAAAAAGCTTGCAAAAACTCATCTTTTTTCGAAAAGGTTTTGTCGTTTCATACTCCCTGTATGCATTGTTGTTCTTTGTTGTTTTTGATACTGGCACGGCAGGTAGCAGGTAAAATTTGGCGTAGAAAGTAAAACAGGGTGATCATTAACTTTATATCAAGAAAGTTAAGAACAAAAGAAGTATTTTTATAAGTGAATTGTTCAAAGTGACCTCCGTTTGAAGCCAAACAGTATTCCAAACAATCATAAAATGCCCTTTTCAAAAGATGTCGGGTCGTGATGCAGTCAAAATATGTCACTTTACCTGCTACCTGCCCTGCCAGTATAAAAACAACAAGGAACAACAATGCATACAGGGAGTATGGAACGATAAAATCTTTTCGAAAAAAAATGATTTTTTTCCAGTTTTTAATCACTTTTTAGACCAAATTGGTAGACTTACTTAAGCTTCAGGGTACTAAAGACACACCCGTCAAGTTATAGACTTGCAGTTCCAAAATAAAATGGTCTAACATGGGCTTAAAAATTTAACACGTAAAATCCTATGTTGCGCGTTAAAAAAAACGCACTGTACAGTGTGGACCATTTAAAATAGCGAAGTTGAAGGTACGGATGTACCTCGAAAGTGAAAATATTTTAGATTTGAAGTACTCAGATACTAAACCCTGAAATTTTCAAAAAATTGTAGTTTGTAGTTTTCGAAATATCGACCGCGGTAGTATCCGGTAGACACCCTTTATAATTTAGACATTCCCAGTACTTTTAATAATTTTTAAAATACCTACTAATTTAATGCCCAGTAATGCCTACTAATTACCCAGCAATGCTCACTAATTATCCGGCAATCCCCACAATTTTCTACTAATTCTTATTGCCAATTGCCAAGTAATGCCCACTAATTCCTACAGTTTATACACCATAATGCCATAGCGGCTTACGCTCGGTTAGATATCTGTTTTTTACCTTAGAACAAGCATTAAAAGTAGAGCTCCATTTATTTTTTTTATGGATTTGCCCTAGATTTTACGGGGTGTTACAAATTTGATGCATTAGCATTGCTATATCAGAAACTATAGTAGATAGAGCTTTAGTTAAATGGAGGCAAAATTGATAATTTTATTGCTAAATAATTTGTTAACAGGAAAATTTGTTTTATTTGGAGATATTTGAGAAAAACCGATAGTCAAATCTCTTTTTTATTTTTTGCCACTTTATTATTGATTATTTTATTCAAGAATAGTTATTTGTATACCTAGGCCGGTGAAATGGTATTTTTTCGGCCGAAAGAAAGTTTGGCGTCCGAGGCCGTCTTACGGCTGAGGACAACAATCTTGAGGACTAGGTATCACGGTAACGTTTATTGTTAAGTTTGCTGGTTATGCATTGTTTATGTGACGTTAAATAATAAACAGATTCTTGTTCGAAATATTTCCCATTTTTTCATTTACGCAAAAATGAAATTGGGAGACGAAGATTGCTGTACTGATGTGGATGGGTGTACTGCTGTAATTGGTGCACACAGTGGTCACATAGAGAAATCGTAACCAGCAAGCAATAATAAGCGTAGACGGTGACATAGTGATTGTTAATTTACTTTTTCCCTGTATTTTTTTTTCGGCCGTAGGGCCGTAAAAGTGCATTTCACAGCCGCTAAACTGTACGTGAAGTGAGTACTTCACGTCCGTTTGAACAAAAAATAATTTTAGTTTTCAACTCGACGTTTTGCTTTTTAGATACCATCATCAAAATTTTTCAAATAAAATAATGCAGACCAATAGCTACACCATACAGACTAAGACTTTTTATTTTGTTTTTTAGTGTGGTATTACTTAGGTATCTACTTTAAGTTACTTAGGTATCTACCGTCATTTTTAAAACCTTGCCATTTCGAAACGAATCAACGGATTTGAATGTGGTTTGGACTGTCATTGGGCTTGATTTATTGGCTTTTTGCTGATGTGAAAAATTTTAACTTTAATGCATCATAACTGTCTCTTCAAGCATTCAAAAAAGTGAAATTTTCAAGTAGGTCCCAATTGACCAATATATTTTTTTTGATTTTGTTTTAACATAAAGTGGTGTTGTTTTAGTAAATATATCAGGACGTTTTTGGGCGTTTTCCAGTTAACGCCCTGTGGCTCAAGAAATATTGATTTATTTCAAAAAGAGGACATTACAGTGCTCAAGCTCGAATTAAGTTATAGCAGCACCTTTTTATGTGTCATTTTGGTTCGGTGTAGATCCAATATTAACTGTTACATAAATTGAAAGGAACACTATTACCGATAAGACCATACAAAGTGTCTAGAGACAATTAAGGTGGGAGAAAAACATGTGCAAAAAAATAAAAGTATTGAGTTACAGTTACTTTACCAATAAATATTTAGTTCTTTTTTCTGACATAGTAACTTCTTATTTAGGGTAATACTCGGTACGTTTTTGAGCGTTTCTTAATTAACATAATGTATCCGAAGAAATATCGATTTATCCGGAAAATGCATATAACAGTGCTCAATCTTGTATTAAGCCATGTTAGCAGGTTTATATCTATCATTCAAATGCCGTTGTACGTTTAGCATTATCTGTTATATGTATATACTTACTTTTCATGACAAGCTCCATGTTTGGTAACTACAGCAAAAGTGAGTAAAACTTGAAATTGTTTGCACAAGTTGTTCTCCCACTTTAACTGACTCTACATATACATCCTGTAGGGTTCTATCGTTCATGGGAGATGTCTTAAAATTAGGTACCTCACATAATATGGTACCTACACATGACTTAAAATGACAGATCAAAGCTACTGCTTTAATTCGGCAATAAGCAATGCTGCAATAAGCAATGCTGCATGCATATTGTACACAGGAATATTATAACAAACTACAAGGTAGAAATTTGATCTAAGTAAGTAATGAGTAACCCTTTCTTTTGGTTTATGTTGGCATTGCGGATATTACAGTAAGATAGGTAAAAGTAGGATCCACCTATTGATTTATTGACGCTATTTTATTTTATGTACTATAAATATGTAATTTGAAATAAAGAAACATTATTATTATTATTGTCAATTTTTTTGGAAAATCGATATTTTTTGAGTCACAGGACGTTAAGTGGGAAACGACCAAAAACGTCTCGAAATATTGACCTAAACGACGCTTAAATAAATGATTGGTCAATTTGGGGACTACCTAAAGATGTCACTTTTTTGCATGCTCTTCTTTCTCACCCTGTAGAAGGCAGTTTTAGTGCATTAAAGTAAAAGATTTTCACGGCAGCAAAAAGCCAACGAATCAAGCCCCAAGGACGGTAAACAGTAAAGGATTGCTCGATCGGCCAATTTTGTTTCCCGGCGTCGAACGGATCCTGACGTCACAGTAAAGTCTCGGGCGCACAATACGCATCTCGCGATGCGCAAACGCGCGATCTCCGACTTGATGGTGACGTAAAAATCGTCACCGGCCCGAGCCGATACGGGCAACATTGCACTTATGGGATTAAGCAATCCTTTACTATTTACCGTCCTTAATCAAGTCCAATGACGTCTAAACCGCATTAAAATTCGTTAATTCGTTTCGAAATGGCGAGGTTTTGAAAATGACCCATTCTGTCACTTTTTGGCCTGGAACTTCTTGAGGAGGACCTCAGACAAAACATTTCAATGCAATCTTGTAGAGCATGAAATTTGAGATTTGGAAGTTTCTTTATTTACATTTTTTGACCTAACCTTTCCTAACCTATCCCTCGGGCCATAGGCCCTCTGGATATTTCGTCTTGATGGACATTATACTCTCCCTACTAGCGCCTCTAGTCTACACAATGTTTTATGTTTCACCTAATTCAGCAATTATTTACTGTTTCTGGAAAAGTAAGGTATACCTTTACCGGTATGTTGTTTACTGTTTATTTTACCTGAAAGGTTTTAGTGCGTTATAAGCGGGCGTTACGATAACGCCCGCCTATAATGCCCTCAGGTTGTTATGAACACTATAACCTACACCGTTTCCAAGGTATTATGTATTCATAACGTATAGATGAAACATAAATGACTTAACAGAGATTTATTAGGATGTTATTTTCAAAGCACTTTTTATTAAAACATAGCTACATTTTGTTATTTTCACTAAATTCCCAAATAGAACCATCATCGTAAAAAAATAGCCCAATTCAAAAATGTAAAAATCCCATATGTCGCCCATGGAATAATCAATATTGATGATGGTAACCACATTGTAAAGTGGGAAAAGTGGCAATAGTTAAATGTCATTTACTTACAGATTTCTCGTCGCAAAAATTAACACTTATGCCCGGTTTCTGAACGAACAGATATCTTTCACATAAGAATATCGATTCGATAAATTGTCTTATTTGTCCAGTTTGGGTTTCTGAACAAACCTTTCACTTTCATAAGTTATGGAAGGGATCCACAAATAGTGACGCACGGCTAACCTAAATAGATATGACAAATGTTTTCTGTGTTGTTAATTCGTTATCAAATGGATGTTTCAGTGTTTCCTCTTCTTCTGATGAAGAAGTCATGGAAGTTGTCCATGCTATTGAGCGGCCAAATCGTTTTCATCTTACTAACCACAAAAATATCTATCCGATTCTTATCAGTTCCACAATTATATACGTCGGAATGTCGGAAACCCAATTAAACTTATTGAATAAATAAATATATGGGACCGATAACTAGTGAACCGGTAGATCTTGATGTTCAGAAACCGGGCATAATTAAACTAACCGTACTTGGAATGACGATACGAAACTGAAAAATCAACCACTTTCAGTTCATCTGGCGAAAGTTTAGATAATAATAATAATTATTGAACCAACTTGTCTCCTATATTTTATTAATTAGATTTTCCATCAAAACCAAGTAATTTTTAGGCAATACACACTTCTTATTTCTCTTCGATTTGACCATATTACCCATATGTTTGTTCTTTGTAGTTTAACAGAACGAGAGAAAAAAGAGAGATTGCACAAAAAAGAATTGCTGCAATTAGCGCAGGAACATGAGAAAGCAAGAGAGTTGGAAAGAGTTCAAAGGTATCATATGCCAAGAGATTTGGGCAAATACTCAACCGCGGATTATGTGGAGGTAGACGAATTGGAAAAAGTGCCCCAAGCTGAACAGAAAAAATGGGAAAAAGACCAAATGGCATCTGCCGTGTTTAAATTCGGAGCTAAGGATGCCGTCAAAAAAGATGAATATGAACTTTTACTTGAAGATCAGATTGATTTCATTCAAGCTCTTCAAATGCCAGGTAAGATTTTGATTTATTTTAGAAACTATATCAAACAATTTTTTTTTATCGAAAAGTAGTAGTCCATATGCACACAGTGGAGTAGTGAGTGTAAGTGAAAGCAAAACTCAGAGTCGATCTCCACAAATATTGTGTATCAATCAAATATTGTGTATTAATATTTGTGGAGATCGACTCTGAGTTTTGCTTTCACTTACAATTTTTTTTTTCGCCGATTGTCAGTAAACCTGTCGTTTTAGTGGCTAACGACAGGCTGTAAACAACCACTTTTACTGCCTAGGCAGTACAAATTTTTTACTGCCGCTTACCTGGCGCAGGGACAATATAAATATGACGACATCGTTTACACAACATAAAATTTAACATTTATTAAGAAAAAACACCAAACACTATAACATTTTTAGAGTCAAACATTCATAAGTATATACAGGGTGATTCCAAAGTTGGTGCTTTCCTTTCACCTGCGAATAGGGCTTCAAAAAATAAGGTTTTTTTTCCTTTGACGCTTTTTCGAAATATGAACAATAACGAAGATACAGGGTGTCAATGTTTTACTGAAAAAAAAACAAAATAAAAAATAACTTAAATTTAATTTTAACTAACTACAGGTTATTCCTTATCAACAGACATAAACAAAAACAAAAGATTTCAGCCGCCTTTGAACTAAGTTTTAATAATTTGACACTTTAAATTAAAACAGCATTTAATTTTAGGCACGCATTAAGACGGTTTTTATTTTTTTTACTGCGAAACGGTGCGTCGTAGCAAAAAATAATAAAAGGGGTTTTATTTTTAGAATTGAACAAGGAATTCAATTATAAATTTTATGTTGAAAAAAAGCCAGTAGGGTAATATTTTTTTTCAAAAACGTTTTAAAAAAATTATACGCGCGCCACTGGTAAACGCAAGAAAATTATTGGTTCTTAGAAATTTTGCTTTCCACATAGCTACTGACACCTACAAAATGTTGTTTAATTACTTCAAGTGGTTTGGCCAAGATCATTAAATTTTTATTTTTTCAGTAAAACTTTGACACCCTGTATCTTCGTTATTGTTCATATTTCGAAAAAGCGTCAAAGGAAAAAAAAGTTTATTTTTTGAAGCCCTATTCGCAGGTGAAAGGAAAGCACCAACTTTGGAATCACCCTGTATAATTATTTATAAACATTAACAGTAAAATGAGAACATCCTTTTATTATTATTGATTTGTCGTTCACTTCGTTAGAACTATTTTTCAAATACACCGATGAACTAGAAGTTTCATCTTTTCTCTTCCCACTGTCACTGCAGGTGGGAATAATCGCTGGAATTTTTTCACTAATCACACTTTTGCTTTCGACTGAATTATTACACACACAAAACCTCAAAAATATTGATTTGAATACTTAATACAAAAAAACACACAAAAAAGTTTGACTTAAAGAAAACAGACACAGAAAAAGTGCACCGACAAATACATGACTACATTGAATCACCGACAGTAACACCATCTATAGAAGACTTACAGAAACAACTGACATTGGCAATAGAAACATTTTCTCCACAAGTAAAAAAACACCTTTTACCAACATACCCTGCCAAAATTTATACTAAGACTGATCAAACGCAAAAGAGAACTGTACAGACTTTACATACAAACTCAAGACAATGAATTAAAGAGAAAACTAAACGAACTCAACAGAAACGTAAAGACCTTAATAGACCAATACAGACAAGACAAATGGCTGGAGGCTGTTAGAATTTGTTATAACTAATCTTAAATAAGACAAGTTAAAATTATGTCTAGTTTGTAAAAAGGTAAAATTACCTTTTTGTAATATGGTACAAGTTAGTGTTGTAGGCACAAGTGTGTGTTGTTGAAGTTGAAGTTGTGTAATTTTTCGGGCTGTCTAATTCAATTTTTCTTTTATCATAAAATAAAACGTTTCAAGTTATTACTCTGCTGCTGATTACAACCCAACAGAGGCCTGTCAGGAAATCGAGCATGACAACGGAAAGACATATTGGCAGAAAATAAAAAAGCTGTCACGTTACAAAAAAAAACTATCCACTTGGTATAATTAATGAAAATGGCTCAGAACAACACACAGACCAAGACAAAGCGGATGCATTTGCTAGACATTTTCAGAGGGCTTTTCAAACGTCTAACAATCCCAACTTTGACGACCAAAACTGGGCTTTACTGAATGACTGGTACGACAACTACTTTGACGACCGAATAGATTATGATATTCCACTAATCTCCGACAACGAGTATGACGAAGCACTTGCTCATTTAAAAAACACCGCACCTGGCATAGACAAAGTGAAAAGCAAACTACTAAAAAGCTTAACTCCTGAAACCCACAAACTCATACTAGACTCACTTAACGACTGCATTAAATCCAACACAATTCCGGATACATGGAAAACTGGTATAATAATACCCATTCCAAAACCTGGACTTGACAACACACAAACACAAAATTACAGACCCATCACACTACTTCCAATACTTAATAAACTGCTTAAACTTATTATTAAAAATAGACTTCAAGAACAAATCGGACAACATATACCATCATACCAGTTTACACCCACTTTTCATCTTAACCAACAACATACAAACATGTTGGCATAAGGGACTACTCTACAAACTACATAGACTTAACACACCAAAATACCTACTTTACACTATCAGAAACTTACTGGAAGACAGACAACTGCACGTTCGAATAGACAACACACTCTACTGTTCCTTCAGCCCTGAGCAGGGACTACCGCAAGGTTCACCTCTCTCACCTTTACTTTATAATCTGTACTGCTATGACATATACAACCATAACATGCAAGACAAAAATCATATTGACGAAACAGCATACATATTACAATACGCAGACGACACTGCACTTATTGTTCATGACAAAACTCATTGTCGTCAGTCAGAGTTGTCGTCACTTTATAAAATTCATTTTTTTAGGCCAACTTTTGACCATCTCGTGTCATTATTTTTTACGTTTTTCTGCACTCATTCTGAGTACCAAACTTGTTTAACACAAAAAACCACAAAAATTAAATTTTATAATAGCAAATAGCGGTTATCATTTAATTAATGGCTCAAAATAACCTCCGTTAACTTCCATACAATAATACAAGCGACTTTGGAAGAGTTCGCGAACATTTGTGAGGACTTGCGGTGTCAGTTGTCGGCATTCATGTATTATTCTCTGCCTAAAGTCTGCAATATTGGCCGGCTGTGTTGCATAGACTTTAGATTTTAAATGCCCCCATAGAAAAAAGTCCAACGGAGTGAGGTCGGGTGATCTCGCAGGCCATTCCATGGGACCACGTCTACCAATCCATCTTCCAGGAAATCGATTGTTCAGATATTCTCGAACGGGAAGTGAATAGTGTGGAGGTGCACCGTCTTGTTGGAAAATTAGTTGATTTTCAAATAAATTTTCACCATTTTCTAGTAGCTCTGTTATGGTCGGATCAACAGTGGTGTCAAGAAGCACAAGATAAGTAGCGCCATTCAAATTACCGTCAATAAAAAACGGACCAACAATGTGGTCTCCTAAAATACCTGCCCAAACATTAAGTTTTTCTGGATATTGGGTATGGGTTTCCCTAAACCAATGTGGATTCGTGTCTGAGCAATACCTACAGTTATGCCTGTTCACTTCTCCATTCAAAAAAAACATACACTCATCACTGAAGCAAATATTGTACAACAAGTTCACGTTGTTTGTCAGATTAGTAGACATAATTTCACAAAATTATAGTCTTCTATCATAGTCATCTTCGTTTAATTCCTGAACCAATTTTACCTTGTATGGATGAAAATTGTGTTTTTTTAAAATTCTCCATACACTGCTTGTCGAAACACCCGATGCATGGGAAATTTGATTTAAAGACTGATTATTATCCATTGCAACGTGTCCCAAAACAGCAACTTCAATTGGTTCATTAATAATTTGTCTTTCAGGTTGATGTTTTTTGTTTGTCACTGAACCAGTTTCCATGAATTTTTGCATCAAGTTTAAACATACTGATGACCAATTAATTTATCTGGATGGATTGCATTTAAAGCGCGCGCGGCAGCTCGTGCACAGTCGTTATGTTTGAAATAAAAACGTACAATTTCTATTCTTTCGGCAGTCGTGTAAACCATATTGACAATGTTCCTTCAAAGCGAACTTACAAGTTTACCGACTGAGGCAAAAACATGGAATGGAAAACAGGTATTCGGTAGTGTACCAAAATAACAAAAAAATGTTTTTATTTTTTTTTGGTCTCAATTCAAAGCAAAAGTACAAATAAAATAGTGCAATTAATTCCTTATGAAATACACTTTCCAACAATATGCCACACAGGGTATGGTGCCATTTGAAAACTTAGTGGGGGTGGCTATGGCGGCAAAGGGGCTGATGGCAGAAATTCAAATCCTACGTAAAAAGATGTCCCCCTTGCAATCTTTGTTGACGTGTCTTAGCATTTTTTAACAGAGAAATTATTTTGGAAGATATACAGGGTGGCTACTTTTCATTGAAAAACCCTGTATAACATAAGTATGTCTAGAACTTGTCGTATAATCTTAAAAAAGAAACAAATATACGGAGTGTTTTATTTAAAGTAAACAAGTTGGTATCTACTTCTTGTATAACCGGGAGTGGGTGTGTTTTGAAAACATTTTCATCTAAAATGTTGCCCCCTTAGAACTCTACCAAATTTTGAAAAATTATGGTCATTACAGGTTTTTTCATAATGAATCGCAGCGGTTTGTAGTGGACCACTCTGTATTTCCGGCTTAGTTAAACATAAATTAGTGTGCTCATGACTGCCTTGCAAAACGCCCTCTCGCGGCAAAACAGTCGTAAACGCTTTGTCCAATCTGTCAAAACCTGACTTCAAACAGTTCTATTGACATCTACTACATCTGTATTTATAATGTTTTCATAAAAATATTGATTTGACTGTTTGTTCTATTGGTAACTAACCACTAGTCTCTGAAACTTGTGATTTTTGTTTAAAGGAAAGAAGGTTGGTTGTACTCAGCCACGAAGAGTGGCAGCCATGTCAGTAGCGGCGCGTGTAGCACAAGAAATGGGCGTTAAACTAGGCAACGAAGTTGGATATGCTATTCGTTTTGAGGATTGCACGTCTGAACGAACTATAATAAAATACATGACTGACGGCACCTTGCATAGAGAATTTTTATCAGATCCAGATTTACAGTCATATAGGTAAGTCTTTTACGGTAATGTGATTTAAAGTGGTTCTACATTTGAGGTTTTAAACAGCCTATACAGTTTATGTAGTGAGTAAGAAAATTATAGAACGCTTGCAATATCTCAAAACCGGTTTTTCGGTTTTTTTTTTTTCTGAAAATATGCACAATTATAGCTGATCGAATAACAGATGCGACATTGTTGCTATTGGTGCTGTGTTTTTTTTTGTATTGACAAATAATGGGAGTATCACTCCATGTATCACATAAAGCACACTGAAATGCATACAATGCAATAAAATTAAAATAATTGCTTACTTCGAAAACGGATCTTAACGGTAAAACAGTTTATTCACATCGTTTACTCAAAAATGAGCCCAACTACAAATAAAAACTAAATAAAATATTCAATTTACTGATTGATTATGACGTCATTAATCAGCTGTTGTCCGTCACTCTTGTCATAACAAACTTTTGGTTAAAACTTATCTCCAAGAGTGAGTTATGTGTGGTTATTGTGCAAAATGTATTTGGCGCCATTAGGGAATTGGAGGATTTAAACTGTTTTTAAAAGTGAGCTGCTTGTGTGATTATCAAGTGATATTCAAGAGTGAGTTTTTTTACCACTTATTTTATAAGAAATACAAAAGTCCTCCTCTAAACCTATATTTTTGCTAAAATTATACAGGGTTATTCACGTTATTCGACACGGAAAATTGTGACTAAAGTATTCACATTTCTAAGAAAATGTCGGTCAGTAAAACCAAAATAACCGCTTTTATGAAAAACAAAGAAGTTGGTAATGTTGGTATGCCAAATTACTATTTTCGCTTTATTAATAACACAACACAAAATCAATGAACATTAATAATATATTATGTTATTAGGAGTAGAAGAGATCTTTAAGTGAGTGCAAGCACACCTATTCACTGAATGAATGATGATTAAACTGAAACTATTATGATCATGTGATTTTCAAGGCACTTGATCATCACTTGACTTCTGAACACACTAATTTTCCAAAGCATTTCTAGGTTAAAACTTGTGATCTAATTCCAGACATGCGTGTTTTTTCAGCTGCATGACGTCATTCTCAAAGGGTAAAAATTTGACTATACCTAGTATTTTATTTCATTTTCAGAATCTACGTTGAAAATAAAAGGTAATTACATTTGGTACGTCTAAACCATAGAGAAACTAATAACTAAGAAGAGATGTTAATTCCATGATATGTGGTTGTCACAGTGAGGTTAGCAGTACTCGATAGTGGCGACTAGCTTGGCGGCTTATTGAATCTGCGTTAACGATAGTGTCGGTAAAAAAGATCCAATAAATTGCTTGGCTTTTCAAAACTGTATGACCTTCACGCAATTTGGATTGCACATGCAATTTGATTGTGTGCAGTTACCAATTATATACAATAAATTGTGTATGCACACAATTAAATTGCATGTACAATAAAAATTGCTATTGCTGGATAAGATGGATGTGCTGGATATACTGGATAAGATTTAATAAAGACGAAGCCCGTATACTTTTACAAATAATTCTAAATTTATTTTATATTATAAAGCTTCAGTGGTTAAAAAAATAAGAAAACACAAAATACCTACGCTGTTAATTAAATGGCTAGCAACATTTCAAACTTTAATATCATTTGAAATGAATTCCAACGTCCAATCCAAGTATTGTGAATGATCTGATCTGTTGCTCTGGAGCCAACTGAAAAAAGTACCAAAAAGTCATTTTTAAATTAGAATAATTAACCAAATGGAAAAAAAAACAATAGTGATAGGATTATTTACTTATACAGGGTAGTTCAAATTCGACCCTCACCATTGGGATTTCGGAAACTATAAGAGATACGAGAAAGTTTAAATTGGGTCAAAGTTGCGCAATTTAAAGCTCAACCAAATGCAGTTTTGAAAATTTCGATTTTCCGAGTACTTCCGAAGATATCCGAAAAAAACTGAAAATTTGATTATTTGTTTTTATTTATTTCTAACCTTATTTGAAGAGATATCTCAAAACTAAAACCATCTTTTCATTGCCACTTTTTTCCAGCTATGATAATGGATTCAAATTTGCCACACAGCGTTTCGTTTTTCGGCAGACATCATCAAGTTTCTTTTTTCTTATGGGCGCCATATTGGTTTTTTTTAGCGTTTTTTTCAAAAGTATGAAACATTATAGTAACAATTCTGATTGGTTAGGTCCTGATGAAAAAAAAATGAGGGCTGCTTTGTGGGAAGCGTTGACTGCAGAGTTAAACTCTGTTGGAGGGTCTAAAAAAACTAATGCCAAATGGCAAAGAGTAAGTGTTATTGTATTCATTTTTTATATGTTTTAAGTAACATTTTATTTAGGTCTGGATAGACTTGAAAAATAAAGTGAAGAGTACAACAAGAAACAGGAGGATGGCCCCAAAGCAGCCAACGGTGGACAGATTTTGAAGAGATGGTTGCCTTTTTCACCCAAGAAGCTGTCCATGGGCTGGAAGTCACTGCTGGCCTGGCTTTAGACAGTGAAGAATTACCAGTACAGCCTTGACTAAACAAGTAGCAGGCCCTTCATTAGAAAGCAGTACTTCATATGAAGTAATTGCTGGGCCTTCATCAGCCAGCCACTATCAAGGGTTGATTCTTCATGAGGAGAAGATGTTATAAGCCAAGTAAGTATAGAAAATAAGTTTTTTTATCTTATTTTTATGAAACAAAGTTTTATGCCTTTCTTATATTTCTGTTTTGATTTAGGATGATGTAATGTCAGAACCACATACGCCGGGTTCCTACGATGAAACTTCCAATGAAGATTCAACCACTCCTACTCGTAAGTGTATAAAGTGTGTAACACCAATTAAACACAACTATACTATTTGCTGTTAATTTATAGCAAAGCAAGGGGGCGAAAACGGAAAACAACCACAAGCCAGCAGGCATTCCAAACATTTGCTGGCCTGTCTGAAAGATGCCTGACTGAATACTAATATAGAAGGTGTTCTTCTCAACAGGCTGGATACCCAAAATGAAATACATTGGGATACTAATAATCTTTTAAGGAAACTCATTGATGTGTTAAAAAATAAAAGTAATTAGCTATTTCTAAATCAGGGTATTTATTTAACATGTTTTTACCAAATAGAATAGAAATAGGTATATTTTTAAAATCAAAATGTATGCAAAATATCTTTCAATATATTCTCTACGTGTTTGCTGGCCTAATTGCCTCAAAACATTATCTGGAACTGCGGCTGCACCTTGAGGAAGAATGGGTCCTTGCCTCACATCTATTTCGTCTCATCGTGGTTGTGGATTTTCCACTCTACAGTGAATAGCAATGTTGTGCAGAACACATCATGCCATTATAACTCTTGCAGCCTTTTGAGGTGAGTAGTGAAGTACTCTATCTTTTAACAAACATCTAAATCTGCCGTTTAAAAGCCCTATACATCTTTCAACAGTACTTCTACACCGTTTAAATGTCTCATTAAACCTATGTTCCTGTATCCCCAGAAAATAATCACCAATAATTATTAACAATCCTACATTTTTACTGTTGCATGTATGTATTCATACCCATGATTTTGCTATTGTCAAAATTTCCACGCATAATTTGAGCCACTATACTGTTTCTCCAAATAAAAGCATCATGACCAGGCCACCTTGCTACTATATTTAAAATCTTTAATTCTGAATCACAAATCTATAAATCATCAAAAGATTCTAAAAAGTTAATATTAAATCTATACCTGGTATGTACAGGGTGATTGATTGAATTTTGATCACCCCCTTAACTTCCATAATTTTGATTTTAGCAAAAAACGTTAAATACAAAACTACAAGATATTTAGGTCTACTTTATTTTTAGATAAACAGTTATTATACAGGGTGTCCCAAATTTGAGTAACAAACCAAACTTATGTTTTTTTAAATAGAATGACCAACTTTTTATCCGATATTTGAATTCTACGTCAAATTCTAGGCTTAATTGATGTAAAATGTCTATATCGATATTCAACTGTTTCCGCAGCAGCGTCCTTGATTGATTGAATTTTGACCACCCCCTTAACTTCTTTAATTTTGATTTTAGCAAAAAACGTTAAATACAAAACTAGTAGATATTTAGGTCTACTTTACTCTTAGATAAAGAGTTATTATACAGGGTGTCCCAAATTTAAGTAGCAAACCAAACATGTTTTTTTTAAATACAATGACCAACTTTTTAATCTATATTTTAATTCTACGTCAAATTCTAGGCCTAATTGTTGTAAAATGTCTGTATCGATATTCAAATGTTTTCGCAGCAGAGTCCTTGATTGATTGAATTTTAAACACCCCCTTAACTTCCGTATTTTAATTAGTAAAAAAACTAGTTGTAGCAACAGTTATAGATATTTGGGTCTACTTTTACTCTTATATAAACAGTTATTATACACGCTGCCCCAAATTTGAGTAACTAAATTAAACTTTAATCACATAGTCGAGGAAACATTGTTAAAGTAACAGATGCTGCGGAAACAGTTGAATATCGATACAGACATTTTACATCAATTCCTAAAATTTGACGTAGAATGCACATATCGGATAAAAAGTTGGTCATTGTGTTTAAAAAAACATAAATTTGGTTCGTTACTAAAATTTGGGACACCCTGTATAATAAATAACTGTTTATCTAAGAATAAAGTAGACCTAAATATCTTCTAGTTTTGTATTTAACTTTTTTTGCTAAAATCAAAATTAAAGAAGTTAAGGAGGTGGTCAAAATTCAACCAATCAAGGACGCTGCTGCGGAAACAGTTGAATATCGATACAGACATTTTACATCAATTAGGCCTAGAATTTGACGTAGAATTCAAATATCGGATAAAAAGTTGGTCATCGTATTTAAAAAAACATAAGTTTGGTTTATTACTCAAATTTGGGACACCCTGTATAATAACTGTTTATCTAAGAATAAAGTAGACCTAAATATCTACTGGTTTTGTATTTAACGTTTTTTGCTAAAATCAAAATTAAGAAAGGTAAGGGGTTGGTCAAAATTCAATCAATCACCCTGTACTAACCAGTTGACAATTAAGGCTATGATAGCCTTTTCGATTACCAAATACATGTTCATTTTCATGTGGCTTAGTAATTGCTACATGGGTAGCATCCACAATGCCCAGTATTTCAGCCATACCATGCTCTCTAAGAAACCTAAACAAAATAAAAATTTACTATTTATGCATCTGTTAATAACTGCAAATTAATGAAACTCTTACCTGTCCTTAATGGTGTTTCTTTGATCAGCATTAGAAGGAAACTTAACCCTATTCCTCAATAACCTGCAGATTATCGGGGGTAATTGCACAAGTGCATAAAAATTACCGATAATTTTGCATGAAAACTTGTTATCTCTTAACTGCATGAGTTTATTTTCATATTTTTTTGGCGAAAGAGCACGACACCGAAGGTGGAGGGCTCATTTAGAAAAAAATAAGAAAATGACCGAATGCGGTTTGCAAAGATAACAAGTTTGAACGTAGAATTATCACGGAATTTTTAAGCACGAATGTAATTTTGGGGAATATTTCCCGAATAAAGAAAATCATTAAAAACCGAAGGAACCCAACATATATTAAATAAATTAAAGTAACAATTTAAACATTACAAAATCCTTAATTAAAATTTTCATTTGTTATTAAAAACACAGTCAATATAAATATGTCTTTTTTGATTGTCCTGGTTGAAAAGAACTAAAAACGCATGCTAATTATTGACATCCGTCGTTTAGACTGTCCTGGACACTTTCTAAGTCCGAGTGCCACAACTTGACAGTGCTAAATCGATGTAAGGGATGTCCCTGGACAATTTTAAAGACATCTCATAGAATGCTTCACCGTCTGAGGGGTTGAAAAGAACTAAAAACGCATGCTAATTATCGACATCCGTCGTTTAGACTGTCCTGTCCAGTTTTATCATTAGAACAGACGTTACCAGCTAAGTTCTTCAAATGCTGCAAAAAGTGCGATGGTTTCTGATCCCCCAAAAGTTGACCTTTGAGCAGCCGTCGAATTTTGACTTCGTTAGATTGTCCAAATGAAGCTAGAATTCTATTTTTAACGGCCTCGTACTTGTGAGTGTTAGGTGGATTTCGCAAAATGTCCGCTATGAAAGGAAGAACACTGGTATCTAGGTTAGCAATTAAAAAATGGTACTTAATTTCATCCTTGGTAATCTTTGCGATTGAGAACGAAGCCTCTATCTGAAGAAACCAGATATCTAGTTCGTCTCTCCAAAATGGCGGGATTTTGATGTTACTGGCGGCGAATACAGGGCCATTGATTGGGCCGTCTCCGTTCATTTTTTTAATCCTGGGAGTAGACTTCCTGGTGTCTTCACAGTATGTCGCTCCTCAGTTGATCCTAATGCCTCCACAATCACGTCGGAGTCACCAATTTGTGGGTATTAATGTACACAAATAAAAGGAGGCAGAAATGCAACAATACCTTTAATTAAATAAACGTATAAACGGAAACGAAGTGTAATTAGAGCTTTGCGGCTTATTGCTAAACGCTCAAGTCTCTAAGTGACAGTCAACAATAACAATTGCCAAACGGTTGCTGAATACGTCACTGAATTAAAGTCTGTGATGCCGTGGAACTACCGGTGGACAAGGTTGGCTCCAGGTGGTCAGGGAAAGGCATAGCGACCGCCACAAAACCACTGAGTTGTACAGGAAAAATGGAAAGGGCATAGCATTGCCTTTCTAGGTACTCTCCTCAATTCAGTGGTTGATTGTACAAGTTCAATCAGCCACGTATAGATGGCGCTGAACATTGAAAATCACTGATTTGTAAAGGAAAAATGGAAAGAGCAGAGCATTGCCTTTCTAGGTACTCTCTTCAATTCAGTGGTTGATTGTACAAGTTCAAGCAGCCACGTATAGATGGCGCTGAACACTGAAAATCACTGATATGTAAAGGAAAAAATGGAAAGGGCATAGCATTGCCTTTCTAGGTACTCTTTTCAATTCAGTGGTTGACTGTACAAGTTCGAGCAGCCACGTATAGATGGCGCTCAACACTGCAAATCACTGAATTGTACAGGAAAAAATGGAAAGGGCATAGCATTGCCTTTCTAGGTACTATCTTCAAACCAGTGGTTGATGTACAAGTTCGAGCAGCCACGTATAGATGACGCTGAATGCTGAAAATCACTGATTTGTAAAGGAAAAATGGAAAGGGCATCCATAATGGAAAGCTCGCCTAGCAATATCCGACACGTGTGGTTGAAATGTGCCAATTTCGAGTCAAAAGCTATTATAGTTGAAATTTTACCGTTTGAGAATGACGTCATTTTTTTACATCTTTGTTTCTCGCATATCAATCATTTGAATTGAACAATTTTAACAAAAAAAGCACGTTGTGGATTTTATCATCCAGTCTAATTGAAAACGTTGTCATGTACTGTCACTTTGATTTATACAGGGTGCTTCCAAAGTTGGTGCTTTCCTTTCACCTGCAAATAGGGCTTCACAAAATAAGTTTTTTTTTCGTTTGACGCTTTTTCGAAATATGAACAATAACGAAGATACAGGATGTGTCAAAGTTTTACTGAAAAAAAAAACAAAATAAAAAATAACTTAAATTTAATTTTAACTAACTACAGGTTATTCCTTATCAACAGACAGAAACAAAAACAAAAGATTTCAGCCGCCTTTGAACTAAGTTTTAATAATTTGACACTTTAAATTAAAACAGCATTTAATTTTAGGCACGAGTTAAGTCACCCTAAAGTGCCGACTATATATTTCTAAGTGCTTAGTATACATTTATAAATGCTTAGCTTGTTGTTTTCTCCTAGATAGTTGCGCTTCCAGTTTGGTTAGAGTTAGTCAGTTGAAGTTAGTTGTAAGATACACTTATTTGTAATTTTTAGTAATTAAATAATTTTTTAAAAAAGCAATCTCGGCTTTTGACTAGTTAACTCACGCATTAAGACGGTTTTTATTTTTTTTACTGGGAAACAGTGCGCCGTAGCAAAAAATAATAATAGGGGTTTTATTTTTAGAATTGAACAAGGAATTCAATAATAAATTTGATGTTGAAAAAAAACCAGTAGGGTAATATGTTTTTTCGAAAATATTTTAAAAAAATTATACGAGCGCCACTGGTAAACGCAAGAAAATTGATGTTTCTTGGAAAATTTGCTTTCCACGTAGCTACTGACACCTACAAAATTTTGTTTAATTACTTCAAGTGGTTTGGCCAAAATCATTAAATTTTTATTTTTTTCAGTAAAACTTTGACACCCTGTATCTTCGTTATTGTTCATATTTCGAAAAAGCGTCAAACGAAAAAAAACTTTATTTTTTGAAGCCCTATTCGCAGGTGAAAGGAAAGCACCAACTTTGGAATCACCCTGTATAAATATGATAGCTATTTATGTACCAAGGGCGTTAGAGAGAACATAATGTCCTGAAGGCCGAAATAGCCAGAGGGCATATGGCCCGAGGGACAGGTTTTGGCCTGATGAACATTATTCTCTCCCTAACACTTGAGGTGCATACAATGTTTTATGTTTCACCTAATTCAGCAATTATTTACTGTTTCTGGCATTGAAAAGTAAGGTATACCTTTACCGGTGTGTTGTTTACTGTTTATTTTATCTGAATGTTGTGACTCTGTCAGTCAGTGAAAATGGCAAAAGCTGAACGAAATTTTTGAAAATATAAAAGAAAATGCAGCAAAAGCTAACGAAAGTTTATTACCTAAAAAGTCCAGAGCATTCTTGCAAAATTTGGTGAGTTTTCAGAGGTAACAAGGGAATCCTCCTCTAGTATGGTTGAAAGACTAGAGTTCATGTACTTGAATAATGAGATATAAATTTATATAATAATAATAATAATAATTTATATAATAAACGAGGCTTAGTGATTGCAGTAGACCCGGTGTTTACAGAAATTCGGTGCAAATCACAAGTAAAATGAACAATCTGAACTGTTGGTATTGTCCTACATTTAGAAGCAACACTCACCTCGAAACAGGGCAATGTGATTGTTCGGCGATTGCAGTGGAACCGTTTTCTTGCATAAACTCGGTGCGAGTCACAAAAACTAAAGTTTTTGGGCACTTTAAATTTATTCTTGTCTGTAATTTTTGAAGTTTTCTAATATAAAGTATGATGTATACTAAACCATTGTTAAAAATATTAATCCTGTAACCTTTAAGTTAGAATTGAACCACAATATTGTAGGAAAATAGGGAATAAACGCAACTATTGACAACACAGTTGAAAAATATTGTTTTGACATAATATAAAATTTAATTTCATTGGTAGGCACCGTAGCACGTGATGCACAGCACACTAGAATTCGAGGTAAACTGCGCTTGCGCAATATCGATAATTGAATCACTCTCCAAATTCACAGCTTACTAGAGGCCACGTTTTTAATTATCCTTTGTATTACAAAACTTAAAAAATTGCAAAAAATATTTAATTAATAATAAAATCTATTAAGGTTGTTACGTGCTGGACAACATTACATGTCAGAAAAATTTTAAAGATACGACAACATAGCCGCGGCTCATGCGCACTCCAAAATTTTGACCAATATTTTTTATCCGCCACCTCTTTCGAAAAAAAGTAACAGTTATAGTTATTTATGTATTAAGCGCAAAAATGATTGATTGCTGCGCGACAGAAAGTGGAGCGCAGCAATCATTCGAGAGCATAAAAGTCACAATGTGCGCGTAATACATACAACATTTTTTCTACAAACATCGCTAAATATCTAATACAACTAAACTTACTGCGTAGTTACTCAAAAACAGGGTCAAAACTATACACTGACATCAAACTGGTGACACTGACATTTCCAATAATGGCATGCATTGTGGCCGTTGCTCTGGACAGCAAGCGAAACAATTTTTATCGCTCGCTACCCTTGGCAACGCGCGATAAAGTAAACTCCTCAGTAAAGGCTAACTTTTCGTTGAGATTTAGGAGCCAAAAATGCATCATTATTGAATGTTTGTAGAAAAAGTATATTACCTCTAATGTATTTGAGCACCGCCCTCTGTACAAGAAAGCCAAGAAGGTGCATGTCAAAAATTCCAATATGGCCGAAATAGTGGTTGACAGTTTGCATTTGTTTGTATTGTGGAAATTGAGTTTTTCGATGATTAAATTAATTTTTAAGGTTTAAAGTCAAGACTTGGGATTACTTGCCAAGTAATTTTTGTTTGCTATTATATATTGTTGTTTATATGTTTATTGTTCTAGTGAAAGTGTAGCTTGTGTTCATTTTATTGTGTTATCACTATTGTTATTGTTCCTTCATTGTTCTATAATTTGTTGTTGGTTTTTTAACTTAAATTCTATTGCCTCTACAATATGCCGTCCACTTGTTGTTTGCCAAATTGTAAAAGCAATTTGGTGACAGGCCCAAAAGTGTCAGTCTTTTACTTTCCAAAAGACCCTGCTCCAACCCAACAGTGGTTGAAAGCTTTGAACTGGAATGATTTTACTCCAACACAATACTGAGTGGGTAAGTACAATATGCTTTCTCATTCAGTAAACTTATTGCCTCTTACATACATAGGTATGTGAGTTACATTTTGAGGCCGCCTGCATTTTGAGAGCAACAAAGGTTTACTCTGAAGAAACAGGACAGCTTTTAGAAGTTCCATTGGCACATTTACATTTTAAAAGAAAGGTCTTGGTAATAATATAAAACCCATTTACCAGTTTTCCTTACCTAGCTTCAAGGATTTCCAAGTTTTCTTTGATTCAGCAGTTTTCACATTAGTTTGTTGTACTTTCCAGGACAAAGGTTCTAACCAAACTTGCTTTGGCTGGACTTGGGTATAAAAAGCCATATCTATACATATCTGGATCAGGAATGAAGCGTTGTTTGATTTTTCACTCACAACTTCTAATCAACTACACGAAAAAAATAAAAAAAACATATTTTCTACTGCATCTGCATAGATTTGTGTACAAAACGAAAACCGCTAACGCCTCCATGAAAAGTGACATTCTAGGCTTTCTTTTACAGAGGGCGGTGATTTAAGTGTTCCACTGTTTAAAGAAAGAAGCGGAGTAGAAAAAACATCAACATACATAACCTAACAAAAACAAATGTTAATTTTAATTTGTTTTGGTGTTAACAGCACCTTAGCATTTCAAATTGTAAACTTTCTTCTTGTATAAGATGATGTGAGATTCGTACATTGACTGATTGTAATTGTAAAAAAAGCCAGTATAGTTTCAATAATAGGTAACAAAATAAATAGATGCAAAACTGCATTCTCTAGTGTGCTGGTTTTATTACTAGTAGTCCTGGTCATTGTTAATAAGTTTTTAGGATTCAATTAATTCAAGTTTGACCAAAAATGAGCAAACCTAAGAAGTCTCGCCGAAGATATGAGTCTGATTCTGACTCGAGCATGGATAGTGAAGAGGAAGCTCGAAGAAAGGATTTGCAGGAACGAGATGAATTTGCCGAGAGATTGAAGAAGAAGGATGAAGCTAAAACGAGAAATATTGTGCATGCCTCTGAGAAAAAAGCGTATGAGGAGGCGGCAAAAAGACTTCAATTGGAACATGCAGAACGCGACAAAATTATTCCAAAACTTAGGGTTGAGTCGAGAAGAAAGTATTTGGAAAAACGCAAAGAGGACAAACTGGTTGAATTAGAAGCTGATATTCAAGATGATGAATATTTATTTGAAGAAGAAGTGTGAGTATCTATTTATTTATTTTTATAAAATTCTGCAAAAAAGTAGGTACACTTTTATTAATAATTTTTAGTGCAAAAAGTCCTTTTTTACTACTACTTATGTGTTGTTAAACTCCATCTATGGTCTTGTATAACAACTTTCACTTGCAAAAAAATGTACTTTTTGCACTTGTTGCATAAATAACTATTGTTTATAGTTTATACCTTGGTTTATACTGTTCTAACACCATTTTTTTAATGGATTTGCCCTAGATTATACAGGGTGTTTCAGGATAAATGCATCAGGGTTTGATTAGGGGGGTTAGGGTGGGTTATTTTATGAGAGGGTTAGGGTTTGATTAAAAGTAAAAAAAAAACTCTAGATTGCTCAAGAGTTTGCTATACAGGGTGTTACCAAGTCGAGGCATTAGCATTGCTATCTCAGAAACTATAGTTGATAGAGCTTTAGTTAAATGGAGGCAAAGTTGCGCATTTTATTGCTAAATAATTTGTTAAAGAAAAATTCAAACAATTTTTATTACCTACAGAATTAATATTTGACAAAAACCGCAAAAGTAAAATTTTAATTTTTGTTTTTTACCACTTTGTTATTGATTATTTTGGAAAATCAATGGAACCTTTTGAAGGCACTTTGAATGCTGGAAAATAGTTTTAGTTTTCAGCCAGGTCATTCTGTTTTTTAGATATCATCATCAACTTCAAATTTTCAAATGCGGACCTGGACTTTTTATTTTGTTTATTAGTAGCTACAGACCTTCCGAAACTGATGATGTGCCATACTTGTCAAAACATTATACCTAGTGTTCTTAGGAACTCGTTTTTTTTTTAAATATTCAATTGGAATTCATATGTTGTCATAATGAGTAGATAATTTATTTTGATAGATTTAATAATTAGGTTTTGCTCTTTTTAACACTGAAAAAAAAATTCAAGCTGTTTCATCAAAACTCAATCTCGAATTCAAACATGTAAGTATCTGAAAAATAAATAATTAACCAAAAACATTTTTTAACAAAAAGTACCATAAGAAACTCTCTCTTTTTCAAAGGAGCAATGAACCTAATTATTCAATTATATCCAACTAAATTATCTACTCATTATTACAACATATCAATTTCAACTGCTTAATTTATTTAAAAAAAAAGTACCAAGCACATAAAACATTAGGTATATTTTTTTGACAAGTGTGACACATCATTAGTTTCAGAATGTCTGTAGCTACTAAAAAAATAAAAAGTTTAGGTACGTATTTGAAAAATTGAGTTGATGATGGTATCTAAAAAACGAAACGTCGGAGCTGAAAACTAAAACTATTTTTTTCAAGAACTTAAAAATGTGCCTCCAAAAGGTGCCATTGATTTTCCAAAACAATCAATAATAAAGTGGTAAAAAAATAAAGTAGAAATTTGACTTTTTCGGTTTTTGTCATGTAATAAAAAAAATTTGATTTTTTTTACCAAATTATTTAGCATTAAAATGCGCAACTTTGCCTCCATTTAACTAACGCTCTATCAATTATAGTTTCTTAGATAGCAATGCTAAGGCATCGAATTTGTAACACCCTGTATTCTCAGTGTCCAAACGATTTCGATTTACACATATCAGGATACATTTTTTTGGCTTTTGTCTTTTGTTGTGTTAAACAAGGTTTGTTCTAAGAATGGGGACAGAAAAATGTCAAAATTTATAATAAAGGGTACACAAAAAATGGGCTCAACAAATCAGTTCTCAAAACGGATGTAAAGTCTAGTTTTTCAAATTGGACACTCCTTATTCTTATAACATAACTTTGTCTGATTCTCTGTTAAAAAGTTTCGGTAAGTTCGTATTTCGCCACTAATTTAAAAAATTCTTTCTTTAAACTGATACATTGAACCACCCTGTCAACCCCACAACTTTCAAAACTCAAAATTACTGTTATTAAAAGTTAAAGTAGTAGCTATCAAATTCAGTCATTACTGTCTTTATTGTCAAATAACTCGTTAATTTGCAACACTTTGTAAAGAATTTTATATGTCAATGGATAGAAAATAATGTGTTGATAGCTTACTTTTTGGGGTTGTCAGAGGGCTCCAAAGTTAACTAAATGTTTTCCTTGACTGTTACCACAAATTTCTTTGAGAGATTTTTTTTAATCGTGCGATACCCTAGATTTGACAATCACTGAATAATTTTAAATATGTACGCTACTGTTTTTCGATAAAACCCAAATCAGTTTTGAATCTCCCATTAAATTAGAACAGAAAAGCTCTCTAGTAACTTTTCGGTACACCTTTCTGTTTTCCAATAAAAAATTAAAAACCATGAAAATGTACCCATAAAATCAATACGAAATCGTTGACTGTTTATTATTCAATATTAAAATTTTTATTTATTTAGTTTTTTCAAAAATTATATTCTTTATTCAATAGGAACAAGCAGTATCTTGCTATTTTTTCAATAAAAAATTGAATAGGTAAATCAAATTTTGAAAATTGAATAGAGATGAAAGTCGAAGATTTAGTATTAATTGTAAAGGCACTTTTGCAGGATTTTTTATTTTTTATTTGAAAACGAGATGACCTATCAAAAAGTTACTAGATATCTTTTCTGTGTTAAATTGAATAGGAAAATCAGAACTGATTTGCATTTTATGGAAAAACATCCCAAGGAAAAATGGTGTTAATTTGCAACACTTATATGTCAATGGATAGAAAATAATGTGTTGATAGCTTCCTTTGTTTGGTTGTCAGAGGGCTCCAAAGCTAACTAAATGTTTTCCTTGACTGTTACCACAAACGGGCAGGTACGGCCCTGATATTTGGCACAAACCTAGCTCAGTGATTGTCAAGTCTAGGGCCGTACTAGCCCGATTAAAAAAAAATCTTTCAATCAACAACCAATCAAAGCAAGCTATCAACACATTATTTTCTATTCATTGACATATAAAATTAATTACAAAGTGTTGCAAATAAACGAGTTATTTGACAATAAAGACAGTAATAACTGAATTTGATAGCTGCTACTTTAACTTTCAATAACAGTAATTTTGAGTTGTGGGGTTGACAGGGTGGTTCAATGTATCAATTTAAAGAAAGAATTTTTTAAATTAGTGGCGAAATACAAACTTAGCAAACTTTTTAACTGAGAATCAGAAGTTATGTTATAAGAATAAGGAGTGTTCAATTTGATGTGTACTTATGTGTACCTTGTATTATACATTTTGAAATATTTCTGTCTCCATTCTTAGAACAAACCTTGTTTAACACAACAAAAGACAAAAGCCAAAAAAATGTATCCCTGTATGAGTGTATGATATGTGTAAATGAAAATCGTTTGGACTCTGCGAATACATATAAAATTTCACATAAATTGGTAAATATCTTAGAAACAGGTGCAGTTAGGTATATGACATTAATACAGAAAATATGTCTAGAATTTGATGTAGAATCAAAAAATGCAATAATATACAGGGCGTCCCATTTAAAATAAGCAGCAGTTGATATCTACTTTTCATTAAATTGTTGCACACATATTTCTTTATTTTTAATTAAAACTATGTATTGTCAAGTTACTTAAAATATGGATTATGCAGGGTGTTTCTATATAAACCATGGTCCAATGATGTCTTGTTATGGAGATACAGGGTCTTAATATTTGACATAAACCTAGCGTAGTGATTGTCAAATCTAGGGCCGTAGCAAAACTATAGAAATAAAATAATTAGTGTCGATTTTTGCTTGAACTAAGTGGCCAACATAACGTAAAACGCATTAGGATAGAGGAGGTGTTTCAGGCAAATTTCTTCCTTAATTGCGTTATTTTTAGTAGAGTTTTATGCGTCAATCGATAGCCAATGAAAAATGAGCTTTCTATTGACGTATTTTAATTGGTTAGTGGTACAGTTCTGCCGCTAGACAGCGTCAACATTTTTAAAAGAAAAGTACAAAATTTATAATTCTTCCTCGCGCTTATAACGGATATCATTGCAATTACAATACTTCAATTCTTTAGGTAATTTATTTATGTTTAAATTTGAATGGTAGATGTTTAGAAACAATTATTTAGTGACAATTTTTTTTATAATACTGGGTATCCTACCGACAATATTTCGAAAACTACAATAGATAAATGTTTGAAAATTTTAGGGTTTAATATTTAGGTTGGAGCCTCCACATCTAAAATATATTCACTTTCGGGGTACCAATGTAGGTACCCGAAGTTGGTACCAACTCCACTATTTTAAATGGACCACCCTGTATATTATTATATTTTTAGATTCTTTTCTTTCTCACTTGAAACCGTTAAGAGAATCGAAAAATATGATAATATACAGTGTGGTCCATTTAAAATAGCGAAGTTGAAGGTCCGGATGTACCTCGAAAGTGAAAATATTTTAGATTTGAAGTACCCAGATACTAAACCCTGAAATTTTCAAAAAATTATAGATTGTAGTTTTCGAAATATCGACCGCGGTAGTATCCGGTAGACACCCTGTATAATTTAGACATTCCCAGTACTTTTAATAATTTTTAAAATACCTACTAATTAAATGCCCAGTAATGCCTACTAATTACCCAGCAATGCTCACTAATTATCCGGCAATCCCCACAATTTTCTACAAATTCTTAGTAATGCAGCCAATTGCCAAGTAATGCCCACTAATTCCTAGAGTTTATACACCATAATGCCATAGCGGCTTACGCTCGGTTAGATATCTGTTTTTTACCTTAGAACAAGCATTAAAAGTAGAGCTCCATTTATTTTTTTTATGGATTTGCCCTAGATGGTGTTACAAATTTGATGCATTAGCAATGCTATATCAGAAACTATAGTAGATAGAGCTTTAGTTAAATGGAGGCAAAATTGATAATTTTATTGCTAAATAATTTGTTAACAGGAAAATTTGTTTTATTTGGAGATATTTGAAAAAAACCGATAGTCAAATCTCTTTTTTATTTTTTGCCACTTTATTATTGATTATTTTATTCAAGAATAGTTATTTGTATACCTAGGCCGGTGAAATGGTATTTTTTCGGCCGCAAGAAAGTTTGGCGTCCGAGGCCGTCTTACGGCTGAGGACAACAATCTTGAGGACTAGGTATCACGGTAACGTTTATTGTTAAGTTTGCTGGTTATGCATTGTTTATGTGACGTTAAATAATAAACAGATTCTTGTTCGAAATATTTCCCATTTTTTCATTTACGCAAAAATGAAATTGGGAGACGAAGATTGCTGTACTGATGTGGATGGGTGTACTGCTGTAATTGGTGCACACAGTGGTCACATAGAGAGATCGTAACCAGTAATCATAAGCGTAGACGGTGACATAGTGATTGTTAATTTACTTTTTCCCTGTATTTTTTTTTCGGCCGTAGGGCCGTAAAAGTGCATTTCACAGCCGCTAAACTGTACGTGAAGTGAGTACTTCACGTCCGTTTGAACAAAAAATAATTTTAGTTTTCAACTCGACGTTTTGCTTTTTAGATACCATCATCAAAATTTTTCAAATAAAATAATGCAGACCAATAGCTACACCATACAGACTAAGACTTTTTATTTTGTTTTTTAGTGTGGTATTACTTAGGTATCTACTTTAAGTTACTTAGGTATCTACCGTCATTTTTAAAACCTTGCCATTTCGAAACGAATCAACGGATTTGAATGTGGTTTGGACTGTCATTGGGCTTGATTTATTGGCTTTTTGCTGATGTGAAAAATTTTAACTTTAATGCATCATAACTGTCTCTTCAAGCATTCAAAAAAGTGAAATTTTCAAGTAGGTCCCAATTGACCAATATATTTTTTTGATTTTGTTTTAACATAAAGTGGTGTTGTTTTAGTAAATATATCAGGACGTTTTTGGGCGTTTTCCAGTTAACGCCCTGTGACTCAAGAAATATTGATTTATTTCAAAAAGAGGACATTACAGTGCTCAAGCTCGAATTAAGTTATAGCAGCACCTTTTTATGTGTCATTTTAGTTCGGTGTAGATCCAATATTAACTGTTACATAAATTGAAAGCAACACTATTACCGATAAGACCATACAAAGTGTCTAGAGACAATTAAGGTGGGAAAAAAACATGGGCAAAAAAATAAAAGTATTGAGTTACAGTTACTTTACCAATAAATATTTAGTTTTTTTTTCATAGTAACTTCTTATTTAGGGTAATACTCGGTACGTTTTTGAGCGTTTCTTAATTAACATAATGTATCCGAAGAAATATCGATTTATCCGGAAAATGCATATAACAGTGCTCAATCTTGTATTAAGCCATGTTAGCAGGTTTATATCTATCATTCAAATGCCGTTGTACGTTTAGCATTATCTGTTATATGTATATACTTACTTTTCATGACAAGCTCCATGTTTGGTAACTACAGCAAAAGTGAGTAAAACTTGAAATTGTTTGCACAAGTAGTTCTCCCACTTTAACTGACTCTATACACCCTGTAGGGTTCTATCGTTCATGGGAGATGTCTTAAAATTAGGTACCTCACATAATATGGTACCTACACATGACTTAAAATGACAGATCAAAGCTACTGCTTTAATTCGGCAATAAGCATATGCATATTGTACAGGGTGATTGATTGAATTTTGACCACCCCCTTAACTTCCTTGATTTTGATTTTAGCAAAAAACGTTAAATACAAAACTAGTAGATATTTAGGTCTACTTTATTCTTAGATAAACAGTTATTATACAGGGTGTCCCAAATTTGAGTAACGAACCAAACTTATGTTTTTTTAAATAGAATGACCAACTTTTTATTCGATATTTGAATTCTACGTCAAATTCTAGGCCTAATTGATGTAAAATGTCTGTATCGATATTCAACTGTTTCCGCAGCAGCGTTCTTGATTGATTGAATTTTGACCACCCTCTTAACTTCTTTAATTTTGATTTTAGCAAAAAACGTTAAATACAAAACTAGTAGATATTTACGTCTACTTTACTCTTAGATAAAGAGTTATTATACAGGGTGTCCCAAATTTAAGTAGCAAACCAAATATGTTTTTTTAAAATACAATGACCAACTTTTTAATCTATATTTTAATTCTACGTCAAATTCTAGGCCTAATTGATGTAAAATGTCTGTATCGATATTCAAATGTTTTCGCAGCAGAGTCCTTGATTGATTGAATTTTAACCACACCCTTAACTTCCGTATTTTTTATTTTAGTAAAAAAACTAGTTGTAGCAACTGTTATAGATATTTGGGTCTACTTTTACTCTTATATAAACAGTTATTATACAGGCTACCCCAAATTTGAGTAACTAAATTA
The DNA here is from genome assembly GCF_016097725.1 of Ips typographus. Lineage (NCBI taxonomy): Eukaryota > Metazoa > Arthropoda > Insecta > Coleoptera > Curculionidae > Ips > Ips typographus. The sequence goes on from NW_028098579.1 coordinate 180,001, forward strand.
AACCTTAATCACATAGTCGAGAAAACATTGTTAAAGTAACAGATGCTGCGGAAACAGTTCAATATCGATACAGACATTTTACATCAATTCCTAAAATTTGACGTAGTATGCAAATATCGGATAAAAAGTTGGTCATTGTGTTTAAAAAAACATAAGTTTGGTTTATTACTCAAATTTGGGACACCCTGTATAATAACTGTTTATCTAAAAATAAAGTAGACCTAAATATCTACTGGTTTTGTATTTAACGTTTTTTGCTAAAATCAAAATTAAGAAAGTTAAGGGGGTGGTCAAAATTCAATCAATCACCCTGTACACAGGAATATTATAACAAACTACAAGGTAGAAATTTGATCTAAGTAAGTAATGAGTAACTCTTTCTTTTGGTTTATGTTGGCATTGCGGATATTACAGTAAGATAGGTAAAAGTAGCATCCACCTATTGATTTATTGACGCTATTTCATTTTATGTACTATAAATATGTAATTTGAAATAAAGAAACATTATTATTATTATTATTATGTCAAATTTTTTGGAAAAGTCGATATTTTTTGAGTCACAGGATGTTAAGTGGGAAACAACCAAAAACGTCTCGAAATATACTATACGACGCTTAAAAAAATGATTGTTCAATTTGGGGACTACCTAAAGATGTCACTTTTTTGCATGCTCTTCTTTCTCACCCTGTAGAAGGCAGTTTTAGTGCATTAAAGTAAACGATTTTCACGGCAGCAAAAAGCCAACGAATCAAGCCCCAAGGACGGTAAACAGTAAAGGATTGCTCGATCGGCCAATTTTGTTTCCCGGCGTCGAACGGATCCTGACGTCACAGTAAAGTCTCGGGCGCACAATACGCTAAATATGATCGACTGCAATCGGTTAACGATCGCGCAAACGCGCGATCTCCGACTTTATGGTGACGTAAAAATCGTCACCGGCCCGAGCCGATACGGCCAACATTGCACTTATGGGATTAAGCAATCCTTTACTATTTACCGTCCTTGATCAAGCCCAATGACGTCTAAACCGCATTAAAATTCGTTAATTCGTTTCGAAATGGCGAGGTTTTGAAAATGACCCAAAAAATTCACGTCGCGCAGTTTAGTTGAGAAAGAGCCCTTTGGTGCATTCTGTCACTTTTTGGCCTGGAACTTCTTGAGGAGGACCTCAGACAAAACATTTCAATGCAATCTTGTAGAGCATGAAATTTGGAACAAGTTTCTTTATTTACATTTTTTAACCTAACCTATCCTAACCTATCCCTCGGGCCATAGGCCCTCTGGATATTTCGTCCTAATGGACATTATACTCTCCCTAACGCCTGTGGTCTACACAATGTTTTATGTTTCACCTAATTCAGCAATTATTTACTGTTTCTGGAAAAGTAAGGTATATCTTTACCGGTATGTTGTTTAGGTACTGTTTATTTTACCTGAATGTTGTGACTTTGATAGTCCTGTCAGTCAGTGAAAATGGCAAATGCTGGACGAAATCTTATAAAATATAAAAGAAAATACAGCAAAAGCTTACAAAAGTTTATTATTTATTACCTAAATTACCTACTTTATTATTATATTACCTAAAAAGTCAAGAGCATTCTAAGATAGGGAATACACAGCTTTTATAGCATGAAAGAATAAAAATGCCATTGCTAATATTAAAAAAGGTTTTAGTGCGTTATAAGCGGGCGTTACGATAACGCCCGCCTATAATGCCCTCAGGTTGTTATGAACACTATAACCTACACCGTTTCCAAGGTATTATGTATTCATAAAGTATAGGTGAAACATAAATGACTTAACAGAGATTTATTAGGTTGTTATTTTCAAAGCACTTTTTATTAAAACATAGTTACATTTTGTTATTTTCACTAAATTCCAAAATAGAACCATCATCGTAAAAAAATAGTCCAATTCAAAAAATGTAAAAATCCAATATGTCGCCCATGGAATAATCAATATTGATGATGGTAACCACATTGTAAAGTGGGAAAAGTGGCAATAGTTAAATGTCATTTACTTACAGATTTCTCGTTGCAAAAATTAACACTCTGAACGAACGAACGAACAGATATCTTTCACATAAGAATATCGATTCGATAAATTGTCTTATTTGTCCAGTTTGGGTTTCTGAACAAACCTTTCGCTTTCATAAGTTATGGAAGGGATCCACAAATAGTGACGCACGGGTAACCTAAATAGATATGACAAATGTTTTCTGTGTTGTTAATTCGTTATCAAATGGATGTTTCAGTGTTGCCTCTTCTTCTGATGAAGAAGTCATGGAAGTTGTCCATGCTATTGAGCGGCCAAATCGTTTTCAGCTTACTAACCACAAAAATATCTATCCGATTCTTATCAGTTCCACAATTATATACGTCGGAATGTCGGAAACCCAATTAAACTTATTGAATAAATAAATATATGGGACCGATAACTAGTGAACCGGTAGATCTTGATGTTCAGAAACCGGGCATAATTAAACTAACCGTACTTGGAATGACGATACGAAACTGAAAAATCAACCACTTTCAGTTCATCTGGCGAAAGTTTAGATAATAATAATAATTATTGAACCAACTTGTCTCCTATATTTTATTAATTAGATTTTCCATCAAAACCAAGTAATTTTTACACAATACACACTTCTTATTTCTCTTCGATTTGACCATATTACCCATATGTTTGTTCTTTGTAGTTTAACAGAACGAGAGAAAAAAGAGAGATTGCACAAAAAAGAATTGCTGCAATTAGCGCAGGAACATGAGAAAGCAAGAGAGTTGGAAAGAGTTCAAAGGTATCATATGCCAAGAGATTTGGGCAAAGACTCAACCGCGGATTATGTGGAGGTAGACGAATTGGAAAAAGTGCCCCAAGCTGAACAGAAAAAATGGGAAAAAGACCAAATGGCATCTGCCGTGTTTAAATTCGGAGCTAAGGATGCCGTCAAAAAAGATGAATATGAACTTTTACTTGAAGATCAGATTGATTTCATTCAAGCTCTTCAAATGCCAGGTAAGATTTTGATTTATTTTAGAAACTATATCAAACAATTTTTTTTTATCGAAAAGTAGTAGTCCATATGCACACATTGGAGTAGTGAGTGTAAGTGAAAGCAAAACTCAGAGTCGATCTCCACAAATATTGTGTATCAATCAAATATTGTGTATTAATATTTGTGGAGATCGACTCTGAGTTTTGCTTTCACTTACAATTTTTTTTTTCGCCGATTGTCAGTAAACCTGTCGTTTTAGTGCCTAACGACAGGCTGTAAACAACCACTTTTACTGCCTAGGCAGTACAAATTTTTTACTGCCGCTTACCTGGCGCAGGGACAATATAAATATGACGACATCGTTTACACAACATAAAATTTAACATTTATTAAGAAAAAACACCAAACACTATAACATTTTTAGAGTCAAACATTCATAAGTATATACAGGGTGATTCCAAAGTTGGTGCTTTCCTTTCACCTGCGAATAGGGCTTCAAAAAATAAGGTTTTTTTTCCTTTGACGCTTTTTCGAAATATGAACAATAACGAAGATACAGGGTGTCAATGTTTTACTGAAAAAAAAACAAAATAAAAAATAACTTAAATTTAATTTTAACTAACTACAGGTTATTCCTTATCAACAGACATAAACAAAAACAAAAGATTTCAGCCGCCTTTGAACTAAGTTTTAATAATTTGACACTTTAAATTAAAACAGCATTTAATTTTAGGCACGCATTAAGACGGTTATTTTTTTTACTTCGAAACGGTGCGTCGTAGCAAAAAATAATAAAAGGGGTTTTATTTTTAGAATTGAACAAGGAATTCAATTATAAATTTTATGTTGAAAAAAAGCCAGTAGGGTAATATTTTTTTTCAAAAATGTTTTAAAAAAATTATACGCGCGCCACTGGTAAACGCAAGAAAATTGTTGTTTCTTGGAAATTTTGCTTTCCACGTAGCTACTGACACCTACAAAATTTTGTTTAATTACTTCAAGTGGTTTGGCCAAAATCATTAAATTTTTATTTTTTCAGTAAAACTTTGACACCCTGTATCTTCGTTATTGTTCATATTTCGAAAAAGCGTCAAAGGAAAAAAAAAAGTATTTTTTGAAGCCCTATTCGCAGGTGAAAGGAAAGCACCAACTTTGAAATCACCCTGTATAATTATTTATAAACATTAACAGTAAAATGAGAACATCCTTCTATTATTATTGATTTGTCGTTCACTTCGTTAGAACTATTTTTCAAATACACCGATGAACTAGAAGTTTCATCTTTTCTCTTCCCACTGTCACTGCAGGTGGGAATATTCGCTAGAATTTTTTCACTAATCACACTTTTGCTTTCGACTGAATTCTCTATGTAGCCTTCAGCAACACTTGCGGACTTCCATCCTCCATGTCTTTTTAGCATTGTGATGTCAGCTCCAGAATTAACAATCCAAGTAGCAGACGTCCTTCTAAAGCAATGTCCAGTGTACTTCTGAGCATTTGGTAGTTTTAAACAAGTTGCTATCTCTTGTGGCATAGCACCAAATTTATGAATTCCAATAACTTGTTTTAATGCTTTACCTCCAATATCTGAAGAAAAATCTTCGGCTTTCAAATCCAGAAGGACGATAAGAAGCATATTTTCTATACATGTCCAGGTGTTCTGATACCACAAAAGATCTCGGTCTCTTCGTTTTGGTATCAGGAAGGGAAACTAATAGCTTATTGCCCATATCTTCAATATCATCTAATTGCATTCGCACAAGTTCGTCACTTCTACATGCTCCGGCAATCGCAAGAACCGCCGCAACCTAGACAAAAATACTTGGTTATTCACTTAAAATTCGATCCAAAGTTCTGAAACCTACTTTGGTTGATAAATAGTTGGCATCTGCAGCTTCCGATAAAAATTTAGTAACTTTTTCCTTCTCAAACACCTTAGATTTTTTGGGTTGGTATCCATCTTTCTGCCTTTTTAAAAAAGCCCTTAGTTTCAAATACTTTGCCAAATCTACATTATGATGAGTGCTTAAGGTGGATTTGAGCATAGAATATACACTCCACAATGTAGAAGACTTTAGTTTTTGAGACAGCTCAGCAAAATATGCGATTAACACGTTTTCTGATTTCTACATTCCTGGCTGCTTCTCGCACCTCCGGAGGAGTTAGTGGTACATCGTCGTCACTCTCCATAGTCTCCATCATGAAGAAACAACTTATAAATTTGACGAAACTTTTAGATGTCAATTTTGGCTTATTTAAGATGTCTATTTAAGATCGTAATCATAGCAACCAAACAGGTATAATTATTGTTGTAGGTACATCATAGGTGGACAGTTTTCATTATTAGAAATAGGAGAGGTGTATTACTACTTAAATATAAAAAGTTATTCTGATTGACAATAATCGGCGAAAAAATTATGTGCTTGACTCGGCGAAAATGCACATTTACTGCCTCATCTTTCTTCATGGCCTCGTCTTCGACTCGGCAATGAATAGCGCTGCGGCAGTAAATGTGCTACTTTTTCGCCTTGTAAAACATATAACTATTGTTGTTTTATGTTTAATAATTTGTTACAGCTTAATTTTAAATAATAATTAAAAAAATAATTAACACATTCAGCATTCGGCGAATACCGAGCAAATGTGCGCCAAACACCGATAGTGTGGACAGGTTGCTCGGTGTTTGTCACTTACCAATTTTGCAATTTTTTGATGCTCCATTTCCCGCGCGTTGTCGGTCTTTTGGCCACATCAAAGGGAACGAATTATCGTTGTTCCCATACTGGCTCGCTAAGCGGCAAACGTCGCATACTAGACGAATATCCCGATTGATATTCGGCGAGCACGTGCTCGGTATTCGCCGAATGCCGCATGTGTGGACCCGCCTTTACATGTTGACGATCCCATAACGATGTATTACTTGATGTATACTTTGTTAAGTTGGCGTTAATAAATAAATTGAAATTGAAATTAATTGGCTGCCAAGTTCACATCAGTCTTCCTCCTTCCTTACAAAGCAATGTTTTATCGTTCATTAGTCAGTCGCTTTCTATGTCATACTGGCGGGCTTTTTGAACGATCTAGTTTTTCAATACTATTTTTTCGGACAAAGTGAGTATTTTTAATAATAAGCAAATACGTGGATTTTTTTATTGTTTCTTGTGAGGTCATATAGGAAACTTTGATAGGTGTCAATTTTTTGATTGTAAATTTTTGAGTTGTCAAAATTAAAGATGTTACCAAATGATGGATATAAAAAAGTTAAGACAAGAACATGCAAGCCTTTCTACTCTCTCTCATTCTTGTTACGAGCTATGCCTCTCCAAAAATCTCATTTTTCAAATGGGAATATCTCGAAAAAGGTTGCAGATAGATATAGGTTATGATATACGAAAAAGTTTTGAAGTTGAAGCATTCAAAAGTTAGTACCTACTTCCGGTATAACCGGAGGTGTCATGATATGAAAATATTTTAGTGTGAAGTAGTAGTCCATTTTTTCTCAAAGTGGAGGTGTAAGTGTAAAAGTGATGGGAAAGAACACACAGCCTTCTCCACAAAAAATTTATTCAAGCCCCCCAAAAAATGTTAGAGGGGTTGCTCGACATATGTTTCGGGCACATAAGTACCCATCTTCAGGAGCTAGAAAGTTAGAAAGTCTACAATGTATTACCCCTAAATGGTAGAATCAAACACACCCCGTATGACAAGGTGAAACGCCGGCTGTCTTTCTTCAAAGGGGAGACAGCAAGACCCAAGTTATTTAAAAACTAATATGCCGTAAGGACAAACATTATTGTTGTGCTTAAAAAAATCTGTAATTAAAACTAGAATGTTATATAAATTAGAGAAGAGTACCAAAAGTTTTTTACCTTATTATGGAGAAAAAAACACTAAGACTAAATTAGTACTAAATGGTTCACATTATGTGATTAGGTCGGGGCGACCTTTAGAATTTAGGATAGAAAGTTCGATCATCTTACAATTTTCTCACTAATGTCCGGTTGCACAAAGCTAACAGAACAAAATGGGCGATAAACGTTCTAGAATTTACAAAAAAAGTTTTTTATATAAACAATCGCAAAGCGAAGCCGTTATTTTGATGGCGGGGGATGGCGCAGAAAATGACAACATAGGCGGCACAGCGGCAGCACTCGGCAACACCGCCCGCACAAATGACAGACGACAGTCGACAACTTAATGTCAAAAGCGTCAACAGCGCAATCTACCGTAGATCAAGGAGGGGGCCAAGAGGTATAAACAAACAAAAGTGAGGTTAAGGCTATAAGCTAGTTGAAACCATTGAAAAAATACATTGAAAAAACTGTAAAAAGGCAAATCTGGGGGAAAATTATTTAATAAATTATTTAAATATTTAGTGTTCGATTTTCGTTTCGAGAACGTTTATCGCCCATTTTGTTCTGTTAGCTTTGTGCAACCGGACATTAGTGAGAAAATTGTAAGATGATCGAACTTTCTATCCTAAATTCTAAAGGTCGCCCCGACCTAATCACATAATGTGAACCATTTAGTACTAATTTAGTCTTAGTGTTTTTTTCTCCATAATAAGGTAAAAAACTTTTGGTACTCTTCTCTAATTTATATAACATTCTAGTTTTAATTACAGATTTTTTTAAGCACAACAATAATGTTTGTCCTTACGGCATATTAGTTTTTAAATAACTTGGGTCTTGCTGTCTCCCCTTTGAAGAAAGACAGCCGGCGTTTCACCTTGTCATACGGGGTGTGTTTGATTCTACCATTTAGGGGTAATACATTGTAGACTTTCTAACTTTCTAGCTCCTGAAGATGGGTACTTATGTGCCCGAAACATATGTCGAGCAACCCCTCTAACATTTTTTGGGGGGCTTGAATAAATTTTTTGTGGAGAAGGCTGTGTGTTCTTTCCCATCACTTTTGAAAATATTTTAGTTAGATTGGTGTATGCTGACTATACTATGCTACGAATTTTCAAAACTTTCCTATTGGTACTTTTTCTAATATTAATCGATGTCTGTTGTTATGGGATGTCCTGTTTTTGAGAAATTCGATATGACAAATTTATCGTTACAAAATCTGTTGTTGTATAGTAAACAAAAATAATATTAAATTATGATTTTATTTCATTATTTTTTAAGGCTCTAAAAACAAAATAAAAAAAGAACCCGAACTTACCGAATACGAAAAGAAGAAACTAACTCTTGAAGAAACCAAACAGAGTTTACCGATTTATCCATTCAGAGACGATTTGATACAAGCTATCAAGGAACATCAAGTTTTAATTATTGAAGGTGAAACAGGATCTGGAAAAACTACACAAATTCCACAATATCTGCATGAGGCTGGATTTACATCTGACGGTAAGTTATGCTTTGATTATGAGGAAATGCAAATTAAATTAGGATGTTTTCACAAATTTATTGAGTTCGTGCCAACATAAACGACAAGAAATGTTCTTTCCGTAGTAACCAATGTTGCCAACCTTGATGATATACCTTCCCCAAAGGCGTTTAAAAAAAAGTTGCCATATTTCACTAAAATTTTCCAGATTTTTTTTTATTTTGTTTTAATTATTCTTTCTTGTACGTTGCGAATCCTTAAAATGCTATTATTATGTCTACTCAACATGGATTTCCTGATCTTAAAACAAACTGAATTTGGTCCTTGGATGTTTTAGTCCGGCAAAACTCCACTCATGAACCTATAAAATTTACTTAAATCGATTTAGAATCGTATTGTTTTTGAGCATTTTTTTACTTTTGTAGCTTCATAGCGTGGTATTTGATACTTTCCAACTTTATGACAGATTGAAATATGATTAAAATAAATAGATACACGTCACGTTATGACTGCCCCATTTCTTTTCATAGACCTATAAACAAGCATGTAATATGATTTACCACTGTATTAACTCTAGCAGTGCTTTTAAGCAGGTTTTGTAGTTTTATAGCTTTATGGAGTGGTATTTGACAGTTACCACTATTGTGACAGGTTTAGATATGTCAAAAATACACGCTTTACCTATCTAAATTTAACTTTTGAAGCTATAAAGTGCGTGCATTTAACGTAGTTTGACACTAATTTAAAAGCTTGTCAAGTGATTGTTAAAATTTTGTTGATTGTTTAAATTCGATCCAAAACCTATAGTTGAATGTCGGAACTGTCAAAATTGTTTTCATAAATAAGCCTTAAATATGATTGTACTGTCTTTAAGCAATGCATTATAGTTTGATAGCGTCATGGAACTATATTTGACGTTATCACCATTGCGACAGATCGAAATGTATTCACAATCGACAATTACACGTCACAAATGCCAAAAAAAGTTTTGTAGTTTTATGGCTTCAAAGAGTGAGAGGTATTTGACAGTTTCCAAGTGAATGACAGATTAAAATAATCAGATACACGTCACGACTGTCGAATTTCTTTTTCTAACGTTGTATATACTATGGTATATAGACAAATTTTTTGGTTGCTTTATACGTATTTAACCAACGAGTCTACAGGTTGGTCCAAATTGATTGTAGGATACTTAGAGGATATAAAGTTACATAAAAAATAAACGCCAAGTGCCATATAATCTAAGGTTGAAAAGTGCCCTCTTTCGAAGCTAGCGGGCCCTAAGTATATGCCACAAGAATTTTATTTTATCTTATTTAACTAAAATAAAACTCATATGAAATTTGGCATGCGTGTTCATCATTTTGAATTAATTATTTGACGATTTTTTCAATTCTTTAAAATAATCTGGACAGGTACTAATTTTTTTCATTTTAGATTAGCATGTAAAAATGAGGGTATCTGAAAAACTGTGCAAAATGAAAAGAAATGTTCAGACAAACTTTTCTTCTAAAATTACAGCTTTAAGGAATTTAAAGCTGTCAAACTTTTTGAACAGCTCCCGTATTAGTCCAGAATATTTAAAAAAACTGAAAAAAATTATAAATGACCACTTCAAAATGGTGAACATGCATGCCAAATTTCATTTGAATAACTTTTTTCGTCTAGGAATTAAAAATAAAAAAATTGGTTTTAGTGGCTTACCTTTAAGGTGCCCTGCCTCCCACAGGGCAAGGTGGAGGGTAGGAGGAGGGCTGGTAGACGAAGGATATCCTGATTAAAGAACTTGCGCACAACAGTAAGCCTTTTTCGTGCAGCGGTTGACAAAGTACGCATCGCCATGATGATCGCCAACATTCGTAACGGATAGGCACCACAAGAAGAAGAAGAACTCCGTCATGGGGCACTTTTCGACTGCAGTTTGTATGACAGTTTGGAGTTTATTTTTAATGTCCTTCCCACTTTTGAATTGTCCTACAATCAATTTGAACCACCCTGTATTAATGAAACCGATTAATAATCGAAATGGTTTCACTGCGTTCACGCGATAATAAAATTGAGATTATTATAATCGCTCATTAATATAAGAATTGGTTACAAAATTTTTCCGTCAACTGTAGTCTATAATAAATGTGTATAATCTTTAAATAATATACAGGGTGTCTCTAAAAGGTCTGTACAAAATCCTATGACATATTCCTGACATCAAAATAGGCCGATTTGAAGCAACTTACCTTAGTCCGAAATTGCTCCGTCTTAAAAATCGATTTTTTTATATATAATGTACATTTTGTAACGTATTACTTTCAAATCTGGTACCCAAGGGTTTTTTGAGATGCGACCCCAATCCGGACACATTTTTACTGCGGCCGGTAGAGGGCGATTTACAGTGTACTTCTGATGGTTTTAAGTGACCGTAACTTTGTTCAAATTGTAAATGTCTAAATTCGGGTTTCGCATCTCAAAAAATATCTGGCTACCAGATCTGAAAGTAATACGTTACAAAACGTACATAAAATTTTAAAAAATCGCTTTTTATTTTTTAACATCAGGAATAGGTCATAGGATTTTGTACAGACGTTTTAGAGACACTATGTGTGTACTGGGTCAATTTTTTTTTATTTATTGTACATTTAGCATATTGCTTTAAAATCTTGTAGCCAGATGTTTTTTGAGATGCGAAACCCGAATTTAGACACTTACAATTTGAACAAAGTTACGGTCACTTAAAACCATGAGAAGTACACTGTAAAGCGCCCTCTACCGGGCGTAGTAAAAATGTGTCCAAATTTGGGTTTCGCATGTCAAAAAAGTAATATGTTACAAAATGTACATTATATTTAAAAAAATCGATTTTGGTTTTTTAGCTTTACCACCCTGTATCTCGGACGGTGCAATTTCGGACTAAAGTAAGTTGCTTCAAATCGGCTTATTTTGATGTCAGGAATTGACGAGAGGTTCAAAAATTACCAATTTTCGAAAACTCCCCGTATCTTTAAAACAAAAGAAGTTTACGCCGCCTATTTTTCGCCAGTCATCTCAGCTCAGAAAAAGAGATCAGAACACGTATGCTACTTTTTTTCTATCTATTACCGTTTTCTCTGTACCCCGTAAAACCATTGAAAATGCAGCACCCTGTACATCTGTATTTATAATGTTTTCATAAAAATATTGATTTGACTGTTTGTTCTATTGGTTACTAACCACTAGTGTCTGAAACTTGTGATTTTTGTTTAAAGGAAAGAAGGTTGGTTGTACTCAGCCACGGAGAGTAGCAGCCATGTCAGTAGCGGCGCGTGTAGCACAAGAAATGGGCGTTAAACTAGGCAACGAAGTTGGATATGCTATTCGTTTTGAGGATTGCACGTCTGAACGCACTATAATAAAATACATGACTGACGGCACCCTGCATAGAGAATTTTTATCAGAGCCAGATTTACAGTCATATAGGTAAGTCTTTTACGGAAATGTGATTTAAAGCCTACACAGTTTATAAAAATAGTTCCATTTGTCAATAATTCCGTAACGACCCATCCAATTTAAAAACATACTGTAAATGTAGTTTTTAATACGTATTAATATCCAATTCGTCGCATAAATAGATAAAGAAAGTGCCATAGAACAAATTGATGAGGCTGCAAAGAAGTCACGACAATAGGACAAAATTGCATTTAATTATGTGAATGTAGGGGATTAAACACACAGCCTTCAATACAATAAATTTATTATCCTCCAATTGTATTAAGAGGTACCGCTCAACATGTTTAGAGCAAATAAGTGCCCATCATCAGGAGCTTATATTAAAAAGCGTGTGCCTACTGTCTATACAAGAGGAGACGTTTGGAGATTTTACATCAGGAGAGTTATCATGTGGCAACAAAATTGCCAAGTGTAATGCCAACCGGCAAGAAAATTGCTGGCTAGTTTTTCGAAGTCAAAAACTTGCAGCAAGAAAATAGCTACAAAACTTGCTAACTGTAAAACGGGCTTAATGTAATTTAAGTTAATTTGAATTTTTTTGTCCAAATTAAATTTGTTAGATTTTTAATTGTCTACACAAAATGCCTAACTATTAATGTAAAATCTCCAAACTTGGGTCTCGCTATCTCTCCTTTTGTATAAAGACAGTAGGCACACGCTTTTTCATCTAAGCTCCTGATGATGGGCACTTATTTGCTCGAAACATGGTGAGCGTTACCTCTTAATTCAATTAGAGGACTTAATAAATTGATTGTGTAGAAGGCGGTGTGTTTAATCCCCTTCTAATTTATCTAATCAATATTTCTTATGTGAAAGATGTCTATTCGTTCAGAAACCGGACATTAGTCTATTTCATTCTCGTAACAAAAATTCAAAAACTCCTCGTCCTACACTAGTCTTTACAACTGAAATCAACATTTTTTTTCCTAAAAACTCTTGTATGTAACAAAAAATATCAACCCATAGATTTTTTTTCGTTCCATGTAAATTCACGTCAAAATGACTTACATGTATGCTATTAATTCTCACTTACGGATAAATTATTGTACATATTATCATTTTCGATTTGTGCAAATTTAAGTTATATTATAATTCAAATAATAATTTGCAGCAAAACTAACGCAAAATATTGTTTGTTTCAGTGTTATGATAATTGACGAAGCCCATGAGAGAACTCTCCATACTGACATCCTGTTCGGGCTTGTAAAAGATATAGCTCGATTTAGACCAGATTTGAAGTTGCTTATTTCCAGTGCAACACTAGATGCTCAAAAGTTTTCCCAGTTTTTCGACGAAGCTCCTATATTCAGAATACCAGGTGTGAATTATTTTGCTTATAAACTGCTCGTCAAAAAGAATGGGACAGCGAAATTTTTGCTCTGTTTTCAGCGGCTGTTTCGTCAAATTGATTGACTCGATTTTAATAATTCTTGTTACGATTAAAAGGTGTCTTTTTTCTGTTGATCTGAATAATAATGCTTTAAAAATATGTTGGAACAAATTCATTTAAAATTAAGGGTTTGGTTTTTTGAAAATATGCTTCTACACGTCGATATTTATTTTTGTCTGCGGTTTTTTTTTATGGTAAATGCATGTATACAGGGCGGCCCAAAAATAAGTTACCACCATCAACTTCATTTTTTCAAATGGAATTAAAATAATAAAAATCGACGTGTACCAGCGTATTTGCAAAAAACAAAAAAACCTTAATTTTAAATGAATTTGTTCCAACCTACGCGTCCTCACTGCATCTAGGAAAGTTCATGCAGCCTCTACAGACTTTAATAAAAGCTGACACTCACGTTACATGGAAACCTATAGGTACATTGGGAGAACTTTGAAAAACTTGAGGAAACTTTAATCCTAATCTTCGCACTAGATTGATTGCAGCAGCAGTCTTATCGAAGTTCAACAAAGACAAGACAACACAAGTAATTTCGTTCGCCAATAAAAGTTTGAGCCCCATTGAACGAAGTTATTCACAAACGGAAAAGGAAAGCCTGGCATTAGTCGGGGATGTAGAATGATTCTGTTTTTACCTAGCAGGCCTACACTTCGACATGGTAACCGATCATAAACCCCTGGACGCTATGGGGATTGAAAGATGGGTTTTACGCCTCCAAGCGTTTAAATTCCAGATAATATACAAACCAGGAAAATCGAAAATAGCAGACCCATTTTCGAGATTATGTACACTTCACTCAGACGCAACATTTGACGAACCAAACCTACACCATATATACTTCATGGTCAAGGAAGCAGTACCCAAAGCTTTAACCATCTCTGATTTGGCAAAATCTTCTAAAGTAGATAACGAAATTAAGGAAACCGTAAATACAATTTTTTGTTAACTCATGGGATACAAAAGGAAAGAACTCGGCATTTTATCAATTCCGGTTGGAACTGACGACTTTAGGACCCTTTCTATTGCGAAGAATTAAGATTGTTATTCCAACTGATCTTCGACTACAAACTCTAAGACTAGCTCACCCTGGGGAGTCAGTAATGAAAAAACGACTTTGAGATGCCCAGAAATTTGTCAAAAGTTGCCTCTTAGTGTCACAACCTAACAGACAGATCACCAATAAACAGGCAGAAACTACCATCAGGGTCATGGCAATTTGTTGCCATAGATTTCATGTCGACAGGACAATCTGAATATCTTCTCGTAATAATCGATTACTATTCGGGATATACCGAGGTCTTCTTTACCAAATCTACCACTTCTTCAACCGTTATAAAACTTCTTGAAGAAATATTTGCAAGATTAGGTATTCCAAAGACGTTAAAGGCAGACAAAGCAACAAATTTTAATAGTGAAGAATTCAAGGCGTTTTGTTACACTTATGAAGTCAAGGTGATGATCAATTCGGCCCCATATTGGCCACAAGCAAATGAGGTTGAACATTTTAACAAAGCACTGAAGAAAGGTCTATACAGGTTTATTCACGTTATTCGACACGGAAGATTGTGACTAAACTATTCACTTTCAAAAAAGTTTTGGTTCTGGGATGGATATAGACCTATTGGAGGTATCTTTTAAAAATATTTTCAAGATGTACCGGTTGTCGCAAATGCAGAAAAAGTATCAAAGTCATGTTTTTTCAAATGGAACATCTAGTATATTACTTTATTTTCAGAATCTACGTTGAAAATAAAAGGTCATTTTATTGATGTTTGATAGGTCTAAACTTTGCAGTTTCTCAGATATTCCTTAATTTGTAAAAATGTAGAACAAATATTAACATTTAAACATTCACCCTTTCTTTGAGATTTATTGACCAAAATTGGTTTGGGTGCTGATAACACATTAAGTTTCATGATCCAAAAGTGATAAATTGTCTAGCTCATATAGGAAGTCTCAAAAAATGTACTCAAAAACTTAAATTTTTAAGTAGTATAAACTTGTCAAAATCCAATGGAACCCAACCTATTTTATGGTTACAGTATATGCAAAATTCAGTTACCTATCGAAAATTATTAAGGTTTTATACCGCTAATAGTTAACGTTTTCTTGGAAAATCGAATTTCCTAAACTAGAGCTGACTTTGACTGATTTTTGATATCGTTCAAAGATTACTTGGTATCTTTTCCAATTACATATCTATCGTTCTAATCTAAGTAAAGCTTAGAATAGTGGCTTAATACTTTGTAAATTTGCTATACAATTTACAAAAATAATTCATAAAAATGTTTAAAACGGCGACCATTCGACTACAAACACACAAACATACCTACTCCGTTTTTGAATCTTTCAGCAACATTATTAAGTGTCTTAATGGATATTGACTCTTAAAAATTTCGCTAATTTGCTATTTAAGCTGTCATTTAAAACAGTTTGAATCAAGGTAATTTCTCAAGAGAATCAAAAATCACTCAAAATCGGTGCGAGTTCGAGAAATGTTGACTTTACAAGAAAACGCGAACAGTTAGCCATAGGACAGCTCAATAATTTTCGATAGATTCCAAGCCAATTTTGATTAATAAAAATCAAACAGAGGTTGAGTGATTAAACCTTAAAATTTGTTCTAAATTTTTACAAAATAATGAATATCTGAGAAACTGTTAAGTTTAGACGTACCAAACCTCAATTTAATTACTTTGATACTTTTTGCATTTGGGACAACCGGTACATCTTCAAAATATTTTTAAAAGATACCTCCAAGAAGTCTATATCCATCCTAGAATCCAAACTTTGTTGAAAATGAATACTTTAGTCACAATTTTCCGTGTCGATTAACGTGAATAACTATATACCTATCCAAATATGCCACACAAAATCAAATAGGAACTACCCAAAAGAAGTTCAGGACTTCATATTTTTGCACAATGTAACGCCACATAGTACAACAGCCGTCTCCGTCCGAATTAATATACATATAATCGTCGTATTCGGCACAACATTCCCTGCTTGGATGATATTGCGATAGACCCAATTGACGAAGAAACTTATGACCAAGATTTAACAAATAAGACGCATGGGAAAGATAAAGAAGACAAGAGAAGAAGATCCTCCCTAAATGAGATTAGACCAGGAGATAAAGTCCTTGACAGAAATGTGATATTCCCGCATAAGTTAACACCGACTTTCGCTAAAGATATTATTTTATGATGTGACTGAAAGACACGGAAATGAGGTCATACTATATAGAGAAGGGAAGATACTAGAACGCAATGTAGCCCATGTAAAAAAGGTACCAGAACCTTTCAACCTGTCTCTTGTAACCCCCTCAACATCCTCGATGACTTCCACTTCTTCACCTCCCACAACAACGCCGGAAAAGTAATTATAAGGACCAGAATCAATCCGAGGTTACTTTGAAACCTTTGAAGCCTTTGAAGCTCGTGAAAGATGGAGGGATGTCAAACCAATTCCATAAAGCTCATTGTTGCTCTCAAAAATAAATTTGTTTGAAGGCTGTCATCTAACATAAAAGCTTTTTGTGGATATAGTTTTCAATACGTGTTAATATCAACTTGAGATGAGACTGCAAGAAAGGCCACGTTAGCCCTTTCTTACGAAATAGCATTTAATTATTTGTTTACTTTTAACTACACTAGCGCCTTAAAACGCTATTTTTAATAGTTAAGTAGCGTGTTAAAAGTTGAATTTTTAATGCGTTTGTAAAAAAACTAATTTATATCATAGTCACATTCAATAATTTTTTTGAATGTAAAACTATGACAATAACTTTTTTTCGGAAGAGAAGCGGAATTAGCAACAAACAGATTACACTGGTTGGTTAAATAATTATTAATCCTCAAAGGAATTATTAAAATCATAAATTTGAAGTAACAGCCGCTGGAAAAAGAGCAAAAATTTTGCTATCCTATTTATTTTGACGAACAGTTTACATATATGTAGTTTGATTTTCGAAAATTGACCATCACATGACCCATGAAACTTGTGAGGTCAAGCATTTTCTTTTTATAATGCCAAATTTCAATTTTCATGTTGCCAAATAGTTATTAGTACTTCTTTAGTAGGTACTAGCAATCAGTTTCAGAAATAGGTATGCGTCTTTGTTTGTAAAAACTTTTGAGAATCGGACTGTAGGACATACTTTTGCAGCATCAAATACTGTGCTTTATACAGTAACACGCAATTACATCTTGTATGGATTAATCAATATAATTCTAAAAACTTAATTTTTAGGAAGACGTTTTCCTGTTGATATTTATTACACTAAAGCTCCTGAAGCGGACTACGTGGACGCTTGCGTAATTTCAGTTTTGCAGATCCACGTAACTCAACCCTTGGGAGATATTTTAGTATTTCTAACCGGTCAGGAAGAAATAGAAACGTGTCAGGAATTATTGCAAGATCGTTTGAGACGATTAGGCACCAAAGTAAAGGAGTTAATAATTCTACCGGTTTACGCAAATTTACCAAGCGATATGCAAGCGAAAATATTTGAACCTACACCGCCAGGAGCTAGAAAAGTTGTTCTAGCCACGAATATTGCAGAGACGTCTTTAACTATAGACAATATTATATACGTGATTGATCCAGGATTTGCGAAGCAGAATCACTTTAATTCGCGAACGGGTAAGTGTGTTTTCTTATGTTTGTTTTAAGAAAATGTCTTCAAATTTATACTTGCTTCCATCTATCATCTAACCGTACATTTTGAAACGCTTTGACTTTATTAATTTTTGTTCAGTGACAATATGTAGGACGTGAGAGTATTTTTGTTTTTACGCACAAATGAACTGAAAATATACAGAGTTATTGAACTGACATCTTAAATTTTAAAATAGCATTTTCTATAAACTTTGCATAATAGACTAAAAGGTGTTTTCCATATTATTAGAGAGAACCAGCTTATCTATCATTTTTGTAAAACAAAAATTTCATTTAGTTGAGAAACGAAGATTTTGGGAGGTGTTCAATTGTTTGTGCAGTAATCCGCTGTAACTTCTTAACGGTTTGACCGATTTTAACAAATTTGGTATCGTTGAAAAGAGCATTTCTTGGGCAATAAGAATCAACCAAAATATAGTTAAAGTTGAATGTTACTCCGCCAGTGGGCTAGTTTTGACACCATGACCCATATTCCAAATTAATCAAAAAAATCAAATGAATCATTGACTGACAATACCATGACATGGTTCAACAGCTGGAGACTAACGCTAAATGCCGCTAAGAACCAACTTTTATTACTTAACCACCAAATCAAAATACAACTCTCCAACTATAACTGTCTACAAACTACTCCGGGACTACGGACACCTACTCAGAGCCAACATTACCTACAAAACTAAAAGATATACACTGACTGATAACTAAAATAAAACATCCTGAAAATACACTACACAGCCCATCAAACCAGCTTCTCTACGAACGTACAAACATGTACAAAATAACTGATAGACTCATACAACTACAAACCAAATGGAAAAATAATTAAAACACAACTGGACTATTATAAACCCTTTGTGCATAACAAGACCAGACAATCTCGTTACCTATTTTATTTATTGATTTATACAGGAAAACACGATTTTCCGGCAACATAGGAAAAAACTAATATACAGGTCTAGAGGTCGATTTTTGAGAAAAGGTTAATGGCAAAAACCGTATTTCGATATCTTGTCAGTTCGCGACGCTAGAGGGCGTTTTTCAAATTTCGCTTATTTTGAAAACTCCTCACAACTTGTTTTGTTTATTAGAATATCGTGATTAGCCATTGAAACAAAAACATTCTTAAGACACTTTTTCGATGTGATTTCAGTGCCGTGCTTGTATATTGCTAATGTCTTCCGTTTTCTCAAAAAAATACCTAACTTATACTTATTATTTTAAATTGTTGGCAGCTACGTCATTTAAAATCTTATGAATCAAATCAAGTTTTCGTCAACAAACCTGTTGTGTTCATATTGTCACGTTTAGGGGGTGGCGTAGGAAGAGAAACAAGATCGTAGCTTAAGTATGTCTTCTTTATTAGGCAGTGAACACTGACCAAGAGGGGGTGTGTGGGTGTGTACGTATAGTGGTAGGTGCGTAAGCCCTTCTGAAGTGTCGCCAAGTCGGACGACGTTACACGTCGTTACACATGAACGAGCCGTCCGGGCACTAGAAAGTTCGGACTGTCGCTCGTGACCTCCCTCTGGGGATGACCCCAGAGTTCGGTAATCGTCGATGGCTTGAGACGCTGATTAAATACCCACATCGTGACCCCAATTTGCCGGTCTTGCTGATTCAGACAGTGCACTAGGGGAGACCGGGGCCCGACTAGGTAACGGAACTTAGTGCAATTTATGTTATTCGTGACATCTCCCCCTTCCAACAAGTGTTCGCCCCGAACACTAAAAGTCCATGTTTACAAAATCAACTCACTTATTTTCTATTCTTATTTTCTAATGCAGGTGGGGGAGTACTTTATTTAAACCAACCTATCATCAAATATTACTTCTTAAACTAACACATGTTAGAGCTCGAATCAGCTAAGAAAAGGCCACAGGCGTCATCAAACGATGATGTCACGATCTCTGTACGTCTCGCTTTAAATATTGCTGCTCTCGTTACTTTCCAAGTTGTTGCAGCCAGTCAGTGGCGTGCTATTATTTTATCAGTAAAATGAAACATTTTCGTCGTTTTTAATAAAGAAAATAAAAGACAACAAGTTTTTCAAAGGAATGGAAACTCCTTCTGCTTCTTTCTTCATAAATTGTAAGACGTTACTGACGATTTCACGGCCTTGGCTGTATATGATAACACCTTTCTTTCCAACCTTTTTGAAAGACATTTTGACAAAATAACGTTTTTTATTCATAACACTATGTGAACTTCAACTGCGACCATCAACAATACAACCAAAACACCAGACTAAAACGGAACCTAACCTAACCCCTTAAGTCTCCCTGTCCGCCACTACATTTTTTTAAACTTGGCAACACCGTTTAGAGTGCCGGCTAGTAAAAGCATATAAAAAGGTCCAAATGTCCCTGGCCGCTGCCGCATCTGTTTTAATTGTGTCCAAGTAAAAACCGTACTACGTTGCCAAGTGGCTTTTTGACCGCTTAACAATATATTTTCGGGAATATTTTAATAGGACGCCTCTGATTATATCTAATGCGACGGCAACTGTAGAAGGAGAAAGAAATAGTTTTAAAAACTGCGTCATTGATGATGCGGTGGCCTTTTCTCATCTGATTCGAGCTCTACTTATCTTCTAGAAAAGGGGTGGAAAAACTTTATTGAGCAAATATCTTAACTACTTCTCGATTTTTAAACGTTGTCATGTTTGCATACCCAAAAAACACTTATTCCTTTCGTTGGGTCACCTTTCAACCTTGTTGTTGCGTCCATCTTCTTGCCTTCTCATTTAAGCGTAAATTGTCCCCTGCATCGGGCACCATCTTCTAGTACCTTCTCTCGGCACTACATTGTCTAAGCGGAAATCCATCGCTTAGCTTCGACATCTTTGGTCCATTGCGTGCTCTCTTTTTAGCACACGTTGCTTTGGACTACTATACATCATTTCTAAGCCCATCTGGAGAACCTTCTTCAGCCCGTCATTTAAGGGACTCTGGGTGCACGCGGCTGTAGAACCGACGGTGCGGAACCCATCCGAAGATGCTGGTTTCTCCTAGGCTTGCTCCTCTTCTTCTCGCTTCTTTAATCAGGTCAATTTGTCGATGGACGCAACGAGGTAATTAGGTGGCCCCTAAAGTCAACAATTAATTAGCAAACAAGCCCGACTCCAATAACATAAACAGACATAACATGTATTAGCATCTGACCTTATTATAAACAAAACACCTGATACTTGCGCGATTTTGCTACCTCAGCAAAGTACCTAGGTCGGGAATGGCGTCACTGGTCTAGAAAAAATTGTTATTTCATTAACTATACATACACTTATTTTACGAAACCTAGTCATCAAAAAATTTAGTTTTATCTTACCCAATACTATACAAACTAATATGTGATCCTATACACTAAAATGTTTAGGGCAACCTACAGGCCGTTCTTGATATTGCCCTACTCAGTTCAAGCAACTGCGGACCTGCAGGCTGGTCCTTCAAAACTCGCTTGATTCTTCTGGGGTGGGCATTGTTGTGTCGTCTTCCTGATCTCTCTTTCTTTCTCTCTCTTTGTCTCTCTTCTGGTCTTTGCCTCTCTTCTTTCTTCTCTGTTATTCCTTCATCTTTTTCCCGTGACTTAATTGGCTTCAATTGGCGAGGGTGTGTCTATCAATATGAAGATTAATAGACGGGGATTGAACGGGGCGCCTCCACCATGTCACGTTTAGGGGGTGGCGTAGGAAGAGAAACAAGATCGTAGCTTAAGTATGTCTTCTTTATTAGGCAGTGAACACTGACCAAGAGGGGGTGTGTGGGTGTGTACGTATAGTGGTAGGTGCGTAAGCCCTTCTGAAGTGTCGCCAAGTCGTCCAAGTGTAACGAGCCGTCCGGGCACTAGAAAGTTCGGACTGTCGCTCGTGACCTCCCTCTGGGGATGACCCCAGAGTTCGGTAATCGTCGATGGCTTGAGACGCTGATTAAATACCCACATCGTGACCCCAATTTGCCGGTCTTGCTGATTCAGACAGTGCACTAGGGGAGACCGGGGCCCGACTAGGTAACGGAACTTAGTGCAATTTATGTTATTCGTGACAATATTATAGAAAAGGGCGTGTCTAAAGCTTCGTCACGTTTAAAATTTTGCGTGTATTATCACTCAGAAAGTAGATATCTTTGGCTGCAAATTTGCACTAAAACAACCTTATACCAAAGCGAATCAAAAACATCTTGAGCGAAATAACATTTTTTATTTATGAGAAGTCTCCGTTTGGATCATAGAATTTCGTCTAAATTTGAAACCTAATTCATTTACCAACTTTCGCAGAGATGTATCACCAATATGTAGTATTTCTTTAACCTTAAGCTCTTGATTTAGGTTCTTGATGGTTACATGTTTCTCTAAAATAAATACAACAAATTAAAAATTCAATAAGGCATTCTGAGTGATGTTGTGGTATCTCATATGGCAGAGCCGGAAGTTTTCACGTTGCAATCCACTTATTTTATTTTAAACCCGCTGGAAAACATTTTAGACGCTTATTTTATTTTTTCTATGACTTTATTATTAATATGTTGTACACAAAAAATATACTCTTTCACACTTAATGGGTGCCATTGTCAAGAAGTTTTTGTGATATAAAATTTGTAAAAATTTATGTTTGAAGAAATTTTTATGAAAAATCTAATGCTACCCAAAAATGTCAGTCTCTGGAAAAAATAAAATGTTTCAAAATCAAATCAAATCAAAATACGCTTTATTGTTTTTTAACTAAAAATAGTTGTAAACAAAGCCATACTATACACATACAAATAAAGATAAAAATACAAATTCACCAACCCACAGTCACGAGAGGTACATATGCACATAAAGACAATTAGAAATTTAAAACCGTTCCGCATAATATTCACTAACATTATAGTAGGCTCTCTCAATGAGCAACATCTTGACCTCCTTTCTAAATCTGCCCCCTCAGAAATCTTTCTGATGCCAGTACGCAAATGATTGAACAGCCCACGTCCATTATACACCAATGAGTTAAGCACCTGAGAGGTCACCGGAATAGGTAATGGCAACATATATGACTGCCTGGTGACATAAGCAGACAAACTCTCACACAGGGTCGTGCCGTACTTCTTATACATCAAGGACACCGTTTCCAAAATAAACAAAGCTGGCAATGTCAAAATTCTGTTTGCAACAAAGAGCGGCCTGCACGAGTCACCAGGTTTAGCCCCGCTTAAGTACCTAACCGCTCTTTTCTGCAAGACAAATACCGCATGCAGAAGCCGTCCAGTGCAGGATCCCCAAAAACATACGCCAAAACGCAAGTGGGACTCTATCAATGCGAAATATGCTTGCCTTGATAAGCCTTTATCCAGCTCATTTGAAATTATTCTTAAAGCATAACAGTTGGATGATAACTTTTTATTGAGGGTCTTTATATGGCATTCAAACTTTAATGCGTCATCCACTATTAGTCCCAAGAATCGGCTTTGAGTTGTTTCTTTCAATAATTGGTTTTCAACATACACAGGACCCAAATTACATTTAAATGACATAACATTTGTCTTTAGAATATTAAGCGACAATTTATTAGCGTCACACCAGTTCTTCATAAGACACAAGTCATGGTTTATTTGCTGAGTCAATGTTTGCTCATTCCTGCCACTCCACAGAATAGTTGCATCATCCGCAAACAGTGTAAACTGCCCATACATGTCAAGATTCACAATGTCATTTATATAAAGCAAGAATAAAATGGGTCCTCTCTTGGAAGCCAAACTGTACCGGAGTTAAAATATTTTTTATCTTACAAAAGTTTATTAGTTGTTGTTTCACCAGCTTTTCTATCACTTTCGCTAACGTTGGCAACAGTGCCACAGGTCTATAGTTTGAAGGACTTGCCTCATCTCCACCCTTGTACAGGGGCACTATATTGACAACTTTCAAACAACTGGGAAATTCACCCAAAACAAAACAGAGATTCACGGCCTCCGCAAGAGTTCTAATAGCATTATCTGGAAGGTTTTTAAATACTGTGGCTGAAATTCCATCCCAGCCTGGAGCCTTTTTGCTGTCCAATTCTAAAATAATTTTTCTTATTTCATGTTCATTAGTGGGCGCAAAGAAGAATGTATCAGGCACATATCCATCTCTCAAAAACTCTTCGAAATTTACATCATTTTTAATCTATCCCGATAAGTGATGGGCCACGTTGCAATAAAAATCATTCAAGTCATCTGCATTGCGTTTAAAATCCATTACTGTACTGCTACTCTTTTTCCCCATTAGTTCATTTACAATACGCCAGGCTTCTCTTTGTTTGTCAGAAGAAGAATCAATTCTATTTTTGTAATAAAGTTGTTTCGCGGTTTTTATTAGTCTACGGTATGTGGTCCTATATAAATTAAAATATGTAATAAAGTTTGGGTTCTGCATATTAAATTTTCTAATGTAGTGGAGCGACCTCAAGTTCCTGGCTGATACCTTTATGCCCTTAGTAATCCAAGATTTTCGTGATTTTGGCTTTATAGATTTAATAGGGAAACAAGTATTAAAAATATCTGCCAACAAAGCATGATAACCCTCCAAAGGACTTTCAGAGCCCAACACAGCACTCCAATCCCTTAAAACCGCCAGCCGCGAAAACCTATCATAAGTTTTTTTAGTAAACATTCTGCCACGGCGCTTCACTATTTTAGTCTTTTTTCTATCAATTAAAAAACCGCAGTGCACTATCTCATGGTCAGAGATTGCACTGTTTGATACACAAGAATTGACACTCTCCCTATCAAAATTGGAGATAACATAATCTACCAGTGTTGAACAATGAGATGTAACTCGTGTTGGCCTCTCAACGTGCATGCGTAAGCCATAAGAATCAATTAAATTGATTACTTCAACACATTACTATTAGGATCCAATTATTCAAACACACTACTATTAGGGTCCAAAGCAGAGAGGAAATACACATTAAAATCGCCGCAAACAATAATGTTTGACTTCGGAGGGAGAGCAGAAATAGCTGATTCCAATTTTATCAGAAAGTTGATCACATCACCAGATGGTGCACAATAAACACAAACAACGTACAGGGTGATTGGTTGAATTTTGACCACCCCCTTAACTACCTTAATTTTGATTTTAGCAAAAAACGTTAAATACAAAACTAGTAGATATTTAGTTCTACCTTATTTTAAAATAAACATTTATTATACAGGGTGTCCCAAATTTGAGCAACAAACCAAACTTATGTTTTTTTAAATACATTGACCAACTTTTTATCCAATATTTGAATTCTACGTCAAATCCTAGGCCTAATTGATGTAAAATGTTTGTATCGATATTTAACTGTTTCCGCAGCAGCGTTCTTGATTGATTGAATTTTGACCACCCCCTTAACTTCCTTATTTTTGATTTTAGTAAAAAAACTAGTTGTAGCAACTTAGTTGTAGATATTTAAGTCTACTTTACTCTTAGATAAACAGTTATTATACAAGGTGTCCCAAATTTGAATAATCAAATTAACCCTTAATCAGATAGTCGAGGCAATATTGTTAATATACAATAAGTATAACAGATGCTGCTGCGGAAAAAGTTGAATATTGATACAGACATTTTACATCAATTAGGCCTAGAATTTGACGTAGAATTCAAATATCGTATAAAAAGTTGGTGAATGTATTTAAAAAAACATAAGTTTCGTTTGTTACTCAAATTTGGGACACCCTGTACAACAACTGTTTATCTAAGAGTAAAGTAGACCTAAATATCTACTAGTTTTGTATTTAAAATTTTTTGCTAAAGCCAAAATTACAAAAGTTAAGGGGGTGGTCAAAATTCAACCAATCACCCGTACAGTCTTATTCTAGAACAATACACAGCACACAGTTCAAATGAGCGCTCTACCTTGAGATTGTCAAAAATATTAATTGCTTTAATTAATTTAAATACATTCTCCGAATAAAAGTCTTCACGAATCAAAATAGGAGACCTTGAGTTTGAGATCTGATGTGTTTTAGTCGGCATTTGTGTACCTATAAACTTTGAGTAATAATGGAGACATGTTTATTTGCGTAGATTTTCAGGCAGGTGCTTAACAATTCAATGTTGTTTATTGGTTGAATAAGCTTACTCAGGCTAGTAAATGGTAATACTTAGCTTTAGTACTGCAAACACATTTTTAGATCAAACTATACAGGGTAATTCAAATTCGACCCTCACCATTGGGAACCATATCAGATACGAAAAAGGTTAAATTGGGGCAAAGTTGCGCAATCTAAAACTTAAAACCTAAAACTAAATGCCGTTTTAAAAATTTTGATTTTCCTAGTGTTTCCGAAGATATCCGAAAAAAACTGAAAATTAGATTTTTTGTTTTTATTTATTTCTAACCTTATTTGAAGAAATATCCCAAAACTAAAAGCATCTTTTCATTGCCACTTTTTCCCAGCTATTCGATGATGGATTCAAATTTACTACACGACGTTTCGTTTTTTGGCAGTCATCATCAACTTTCTTTTTTCATGGGCGCCATATTGGATTTTTAGCCCACCAAATAGTACGTTTTACTCTGATTTTAGTGATGTATAATAACTTATGATTTGCTTCATAAATGAAAAAAAAATTCAATATAAACTAATTTTAATGTTAAGTGCAAGTTTAAATAATTTAATATTGAATTTTGAAAAACACCAAATCGAGCCATGTTTTGGCTAAGTTTTAACTAAATAAAGTTATGTGGGGCTGATGGCTTACTAATAACAGTTGGCTTGCTCTCATATTATTAACTTAGTATCAAATTTGTGATGAAGCTTAAAATAATTTTGCCTCGTTTTTCCTCATTGTGACTAAGTATGTTCAGGCCAATTTCGTGTGACAAGTACTACCATGTAATCTTCATAAAACGTCTCATTAACTCAATGCCAATTAAGGTAAAATTAGTTTTTATTGAATTATTCTGTTATTTATGAAGCAAATCATAAGTTTATTATACATCACTAAAATCAGAATAAAACGTACTATTTGGTGGGCTAAAAATCCAATATGGCGGCGTCCATAAAAAAAAAGAAAGTTGATAATGTCTGCCAAAAAACGAAACGTCGTGTGGCAAATTTGAATCCATCATCGAATAGCTGGGAAAAAGTGGCAATGAAAAGATGCTTTTAGTTTTGGGATATCTCTTCAAATAAGGTTAGAAATAAAGTTCAAATCAAATTTTTCAATTAAATTTTCAGTTTTTTTGGATATTTTCGGAAGTACTTAGAAAATCGAAATTTTTAAAACTGAATTGGGTTGAGCTTTAAATTGCGCAACTATGCCCAATTTAAACTTTCTCGTATCTCTTATAGTTTTCGAAATCCCAATGGTTAAAATTCCCAATTTGAATTACCGTTTATATGTAAGCTTCGCACAAAAATCTAATAGAATAAAGTTGCTTGGAGCCAGTATTCGACGGTATTGGTATAACAGACTGCTACGTGGCAGGTTGTTGAAATGTTGTTTGGCCACAAGTAAACCGTTTAATGACCACAGGATCGTAAAATAGGATCTTCGAGAC
Organism: Ips typographus; assembly: GCF_016097725.1. Lineage (NCBI taxonomy): Eukaryota > Metazoa > Arthropoda > Insecta > Coleoptera > Curculionidae > Ips > Ips typographus. The sequence continues at coordinate 207,403 of NW_028098579.1, forward strand.
GTATAACGATCGAGTCAGATAATCGGTGATCGGAATAGCTCGGTAGCAAGAAAATCGAAAAACAGACGACAACATTGCGCTCTATTGCCAACATATTTTAAGGCGCGTAATTTAAATTTTTGTATCTATGCAATGTTATTGTCCAGTAGTTCGATTGGCAATACAATCACCTGTGTTATGACGTGCAACTAATGTTATAATAATCAGGGTATAGATAGATCTTAATCTTTGTGGTAATAAAGTGAAGCCGTGTTTGAATTCTTTCGAGTCTCAGAGGTCTCCACCTGTCAACATTTTGAGGCCGTCATGTCATTTTTATGTCTCTTCTGTCATGCACGGCGGGATTTATTAAATTTTCCAATTTTATGTATTTCTGTACAGGGTAAGTCAGCGATAGAGCAAAGTTTATTATCTCATTTGTTTCGAGAAATGCAAAACAAATATTAAATTCAATAGTTTGAAAGAATATTAAGTGAATAAATAATTAATCGTGAATTCTGTTATCCCTTAAAAAAACCCGATTTAATTTTGCCCCCGTATCCAAAGGTTCGTTTGACATGTTGTTTTTAATAAGAGATGCCAAAAAATTTTTAAGGACTAAATTTCTAAACCGTTTTGATTCAAAAAATTATAGATTATCAAAATATTAAAATAGACTAGACAATCTTCTACCCTAACTTATTTACGAAACTTAAAACTAATAATATTCTACTTGCCAAAAGCAAAACTTGAAAGTCTTTTTGGTCTTTTTGGGTACCCACAGTTCCAATCACGAGTGCAGATCACCTCTAGAAGATCTTTTCTTTGCCTGTGTGTCGGATCTTCCTCTGCTGTCAATTCAGTGCCCAAATATCGGTGAAAATCGCTCCAAACAATCAGTTGTCTGATCAAGACAAACTTCCCGAACTTTCTCTATTTGGAAAATAGCTCAAACGTAAGCTGTTTCCAAGAATTTGCTAACCAAACAATGCCCTTCCAGCCTCTTTAAAGGTTTCGGTCCACATGTCTGAATAACTGGGGGACGTACAGGGTGATTGATTGAATTTTGACCACCCCCTTAACTACTATGTTAGCAAAAAACGTTAAATACAAAACTAGTAGCTATTTAGGTCTACCTTACTTTAAAATAAACATTTATTATACAGGGTGTCCCAAATTTGAGTAACGAACCAAACTTATGTTTTTTTTTAAATACAATGACCAACTTTTTAGCCAATATTTGAATTCTACGTCAAATTCTAGGGCTTTACGTCAATTTAAAATGTTTGTATCGATATTCAACTGTTTCCGCAGCAGCGTCCTTGTACAAACCTGGAGACACCACCAGTCGAACACGTTTCCCAGCATCTTCAGAGCTTCTTCCAAGTTTTTTCTTTTCCTTTTACTATTTTTTCTCTTGACAAGTTTTCGAAGTTTTTTTTTCAATCTGGCACTTTTAATTAGTTTCGCTCCTGATCTAAAACTATTTATAAAATAAAAGAAAATTAAAATTTCAAATGTACACAAAAATAAAATTTAAAAAATAAAGTAAATTTAAAACTAAAAAACCTCGAGGACCTAGAGGAGGGAACAACAAAAGTAAATACTCGTAAGGCTGGAGAAGTCTCTAGCCTTACGACAGTCGCATAGTTCACAATTATTTTTCACTAAAAAGGCGAGTGAGATAAAAAAATGTGTTTTTATTAAAAACATAAATAATTATATACCAGGTGTCCAAGAGCACCCTGGATATAGGAGTTTAACATGGGAAAACGGTTTTGATTTTTTTGCGCCTGTACGGTTGATTTGATTGAAAAATCGTATTAATGAAAGTTGTAGTACCTATCACGGACTAGTTTTGTGTATTTTTTCAGATCTTTAACTTGAGCCTTTTCGTCGTAAAACACGAACAAAAATAAGAAAATTTAAACTTTTGGCCTGCACTGTATAAGCGGTTGTCGAGCAACCGTACCAGCAACAATGATCTGTTTACCCGTTGCCCGACAACCAAAATACAGTGCAGGCCAAAAGTTTAAATTTTCTCATTTTTGTTCGTGTTTTAAAAAGGCTCAAGTTACAGATCTGAAAAAAATACACAAAACCAGTCCGTGATAGGTACTACAACTTTCATTAATACCATTTTTCGATCAAATCAACCGTACAGGCGCAAAAAAATCAAAATCGTTTTCCCATGTTAATCTCCTATATCCAGGGTGCTCTTGGACACCTGGTATGTATATTTTTTCGTTCAGGAATGGAAAGTTTAATGGTTGTTCCAATCTCGAAGGCATCGGCTAATCAAAGAGCCGGTCGAGCAGGCAGGGTTGCAGCGGGAAAATGTTTTAGGCTGTATACAGCCTGGTCATATAAACACGAGTTGGAGGATAATACGGTACCAGAAATTCAGCGGATAAACCTCGGCAATGCTGTTTTAATGCTGAAGGCACTAGGTGAGTTTTTTTATATATTTTCAGCTTCTATGAACGAAGTATATATTTGGGAATATTGTGCAGGGTGGGCCAAATAGGACGTACTTATGGTAAATGGAAAGTGCTCTTATTAATAGAGATAAACAAAAACTGTCGTTGTTTGAAGCTGAAATTTGATACAAAACTTAATCATGAAAACCGTGGGTTAATATCTGTCACGGTTTGACAGATCTAGGGTGCTTCTCAGAATTCGTACTTTTCTTCAAAACTTTCAGATGCATTATATTTTATTCCTAAAATACATTTCTACAGCAACTTTTCGGGTAGAATCCAGTAGTGTAAATAGTTTTTTTTCTATTTGACACGGTATAACTGTCAAAAGGTGACAGATATTAACCAACGGTTTTCGCCATTATGTTTTCTATCAAATTTGAGCTTCTGACACCGACATCAGTTTTCGACCATCTCATTTTGGCCCACCTTGTACAAGATGATGTTTATTTATATTTGACTCAATAGCTTACTCTGTTAATTTTGATCTGACAGCAGAGTTGAAAGTAGCAAGGTTGCCGTATTTTTCCTGATTCGCCAGATACTAATGTGAAAATTGACATACGTCAACCACTTGTCAAATTTTTGACACATGTTTTGATTACTTTAAATGGAACAACCTGTTATTCATTTGATTAAGCGGAAGATCTGATCTGAAGACCGGATCTCTTTTTTCTGATTTCAAAAACATATAGGTATATTTTATTGAGGTGATGTTGGTTACTTTTTCATAAATACAAATTCGATGCATTAGCATTGCTATCTCCGAAACTATAGTTGATAGAGCTTTAGTTAAATGGAGGGAAAGTTGCGCATTTTATTGCTAAATAATTTGTTAAAAAAAATTCAAAAATTTTGATTTCCATCTGGAGATATGCGACCAAAACCGAAAAATTCAAATTTCTATTTTATTTTTTTACCAATGGCACTTTCTGGAGGCAATTTTTTATGCTCTTCAAGGAAATAGTTTTAGTTTTCAGCTCCGACGTTTCGATTTCTAGGTATCACCATCAACTTCAAATTTTCAAATACGGACATGGACTTTTATTTAGTTTTTTAGTAGCTACAGACCTCCCAAAACTAATGATGTGCCACACTTGTCAAAAAATTATACCTAGTGAACTTAGGAACTTGTTTTTTTTAACTATGCATTTGGAATTTTTATGTTGTCAATGAGTAGATAATTTAGTTTGATATGATTTGATAATTAGGTTTGTTCTTTTTAACACTAAAAATTAAGTGAAAACAAAACTCAGGGTCGCAAAACGGAAGACTGGGGGGCAGCATCATATTGCCAAATCAGAAAAACCAAAACCACCAAAAAAGAAAGGTTGAAAGCTGGACATGACAGACAGCTGACAGGTGACAATACATGTGTTGTTGGTCTACTCTATCATAACAATATAGCGTAAAAAATTAACCAAAGTTAAATTAAGTTAAAACTAAAAACTAATTATCCGACAGCTAAACGGGCGCGTGTTAAAGTAGGCCATAGTTAGGAAGCGCCACACCTGGAAGAATCTTGAACGTTCGATGCAAATCGCGAAGCGTTTTGCGGCCATTCTAGAACGTGGTTTGCGAATATAAAAGAAGCGGTGTCAGACGATAGAGTAGTGTAGTAGTGAATTTGGGAACGCGGTAAAGTTTAAATAGTGAAATGATTGTGGAATTGTAGCTGTGTGTGTGTAGCTGAGTTAATTATTGTACGGAGTGTTTTGAAGTGTAAATAAATTTATTAATTGTTGAGTTAAACTGACTTTGTGAAAACCCACGGGAAAATCGTACGCTGTATTGTTTTGATGGAGTAGACCAACTACACATGTATTGTCAGCTGTCTGTCATGTCCAGTTTTCGACCTGTCTTTTTTGGGGGTTTGGGTTTTTAGTTTTTCTGATTTGGCAATATGATGCTGCCCCCCAGACTTCCGTTTCCTGCAACCTGCCGTTGGCTTGTTGTAGGAACCATTTTGTTCACTTCACGTCCGGCTGCACCCAACCCATGAAGCCCTGCACAGTCCCACCACCATAGAAAAAATAGAAATCTTTTTTTTATCAAATCTGTTGAATGTTCAACCTGTGAAAGTCCATCGCGGTTTTTGTTGTGTGACGTCCCTTTTCGTGTCTACTTGGTCTCCTTTAAGTAAGAATTCAGTTTTACTTTTTTTGACTTATCTTTTGACTTATCTGCCACCCCCCATTACACTGACTTTTTCAGTTTATTATACTTCTACTCATGCTTTCTATTACAGATAAACATGCAGTTTTGACATCATTCAACTACCTTGGGTTTTGATTAAGTTTTTTTTCCCCTTTGAGAATAAAAAACCAAGCAACCTGCCATCTTAAAACCAAAACTGGGTTTTTTGATCAAGGTTTTTTTCCCCGTCCAGCTGTTCCCCTTTTAGAATGACAGCAGACTTGTGATCTAGTTAAGGTAGGCTTCCATGTCCTTAGTTTTGTAAGTAATTAATTGACATACTGTACAACTTGCAGCCTCTGAAGATGGGTGTCTGAATACACCCGAAACATGTGTAACAATTTATCTAATAAATATTTTGTGGAGATCGACTCGAAGTTTTGTTTTCACTTATAGAGGTAATATTATTTTAAGTGCAAGCCAACTGTTATTAGTAAGCCATCAGCCCCACATAACTTTATTTAGTTAAAACTGAACCAAAACATGGCTCGATTTGGTGTTTTTCAAAATCCAATATTAAATTATTTAAGCTTGCACTTTTATAAAAAATTAAATTTGGCAAAAATATGGTCAGGGTGGTTCACCGTGCACACTTGGCATTACCTGCTAAAAAATGAAGATCCTAAAATGATGATCTTTCTCTTGGAAGCATTTATGAGCGGTTTAAGTTAGAGATAATGCTAACAAATCTCTTCTTCAGATTAACCTAAATAGTTGAGCAATGCTTGTATAATAATACCATTTTGTGCGGCGGTTTTTTTTCTAGATATATTTTTAACATTTTAACTATGCTTGACTTGCTCTAATAATCGTCCGAATTATCGTGTTTAAGTACTGTCAAAAAAATGGCATTTCATAAAACATCTCATTAACTCAAAGCCAATAACTAAAGTAAAAATAGTTTTTATTGAATTATTTTGTCATTTCTCAAGCAAATCATAAGTTATTATACATCACTAAATTCAGAATAAAACGTACTATCTGGTGGGCTAAAAATCCAATATGGCGCCCATAAGAAAAAGAAAGTTGATGATGACTGACAAAAAACGAAACGTCGTGTGGCAAATTTGAATCCATCATCGAATAGCTAGGAAAAAGTGGCAATGAAAAGATGCTTTTAGTTTTGGGATATCTCTTCAAATAAGGTTAGGTTAGGTTAGGTTAGCTTAACCTAACCTAATCTTTCGGTAAAAGCTTCGCATTTACCGGAAAACCCCCTTATACACATTTTCAGTAATTTATATCAAAAGACCTAGATGATATGATAAAAAATCAAGAAAAAAATTTCAAATTTTACACCCTGTATTTTTCTTAATATTAACATTCAGTATAGGACAATTTAGCTAAATCGTATTGTTTTGATGTCAGGAATATGCTGTAGCGCTATGTCCCATTACTTCTGGTCCACGCTGTATAATGAATCAAACCACTTCAACACATCAACCTAAGGCGGCCCTCACACGATCAGTATTACAGTCAGTATTGAATATTGCCAGTATTTTATCAGTTTATCGAAATTCTCCTCAAACGGTCAATATTGAAGGGAGCTTTATCAGTATTAAGTTGAATGTTGTACGGATGTTTTTCGTCAGCATGATGTCAAAATTTGACCTCAAACCATAGACAACCTAAAAATAGACACTAAACTGAGATAGAGTAGCCTGAAGCCAGGCATATGAAGGTTCTTTGAAGAAAAACTGACCGGAAGAGGGCCAGTCAGATTTTACTTGTGTCAATACTGACATGCCATACATGAAGATGTGTTGTGAAGAATTGTGTCAGGGATTACTCAAATGTACACTAACATAACACACTACTTTATTGTTGAATAGGGAACTTAATAAAATACAAATTAGAGTATGATTTTTGGTCGAAAGTTCGGATTAGTTAGTTAGTTAGTTAGTCTTCTTTATTTCTAATTATGGTCACAATACATTTCCTGTAACTACAAAAAACATACATGAAAACACAAAAAGAAACAGCGTCATTTTAAGAATGAGTGTACACCTAATAGTCTCTTACATAATCCCTGATACAATATGGCTCTAAATTAATTAACATCTGTTTTACCTTTCTTTTAAAAAGTTTCTCATTTCTTTCTAATTTTAAATCATTTTGTAATGTGTTAAAAAGCTTCAAACAGGCATAATATGGATTTTTTTCGGTTATAGTTAATCTGTGTATCGGATAATTTACATTTACGCTTCGAGTGTTATAACTATGATGTACCTCCAGATCAAACATACTTTTGTTTTTGAAAAAGAAAACTATACATTCATAAATATATAGTCCCCACACCGTCAGAATGCCATTAGCTTTGAAAACCCCCCTGCAGCTCTCCCTGTATCCCATTTTCTTGACTATTCTAAGTGCTCGTTTTTGTAAAACAAAATTTTTTTCCATTAAGCTATTAGAACCCCAAAATATTATCCCATACTTGAGCACAGATTCAAAGTTTGCGTAATATAGGATTTTTAATGTTCTTTCATTCATGTATTTCGCAGTGACTCGTATGCCATAGCAAACTGAACTAAGCTTTTTGTTTAACTCTAAAATATGATTTGACCAGTTTAGGAATTCATCCAAGTGAATTCCAAGAAATTTGGTATGTTCTACTAGCTCTGTATTTGATTGTCCAAAAGTTAGTGTTCCAGGTTTTTCAATTTTGAATTGTTTTGTTCTAAAGAGTAGAACCTTTGTTTTATTATTATTAAGTAATAATCTGTTACTTTTAAACCAATCTTGTGCTCTGCAAAATAAGTTTTCTCCCGATAGTGCTAGGCTTTCTACATTTCTTCCCCCTGTCAATAAATTCGTATCATCGGCATAACACGTCACATGCTCATTTTCTGAAAGCAGAATGTTGCTCAGGTCATTAAGAAATACAATGAATAAAATAGGTCCCAATATGCTTCCCTGTGCAATTCCAATTTTATTTTCCTTCAGACTTGAGAAATAATTTTGTCCATTTTTTAATATTTTAACTTTTTGTTGCCTATTAGTTAAATATGATGAAAACAAATGTAATGTTTGACCTCGCACACCGTAAGCCTTAAGTTTTCTAAGCAACATATCTGGGTCAACACAGTCGTACGCCCTTGACAGGTCCAAGAAGATGCCAATCGCCAGGTTACCTTTTTCCATACTTTCTAATATCCGTTTTGTAAAGTTAAATATTGCAGTCTGCGTGGACCTTCCAGGCACATAACCATGCTGATTTAAGCTCAATAAATTACAATGCTTGAAAAAATCTATCAACCGTTTATACATACATAATTCAAAAATTTTTGAAAAAGCCGGCAACAAACTAATAGGCCTGTAGTTTTCCATCAAATCCGCATTTCCTTTTTTAAATAAAGGCTTAATCAACGCTATCTTTAATTGCTCTGGAAATATACCATGTTTGAAGGAATTATTAATTATATGGCAAAGCACATCTTTAACAACCGGAATAGCTGGTTTGATGATGCTAGTAGGTAGGTCGTCAATCCCACTACTATGCTTATTTTTTATTTTTGCTGACAATTCACATAACTCCTGAGTGGACATCTTTCTAAGAAACATAGACTGGTCATTCTCCCTAATGCTGCAGTTAAAGGGGATGGTGTTTAATTGTTTTAAAATATCTGGAACAATTGAAAGCAAGTAGTTATTATATTCGTTGGGAATATCTTCCGGATCGCCCTTAATTGCAGTTTCAGGAAAATTATTATTCTGTCCAGTTATCTCTCTGCAAATCCTCCACATACATTTATTCTTGTTGTCTGATAATCTTAGCTTATGTTCATATTCCTCAGACCGCACTGCTTTTAATATTTGGTCATATTCTTTTTTAGTTTTGTTGTAACTCTCTTTAAAATCATTATTAACTCTGGACAAAGACAACAGTAAGTCCAATCTATTTTTACATTCACTGATTCTGGGATTCTTGTGTTTGATTTTATATTTTTGATTGGTATTTACTAATTTTAAAGGAAAACTGAAATTAAATATTCTGATGAAATTATTTAAAAAGGTGCACCACTGCATGTTTACTTCGTTCTTTGGTATTTTATAGACAAGTTCCCAGTTTTGCTCTTTTAAATATTTAAAGAAATTATTTTTATTCTCACTTGAAACAAATCTTTTGTATTCCATATTTTTTTCAAAGGTTTTCTTTATCTTAAAAGTTACTTTTTGCGCAGTGTGATCTGAGGTAGATGTATGTAGCACGGCACTATGTACAATATTGTTAAAGTTTACAAATATATTGTCTATACAAGAGCTAGAATTTTTACTAATTCTAGTGTTCTCAAAAATTGTTTGTTTCAATCCAAACGACTCCAACAGGTCACCAAAGTCTCCCTTAGCTGTATTACTTTTCAGCATTTCCACGTTAAAATCGCCAGCAACAATAACGCGCTTGTTCTCCTTCATTACAGCACTAAGTAAGGATTCAAAGCGGTCAAAGAATATCTCTATGCTTGCACCTGAAGGTCTATATACTGATAGTACCAAAACTAATTCACCCTGTAGGTCACATTCTGTTGCAGCTATTTCGATCTGATATTTTATCGAAACTTTGGAATATTTTTTTTGCGTTTTGCATTTTATGCTTTTATGCACATATACTGCACTCCCCCCATGCTTATTTAATTCACGACAATAACTTGCAATTAAATTGAAATTCTTCAAAGACATATATTTGAGTTGTTCTTCTGATTTCCAATGCTCTGTAATGCACAATATCCTACATTCAGGGTGGTCCCCAAGCATGTCGTTTAGTATATCTACTGAATTCCCGAGTGATTGCACGTTCTGATGTATAATGCGAATATTTTCAAAAAATTTCTTGTATGACGTGTTTTCCCCTTGTTCAGTTACTGAAAAACCGTGCTATAGTTAATATTATTTTTGTACCTTAAAAGTCTTCGCTGATACACTGGGCAGATTCTCATATCTCTGGCAGAGTGGTTAGTATCTTCCAGTTTCATTTTGACACAATTCGGGCATCGTAGAACTAATTCAGTACACTCACTTGACTTGTGCTCCGCTCCACATTTATGGCAACACTCTTTTTGTGAACAATACTTTGCTACATGGTCAAAACCGGCACATTGAAAGCACATGGCTAGGTTGTAATACTCCTTCACGTAAACTGTCAATAAGTTAAAATAAACCGTACCTCTTTTTAAGAACCACTTTGAGATGGCGGGAGGGGCTTGTAAAATCCAATTTTCTTTATTAATGTTTTTACACTGTCTCTTCGTGACCACTTTAATTTTATCCCGAACACTTGTTTGTAGCTCTGATTCAACTTCGTCATTTAGCCTAATCAGTTCTTCTATAAATTCTTCTTCAGAAAAGCCTTTTTCAATCCCGGTGATCATGAACATAGGATCATTTATTAGTTTTTCTTTTGCATTGATATCTTCTATTTTTTGTATTGCTGCCTGTAGTTGCTCCTGTTGGACCTTACTGTGACTTTCAACAATTATTGTTCCACTTTTCGTTTGTTTTACGTTTTTGAATGCTCCACCTATCTCTTTTACATTAACGTTTTGTTTAAGCTTTTTCATGGCTTCTTTTGGATCTGTGACATTTGGAACGTTTATCATTGTTTCGTATCTTCTTGATGTTTTTGGAGTTGTCCATTCCTTTTCATCTTGTTTTTCTAAGGTAGATTCTTGATTTACGTTTGTTTTTGGAACAGAGCCGGCAATTTTTGCATACGTTATATTTTCTTGGTTGTGATTCCGAGGTCCCATTTCAAAAGTTTTCTGCATTTCAGACTGAAAGAGTAACTCACTTCTGAGTTGTACATTTTCTTTTTCAATCTGACCTTGCTTGAAAACCAACAAAGTAAATATTTTACATATTTGTGAGTGAGCCCTTTTCATGGAATTTTGCGAAAATTCGTCTTGTCCTTGCCCTATGACGGCGGCAAAAATATCCAAAGCAGCATAAAATTCGGAAATTTTTTCCTCGGAGATAACACATTCTTCCGTTTTTCCTGCATCTCCATAATTTTCTGCTTGGTTGTTACTAGTACTGGTTTCCTCACGTTGTCGCTTTTTGCCTGTCTGTTCTGGACTCAATTCAGATCGTGGTCTTTTATTTTTATTTTCATCTCCCATACATATACCGCTTTGCAACTTTTTATCCTCCCCTCGTATCTTGTGGTCACTGGTTTGTATACATTTGGCCTTGTTTATGTTTACGTCGCTTATCAGTGGTCTCTTGATATCGTCGGTTCTTATTATTTGCCTGATTTGAAATGCTGATAAATTAACGTTTCCTAGTGAGTTACTTCGCGTTTTAACTCCACTTACAGGGTTCATGTTGGTCTTCTTTTTCACTGATGTCTTCTCACCGTCACTAGCAGCCTCCATGATAAATTTTATTCACAAGACTTACTAAAAACTATGAAAAACGAAGAAAAACTGAGAGCACTTCGATATACGTGTATTCACGTTGGTCGCCTTTGCTTTTTTCATTGATTGCACGTGTAGCCAGGAAAACTCTGTCTATTCTCTGTCCTCTTCCTCCTGGCGGCTGTCAGGAGTCGGAAACATGTCGTATGTCACCACAAGATCAACCTGTTTAAATTTTTTTTTTCTAAATTCTAACCCTATTTCCTATTTCTAACCTGCGTTTCTAACGGTAACAATTGTTTTGGTTGTAATTTTTTCCTGTTATTTTACTAAATAAATTTATATCTATAGTTGTTGTGCAGCAACCAGTTGACTATACTGGAATGAAGGTTTTGTTCTTTGGTTATCAAACCCTATAGCCTCTCTGATGAGCCGTAATACGGCGAAACCGGTCAGAGGGTTGGGTTTGATAAACAAAAAACAAAACCTCACCATTTTCAAATTTATATCTATCTTTAGTTGCTACATATGTGACAGAAAATGCAGTCAATGTCTCTGAAATTACATACTTACCTACTAAGTATGATTTTGTCACTTTTATACGTCTGTGCTATAGATCTGTGTTGATTTATCTTATAGTTATTTAACGCTTAGATCGACATCGACGTAAGAAAGTCGCAAAATCATACTATACATTTAACGTCATAAATTATAAAGAGAACCGTTTAAATTTCCCACTACATTATAATTTCCTTACCAGCCAGTAGATGGCTCTTCAATCAATTTGTGTGGTGCTGGCGCCATCTAAAAAGAACTGGCGAAATAGTGACTCACCGCTTGTTATTGCAGATTTAGCTCTATTTATGTTAGGTTTTCTATGCCTCAAACGATCAGTATTGTATCGTTTTTCCCACAAAAACGTCACTCGATACTTTTAACTCGCACTGTGTTTCCTTTTGTTTACAAACAAACACTGACAACTGCTGTCTAACCTCTAACTGACAACGCGTTAACAATCACAACAACAACTAACTAACTACCGGTCCTAGCCCAGCTGTTTATACAGGGTGATTCCAAAGTTGGTGCTTTTCTTTCACCTGCGAATAGGGATTCAAAAAAAAAAGGTTTTTTTTTTTTTTCTTTGACGCTTTTTCGAAATATGAACAATAACGAAGATACAGGGGTGTCAAAGTTTTACTGAGAAAATAAAAATTTATTGATTTTGGCCAAACTACTTGAAGTAATTACACAAAATTTTGTAGGTGTCAGTAGCTACGTGGAAAGGAAATTTTCCAAGAAACAACAATTTTCTTGCGCTTACAAGTGGCGCGCGTTTAATTTTTTTTTTAAATTTTCGAAAAAAAATATTACCCTACTGGTTTTTTTTATTCCTTATATTATTGAATTCCTTGTTCAATTCTAAAAATAAAACCCCTTTTATTATTTTTTGTTACGACGCACCGCTTTCGAGTAAAAAAATAAAAACCGTCTTAATGCGTGCCTAAAATTAAATGCTGTTTTAATTTAAAATGTCAAATTATTAAAACTAATTTCAAAGGCGGCTGAAATCTTTTGTTTTTGTTTATGTCTGTTGATAAGGAATAACCTGTAGTTAGTTAAAATTAAATTTAAGTTATTTTTATTTTGTTTTTTTTTCAGTAAAACTTGGACACCCTGTATCTTCGTTATTGTTCATATTTCGAAAAAGCGTCAGAGAAAAAAAACCTTATTTTTTGAAGCCCTATTCGCAGGTGAAAGGAAAGCACCAACTTTGGAATCAGCCTGTATAGGCTTGCAGGGAATCGAGGGAATTCGGAAATATTTATGATATTGACATTCCCTCTCTCACAAACAGCTGAACTGCGACGTTAGAGGAGACGAACTGAATTAAGACTATACGAGGTAACACAAAATAACTAAAAGTTCATTTCGTAACACTGCCCTCGCTCCTAAAATTGATCATCCCGATCAGCACTTGGACCCGCTTCGGGTGGTCGGAAAGGTGTAAGACTATTTAAGTAAACGACTTTTATTCTTACTCGTGGTAGACCTTGCTGGTATTTTGTGGCCTATCATTCATCAGCCGACGTTTTACTATAGGCCGTTAGGCCAGAACCTTTACGCCTATAAGAAAAAAAGAAGTTGTTGATGGTATCTCGAAACCGACATGTCGGAATTGAAACCGGGTTTCCCATGAAGATAGTTCTTAAAAAGTTGTTCTAATAATGTTTAAGCTAAATTCGAAAATTTTTCAAATTAAAGATATTACGGCACTTGTTCGTTTTTGGTTTTTCGAAAATAACTCAAGATTGAAACAAAAATTTAACGTTGTTAAAACGATGTTAGATTGACCATTAAATTCTCTAAAACATTCTATATTTAATCTTTGCAGTCTCTTACGTGAAACGAGATATGTATAGAGAATCGAATCTTGGACACACTGTACTTCAAATCAGAAAAAAGCGATTGTTTGATTGAGCAAATAAGGTACAAGGTGTTCCATTTATTATATTAAGTTATTGACATACGCCAATTTTGACATTAGATTCTGGATGTTGAATTCAATGGCTGCACTCACTATTTTCTCTCGGTTTTTTATTCCAATAAAGAGTGGACTATATGATTTTTGCTCATTTACGTACTTTATGCAAATGAACTTGAAAAACAAAACGTTGCCAACTGGCTAATATACTTTTACAGAAAAAGATATCAGACAACAAGACAAGTAATCATTAACAAATTGCAAAAATATGGCACTAATTACCACTTCTTCCTCCAAAATGATCGTCTGTCATGCCCAACTTTTTTAGGTTATGGTCATTCACATTCATCTTTCTTTTTCTCTTCCGCCACTGGACACTGGAGACTCAAGAAAAATAGGTGTAACTTTGCTTATTTAAACTATGCTGTCAGATTAACACCTTAGATAAGTTTAGTTTAGACTGTGTTATTTTGCACCTGATTGACGGAATTGATGAATTCCTGATATGAAAAAAAAAAGGAAAAGGAATCGGAGATATGGAATAAGACTCATAAACAGGAAATGCGAGAAAAAACGAATAAATAAAGCTTCACTTTAAATATTTTGACAGAAGCAACAGTTTATCACAACGAAAAGTGACGAAGGGTTCACAAATTGGCAAACTTTTAAGTTCAAATATATTTCATGTCATATACGAGAGTGTAGCTCAAACATTAAGAAAATTAATTTGTCCAAGTGTTTATTTGGAGTATAATAAAAACCGGGTATAATACTACGGAAATTCAGTAACATCCTGTAGATATTAAACAGCAAAGCAATTATATTTATATTTTATTTATAGGAATAAACGATCTGGTGCATTTTGACTTCCTCGATCCGCCTCCTCATGAAACTTTAGTATTAGCTTTAGAACAGTTATACGCTTTAGGAGCTTTAAATCATCATGGTGAATTAACCAAAATGGGCCGAAGAATGGCTGAGTTTCCAGTTGATCCCATGATGGCCAAAACGCTGTTGGCTTCAGAAAAGTAAGTATAATTACTTTATTAAACCGTTACTTCTACTGACAAGAAAACGTTACAAAACGTAACTTCTATACATAAATGACAGGTATTTTAATAAGAATAATATACAATGTGATTTGGTTTGATTTCTTTTTTGATCCAATAGATTGATTAGTCCAGTGAAGATTTTTGGGTGAAGGATCGTGAAATAACGAAGCTATTTAAACTGGTCGACGTTTTGCTTCTTTATACAGGGTTATTCACGTTATTCGACACGAAAAATTGTGACTAAAGTATTCACTTCCAACAGTTTAGATTCTGGGATGGATATAGACCTATTGGAGGTATCTTTTAAAAATATTTTTAAGATGTACCGGTTGTCCCAAATTCAGAAAAAGTATCAAAGTTATATTTTTTCAAATGGAATACCTAGTATCTTATTTCATTTTCAGAATCTACGTTGAAAATAAAAGGCAATTTTTAACATTTACGTTTCGTACGTCTAAACTTTACAGTTTCTCAGATATTCGTTATTTTGTAAAAAATTAGAACAAATTTTGAGGTTTAATCACTCAACCTGTTTGATTTTTATTAATCAAAATTGGCTTGGGAACTGCTAAATGATCAAATTTTAGGATCCATGGGTGAGAAATTGTCTAGCTCATACAGGATGTTTCAAAATTTTTACCCAATAATTGCAACCTTTAAACTTTAATAACTTGTCAAAATCAAATTGAACACCACCTATTTTATGGTTAAAGTAGATGCAAAATTTAATTATCTATCGAAAATTATTGAGGTCTCCCTGGTCTCCTATGGCTAACTGTTCGCGTTTACTTGAAAAGTCAACATTTCTCGAACTCGCACCGATTTTGAGTGATTTTTGATACCCTTGAGAAATTACCACAGATTCAAACTATTTTAAATGGCAGCTTAAATATCGAATTAGCGAAATTTTTAGGAGAATATCCATTAAGATACTTAACAATGTTGCTGAAGGATTCAAAAACGGAGTAGGTATGTTTGTGTTTGTAGTCGAATGGTCGCCGTTTTAAACATTTTTATGAATTATTATTGTAACTTGTATAGCAAATTTACAAAGTATTAAGCCATTATTTTATTCTAAGCTTTACTTAGATTAGAACGATAGATATGTAATTGGAAAAGATACCACGTGATCTCTGAACGATATCGAAAATCAGTCAAAGTCAGCTCTAGCTTAAGAAATGTCGATTTTCCAAGAAAACGTTAACAATTAGCGGTATGAAACCCTAATCATTTTCGATAGGTAATTAAATTTTGCATATACTGTAACCATAAAATAGGTTGGGTTCCATTGGATTTTGACAAGTATATACTACTTAAAAATTTAAGTTTTTGAGTAAATTTTTTGAGACTTCCTATATGAGCTAGACAATTTATCACTTTTGGATCATAAAACTTAATCTGTTATCAGCGCCCAAACCAATTTTGGTCAATAAATCTCAAAGGAAGGTTGAATGTTTAAATGTTAATATGTGTTCTACAATTTTACAAATTTAGGAATATCTGAGAAACTGTAAAGTTTAGACCTATCACACATCAATTAAATTACCTTTTATTTTTAACCTAGATTCTTAAAATAAAGTAATATACCAAATGGATGTAAATGGAGTAATATTTCAAATGGAACACATTTGAAAAAACATGACTTTGATACTTTTTCTGCATTTGGGACAACCGGACATCTTGAAAATATTTTTAAAAGATACGTCCAATAGGTCTATATCCCAGAATCAAAACTTGTTTGAAAGTGAATAGTTTAGTCACAATCATCCGTGTCGAATAACGTGAATAACCTTGTATAAGCTTCATCAGAAATTTACAATATGAGGACAATAATACAGTTAAAAACGAAAGACTGCAATCAGGCAAACTAAAATACTTACAGCGGTTTGCACCACTACTCCTTAAATTCCAAACTTAGTAAAGTGACACTTATAGTTAAGGTTCACCTTAGTTCAAAGTTGATTTGCACAGGTGCTCCTTACTAGATTCTTAACTAAGTTATAGTGTTATTCGGCAACGTCGCTTGAAATGTCATATATTTGGTGTTTTATTCTTTTAATGCTGTCAAACACGTCAGTTACAAACTTAACTTAAATACTTTATAGTCCTGTGTCCTGTGTTTGGTTTTTGATGTTTAGTTTTATTATTTCATTAGATTGTGATATTTGTGCTAAAAGCACCTAGAAAAACAATATGTCGGAAACAAATTCTGGTGCAAGAGAAGATCTTCGAAAAAGAGCGCCCAACTTTTCGATTCAGGAGAAATCCCTGCTACTGAATATTGTTAGTAACTATAAAAATATAGTAGAAAACAAAGAAACAAATAGTACAACATGGAGAACCAAGGATGTTGCATGGACCAAAATTGCATCTAATTTTAATTCACAAACTCGAGATCACATAAGAACTAAAGGACAATTGAAGAAAGTTTATGATAATCTTAAACAAGTAACCAGAAAAGAAGTCGCTGAAGAAAATCAAAAACTAAATAAAACTGGAGGAGGTTCTTTTACACCCAAAAATAATCCATTAAGGGAGCTGACTCTTGGACTCATAAACACAAAAACTGTGTTTGGAATTCCTTTTGAATTTGGTGGAGATTCTCAAAATGATGCCAGTGCTAACCAGACATTAGCTGGGGCAGAATTATGCCGAGACCAAAACACTCTTAGCGAGTTGAATGATGACCACCATTCATATAGTGTTAAAGAAAACATACCTCAATTGAATCCAAATAAAATAATTGTAAATGACAATGACAATTTAGCAAGTGATATTTTGCTGGTGAGTACCTATTTTCAATTCAGTTCATATTGCTTATGTATATGCATATAGGTACAGGTGTGGAAATTTCTGGATTGGACATTGGTAATTGAATCAGAGAGAAACATTGATCAAGCACGCTGCTAACAAAGACAGGCTTGTCAGAAATTATCACTGTAAATAGTGAGCTTGACCAACGTTCCTTTCTTCTTATTGTTCAAGCACTTATGTCCATTCTGGTAATTTCTACATGTTTATATACATGCATATGTACAAGCGCAATACATTGCTATTATTGAGGTTATTTATAATATAGTTATATAACCTGTTTTTAGGAACCTACCACTTCAAAAGCATTTGTCGGTCATGTAAGTGAAGCAAAAACTCCATGCCTGAAAAGTACATGGACTAAAAGACGAAGGCCAACACATACGCAACCATCAGAATACATAGAAACAAATAAGGTAAAACGACAATGCTTAGAAGCTGAACTTATAAATATATTGGCACGAAGGGAGCATGAACAAAAGTTGTTTGAGCTACAAGAAGAAAAATTGAGACTGGAAATTGAAATTAAGAAAAAAGAACTTTGTGCAATGAAATAGTCAATTTGTGATATTTTTATTTCCTTTTATCAAAAGTAATAAATTCATATTATATAATGTTATCCATGTTTAACATATGGTGTTGGTTATGTTTGTCTAATGTTAATATACTACTTTGTAGAAAAAATGTTTTTAACTGACATTGGATAGATATATTTTTATGAGTGTCAATTAAAGAAAAAAAAAATTTTTTTAAAAATGAAACCCCATATGTTATGAATAAGATGGGGTTGTAGGAAGTAGGAAATTGAGTAAAATAAGAAATTCAAGTGAGAACACTGTTTTACTGCTTCAGAGTTAAAGATAAATGACAAACTATTCATCCATATATCTAAAATAATTTTAAAAGTTTTTTTTTTTAAAAGTTCCACTTAAGTCGGAGAATATCTACCACTTAAATAATTCGTTCCTTAAGGGCCACCTTAGCGTCTATGTAAAACCTGTGCAAACAAATTCTTACACTTAAGTATCACCTTAACTTAAGGTAGTCCTTAGATGGAGTGGTGCAAACGGGAGTTAGACTCTAGAACTGGCATTTGTAGGTCATAAGAATATAACTATAAAAAAACTACTTGAATTACAGTACATTTTAATGGTCAAACACTTAAAATAATACCGTTTTTTTAGTAAGTTAGTTAATTGGAGACGGTTCTGCGGTGGCATCTGTTGAGATAATACTTGAATATTTATGTTAACGTTAGACAACCCACTAAACACACATCAGCTGTGTTTTTGACATCTTGGTCTATGCAACTACAAATACCACAATGTTTAGTTTTATATAGTTGGTAGTGTTTTGATGTAGTAACTTTTGTTACTAGATAATAAGTTGTTGCTAGCCTGGTGATATTAAGTAGGTTATGTATGTCGAATGTCGAACTAGCCAGCTTTGGTTTTCCCGGTTGTGTTTATCACGTTGTGTCGGTTTTAGTTACGGTTATACAGGGTAATTCAAATTCGACCCTCACCATTGGGATCTCGGAAACTATAAGAGATACGAGAAAGTTTAAATTGGGGCAAAGTTGCGCAATGTAAAGCTCAACCAAATGCCGTTTTAAAAATTTCGATTTTCCGAGTCCTTCCGAAGATATCCGGAAAAAACTGAAAAATTGATTTTTTGTTTTTATTTATTTCTAACCTTATTTGAAAAGATATCCCAAAACTAAAAGCATCTTTTCATTGCCACTTTTTCACTTTTTCCCAGCTATTCGATGATAGATTCAAATTTGCCACACGACGTTTCGTTTTTTGGCAGCCATCATCAACGTTCTTTTTTCTTATGGGCGCCATATTGGATTTTTAGCCCACCAAATAGTACGTTTTATTCTGATTTTAGTGATGTATAACAACTTATGATTTGCTTCATAAATAACACAATACACAAATCAAAATGATGAAAATTAAGTGGCGATTTCGTTGGTGAATCGTTGTATCACACCACTGTTTCATTCATTTTCCGGATAATTCGATATTTCTAGACATTAATTAAGAAACGTCCAAAAACTCTACACCCTTAATGACTAACACTAAAATGACTAATGACCGACTAAAATGACTAACAAAAAGCTGCTGCCTTCACTTAATTCGAGATCAAGCACTGCAATGTCGTTTTTTTCGAAAAGCAATAATAGTGCAGTTACAGTGCATTAAAGTAAAAGTTTTTCACGTCAGCAAAAACCAATAAATCAAACCTAATGACAGTCTAAGCCGTATCAATCTGTTGTTTCGTTAAATTTAACAACGTGCAAAAATTCTTATGCCAGATAGCTTCTGGCAATTGTCAGATAGTTTCTGACTACAGCAGATAGTTTCTGAAAATTGTTAGATTTTTTCTGTCAATGTCAGATAGCTTCGGACAACTGTTAGAACGTTTCTACCAACGCAAAATAGCTTTTTCTGGCAATCGTCATACAGGTTCTAGCAATACCAGATAGTTTCTGGAAATTGTCAGATAGGTTATAGCATTGCCAAATAGCTTCCAGCAATGCCAGATAGTTTCTGGCAATTGTCAGACGTAACAAAAATTGGGTCATGTTTGGTCCCATCGAAAGTGTTGTCCCGGGTTTCATGAGACTCAAATAGTCGGAAACGGCGATTGGAAGCCTTCGGAAAATTGGCATAAGCCGAGGGAAATCGGAAAATTGCATTTTTTGGAGTTTTTGCTAAAATTTGGCCTATATTTTAGTGAAGGGAAGAAGTTTCTCGTGTTTTTGTCAAACTGAGGTTCTAAGATAATTAAGAGACTTCAAAAGTTGTCAGCCCAAGATTTTGATTGGGTGACGTAACCTATAACTTACTAGGCCAATTTTTACTTATTTCAAATCATTTTTTTATAGACAAATGCACTCATTTATAGAAACGGAAAATTTTCATCCAGTCAGGACAGTTTACTACTGACAAAAGTGTTGTTGATATCAATAAAATCACGTTTTTTTATCAATACTATAAGAGCTTAGATATAGTCGGATAATTTTTGTGCTTGTCTTAGCTTTAACACTTTCTTTTTGGTGTAACTGCACGAGACCTGTTGTAACTAAATCACGAGAGCGTAGCTCGAGTGATTTTGCCAAACAGGTCGAGTTTTGTACCATAAAGAAAGTAAAAGTCTTCGACTCGGATGATTTTTAAAACCACTCTCGCTCATGCTATTTGTTAAAACAAATTACTTAGAAACGAGTAATCCAATTTTTCCACAGGAAAAATTAGATGCACGAGGGATATTTGGTAAGATTATTTCCTGAGTTAAATAAACATTTTATTTTAATTAAAACAATAAGAACAATAATTAATAAAAACAATAACTTTCAAGCTAGAAAGGGTAACACTATTCTTTTTCTAATTGTGGCATAAAAAGTGACACTTTTTAAAACTGATTAGAGTGACAAAACGTTTTACTTTATGTAACTAGTTACATAAAGTATAACTGTATGTAACTAGTTATGAAAAGTTCATTTCATCACTCCCTGTTTTTATGCATTTCCGTAGAAACATATGGGCGACATCCATCATAACATGTCGTTGTCACTGTTTATACAAGGTGCTATGAAAGTGAATATTTGTGTTAAATCACTTTAAAAGATGGTTTTGTGTTCTTTCTTATTAGCTGTATGTTATTTCAATTGCATTACATTTGCTACTGAATAATCAATCTAATTATGTGTGATTTTTATTTCAATATTGTCATTAATTTTAGGTACAAGTGCGCAGAAGAAGTGGTCACAATAACTGCAATGTTGTCTGTAAATAGTGCGATTTTCTATAGGCCAAAAGACAAAATAATTCACGCAGATACGGCTAGAAAAAACTTTAATAACATCGGCGGAGATCATTTAAGCTTGTTAAATGTATATAACCAGTGGAAGGATACCGATTATTCATTGCAATGGTGTTACGAAAATTTCATTCAGTACAGGTAAGTAATTTTTAAATACGACTTACTTTTTACACAAAAAGCAGTGCAGTTTTTTTCTAAATTTGTAAAGCTTCGCGGAAAGTGTGATTGAGTTAACCAGAATACTAGGATTAGTAAACTTAATGTTCGAAAATTGAATGGTTTCAGATTATTGTAGTTTGGAAATACGGTTGGTTTAGCGGATCGCGATCAACCGTTCATGATTACGTAGTTTGAATATTGTTTTGATTATTGTCGGGGTGTCTGTTACTCTATATTACAATCTGCTAGTTGCTAGTCCTGTATTACAATCTTAATAATTAACAATTGATGGACATCAAGTTCTACTTGTTTAAAACTCGTCTACTAAAGTAGAGAGAAATACATTCTAAAATTCTTCTCCAGAATATTAACAAAAAATAGTTCAAAATGGTAAGTTTGTTTCTTGATTTTAAAAATATGTACAATTCCATTTTTGATACTTTTGTAGGGTATTACGCTTATTTTTAAATATTTTAGGGGACAGAGTTGAAGATTTTGCGACAGTGTGGTACTTTTAGGTGATAGTAAACATGGAGTCAGCAGAATTTTCATAACTCTTTTCGTTTTTAACATGCAGGGAAAATCGAGAAATTACACTTTTGATGTATCTCAGATAGCTTGAAACTTGTTAAAACGAATTCATATAGATATTTTTCCGTAGAATCCAGTGGCGTATCCAGTTTTTGTCTAGCGTTGTCGTTTTTTTAATTTAGATACAAACATAATTTTTTAATGGAACACCCTGTATATTATTACTTATCATTATTGGGCTGATTGTGGGCTTTTCAAAAATATAGTATAGACAAATATTTGTTGTTTCCTTAATGAATAAGTTAAATGGAGCATTGTATTAGTATTTGCCAGGTTTCAAAAAATGTACCTACAAGTTTTCTTGAAATGTCCAAATGTCTGTCCGAAGACGATGTCAGTGCTGTCACGGAGTCACTCTCGTCAAGTGGCGTCGGTATTTGTTGTTGTTATACCAAATAATAATTCATCTTCTTTTTCCTCATTTACATTAAAAAATAAGAAACGCACAATTTTTCAAGAGATTTTTCCAGATTTCATTACTTCAAATTATTAGGAAGTAAAAACACAAAATAATCAACCACAAACCAGAAAACATAACTGATCTCAGATGGTAATGCTAAATTCAACCACGATAATTCGAAAAATCTCAAATCAGCTGACTAATAATAATCTGATCTCAGATCAAATTTCCGAAAAGCATTATTCTGTACTTTTTGGAGACACATTTTAACTGTTTATTATAGTTATTATAAAGTAAAAAGTGTCTACTTTTTGTTAGCTTGTAGATAAATTCACTTGTAAAAAGCAGCTTAAAAGGACTCATTCGTTTTTAAATTAAAACTGCTTTTTTTAAAAAATAATAATTTTCTTATTTTGTATCTTAAATAACTACCAGGTCAATGAAACGAGCCAGAGATGTCAGGGAACAACTAGTGGGTTTAATGCAACGGGTTGAAATAGAAATGGTTTCAAACGTGACAGAAACTGTAGATATACGAAAGGCCTTTACCGCAGGATATTTTTACCATATAGCAAGACTGTCAAAAGGTGGAAACTATAAAACGGTGAAACACAATCAGGTAACACTATGTTAATATATAGAAAAAATAGATAAAGTTTTGGCGTTGCGGACATAATTAAAAATGAAATAAAAAACTTTTTCCGACTTCAGCCGGATTTGTACCAGCAACTTCCGCGTTTTCAGCACGGAGGTCGCTGGTTCACATCCAAAAATGAATTTATAAAAAAGTTTTTATTTAGTGAAGTAAAGTAATAGTCCATGTTATCAAAGTGGAGGTGTATGCGTAAAATTAAGGGTATGAACACTCAGCCTTTTCTACAAAAAATTTATTATAACCGTAATTATTCGAGGGAGAAGAAGAAGTTAGAAGAGAAGTTAATGATGTCCGCAACGCCACAAATTTCCCTATACATGTACTTTGATAAATTTATGGATGAAAAACTGAAGTGATAAAAATAGTTATTTGTATACCTAGGCCGTGAAAGGTATTTTTTCGGCCGAAAGAAAGTTTCGCTTTAAAATTATTTCACCGTCGAAGTGTACACAACATTTTTTGTTCAAACAATATTTATTTAGAAATTCTTAATTTTTGATAAATAAAATGAGAAGGGTCTAGCAATCACGGTGACGTTAATTGTTATATTTGCTGGTTATGCATTGTTGATGTGACGTTAAATAATAAACTGACTCTTGTCAGAAATATTTTCCATTTTTTCATTTACGCAAAAATGAAATTGGGAGACGAAGATTGCTGTACTGATATGGATGGGTGTACTGCTGTAATTGGTGCACACAGTGGTCACATAGAGAAATCGTAACCAGCAACCATAAGCGTAGACGGTGACTTAATGATTGTTAATTTACTTTCCGGCCGTAAAAGTGCATTTCACGGCCGCTAAACAGTACGTGAAGTGAGTACTTCACGACCGTTTGAACAAAAAAGTTATTTGATTAAAAAGAAAATATATTGCTAATTGGCGACAACTTAAAAACTTATCTTTTACTTTTCCAATCAAATAAGTCATTAGACCAATTGAAGAGCTAGATTCCCCCTAGCTCGTTAGCTATCGTTAGTCCAGTAAAGTCGAATAACACGGTTAGAGTTGGAAAATTTTGCTCAAGACCAAAAATGCTCAGCTTTACTTTCTGCACCCAGCGGATTAGGTTTACACCCTCTTAGAACCGGGTAAACGCGGTCACAACTGGCAAAGCGTTAGTTTCAAATTTAACTGTTTTCCTTTTGATTTTTTGAGCACCCTATATACCAGGTGTTCAAACGCACCCTGGACATAGGAGATTAACATGGGAAAACGGTTTTATTTTTTTTGCGTGTGTACGGTTCATTTAATGGAAAAACGCTTTAGATAAAAGTTGTAGAGCACATTTTTGGCTATCAACTTGTAATTTTTTCAATACCGTAGATTTGACCATTAAGACGAAAAACGGATGTAAAATTCGGCAATTTTAAATCTCGCGCCAAGCGGTCGTTAAGGAAAGTTTATATCCGGCCGTGCTACCAACCTTTCAAAAACATAACAAATCGCTGTCAGTCATTCTGTAATCAAAACATTCAAAACAAGTTTATTTAGTAATAATTTTGAGTTACTACCCACATAATAGCAGGCAGTAGCCACAGCCCAAAAATCTGGTAAGTTGCGTTTATAACCTCATTCCATGTCTCTACTCAACTTATTTACTTTGTAGCAAAGTTCTTTAAGAAAACACTGGTTTTGCTTGCAAATATTTAATGAGGATGACCGAATCACCTATCTCAAGCCTCTTAATAACACTTCTTCTTCTTCATGTGCCCTATCCGCTGCGGACGTTGGCTATTATCATGGCAATTCGGATCTTGTTCGCGGCGCTTCTGAATAGCTGAACAGTCGTGAGTCCGAACCACTGTCGCAAGTTGTGGAGCCACGAGTGCCTTCTCCTACCAGGACCTCGTTTGCTATCCACCCTACCCTGGATCACTAGCTGCAGCAGGCGGTATTTTTCGTGTCTCATTATATGCCCTAGGTATTCGAGCTTCCGTCGTTTAATTGTGAAGACAATTTCTTTTTCTTTTCCGATTCTCCGTATGACTTCTATGTTGGTAATGTGGTCGGTCCAAGATATTCGGAGAATGCGTCGATACGGCCACATCTCAAATGCCTCCAGTCTTTTCATCAATGCTTCGGTCAGTGTCCACGCCTCCGCACCATACAGCAAGACAGAGAAGACATAGCACTTGACTAGTCTTATTTTTAAGGAGAGCGATAAGTCCCTGCTTGTGAACATGCTTCTTATGCTGTTGAATGACGCTCTAGCTTTCTCTATTCTTGATCGGATCTCTATGGATTGATCCCATTTTGCATTTACTGTCGTGCCAAGGTAAGCATATGAATCTACATGATTGATAATTTGGTTGTTTAACATTAGTTGTTGAGGCGGTTGCTGGCTTTTGCTTATTAACATCCATTTTGTCTTGCTCAAGTTGAGGCCTAGACCAAATTCCGAACTCACATCATCAACCCTTTCCATTAACTGCTGCAACTCTTCGACATTACTTGCAAGTATGACTGTATCATCGGCGTATCTGATGTTATTGATTAGTTCCCCATTTATTTTGATACCCTCTCTGGCGTTTTCTAATGCTCTTCTAAATATTTCCTCGGAGTAAATATTAAAAAGGAGAGGAGATAAAACGCAGCCTTGACGCACGCCCTTCTTGATCTCGATATTTCCAGTGAGCGAGTTGTCTATTTTCACCTTTGCTCACTGTCCCCAGTAAAGGCTCTTTATGATCCGAATGTCCCTATCGTCGATGCCAGCCTTTCTAAGGATTTCCAGCAGTTTTTCGTGTTTAACACTACCAAACGATTTAAAGTGATGAAAACAGTGGACAATGAAGCCAAATCTTTGAAGATAAGTTTCCTACTGTATAGGGACAACAACAAAGGGGCCAAATACTTCCTTCAAAAGTGGTGTAATTTAGCTTTAATGTGCTTAACTTCATGGACTATCATCATCGAGGGTCTTTATCAGTTGCAACTAAAACTTAAAATGATTCAGTGTTGATATCTGACTTAAATCTTAAAATTTGATGTGCCTGTGAAATGTGAATAATCTTAAACTGGCTATAAAACCTCTGAGAAACCCCTTCTAGAAACAGAATATGGACTTACACAGTCAAATTATCAGTCAGGTGTGACAATTTTGTATATGGGTAGGTATTGTCAAAAAACCAACTTTTCAATTGAGCTTTCTACATGAGCTGTTTGAGCTATTCTAGGTTTAGGTATTAACATTATAATTGTGTTCTTTTTTCCACACACTCAATTGTTCCAAATAAAACTTTGTACACTGAACATTTGTATTAATTATTTATTCACCGTTCAAGGTACAGTATACATTTTCTTCAAGTGAAAAGCTTAGGTACAATAGGTGGCAAAGAAAACTGGTCTTACCACATAAACAGTGATTGTTCCACAGATTGAGTGTGAGTGGGTGAACCTTTCACCATACAAGCCATGATAAAAACAACTTTGTATTACTAACCTAATGTTTGTTTGGATAATAGTGGAGTTCCAAATTAGAAAAGGTAGGTGAAATGTAGTGATTGAAAGACACCTTTACTAATCAAATGTGAACTCGACTTACTCATTACTTGCAAATAAACTATTTTTGGTTAGTAGACATTTTACAAGTATCCTTGTAGGTGAATGATGTTCAAGTTAACTAATAGAGCTAATTAAATATCAGTACTTACCTTACCCTGTAGAACTAGGGAAAAAACATTGATAATCAGTTATAAAAAATTCCTTTTTATTAACATCATACAATATAAAACCACTTAAACACTATGGTGTGTTGATAATACTACAAAACAGAAGGATACATTAAAACTAGCAGTCACATAGGTCACGAAATCGCATCACTTTTGAGGGAAGTATTTGCCCTCTTTTGTGGTCCCTGTATAGTAAAGCTTAACTTATTTTCAAACATCTGCAGGCCTTCCTAGTCTATTGTTTTTATCACTTTAAATCATTTGGTAGTATTATGAAGAGGCTTGAGATAGGTGATTCGGTCATCCTCATTAAATATTTGCAAGCAAAACCAGTGTTTTCTTAAAGAATTTTGCTACAAAGTAAATAAGTTGAGTAGAGACATTGAATGAGGTTATAAACGCAACTTACCAGATTTTTGGACTGTGGCTACTGATAAAGTGTTTTTATCACGATTTATTTTTATTTTCTTTGCAATATGTGGGTAGTAACTATTACTAAATAAACTTGTTTTGAATGTTTTGATTACAGAATGACTGACAGCGATTTGTTATGATTTTAAAAGGTTGGTAGCACGGCCAGATATAAACTTTCCTTAACAACCGCTTGGCGCGAGATTTAAAATTTCCGAATTTTAGATCCGTTTTTCGTCTTAATGGTCAAGTCTACGGTATTGAAAAAATTACGAGTTGATAGCCGAAAATGTGCTCTACAACTTTTATCTAAAGCGTTTTTCCATTAAATGAACCGTACAGGCGCAAAAAAATCAAAACCATTTTCCCATGTTAATCTCCTATGTCCAGGGTGCTCTTGGACACCTGGTATGTTTAATAGTGTGACGGTTAACAAGGGCAGTTCAAGACGAACATTTTAAGCTTTTTATGGTCGCTTTAATTCTAAAAATGGCAAACAAACGGAATTTTTGATGCGATTTCCAGAAAAAAAAGCAAAGCAGCAAGCAAAAAAGGCGAATATCTCAGAATCGGTTAGAATCAGGAAAATTTTCCAAAAGACCAAAAATACTCAGAATGCAGCTGCTAAATTCGAGGATTTAAAGAAACTTTCAAAAAATTTCTTCAAAGGTACTTTTTTGTTCAAACGGACGTGAAGTACTCACTTCACGTACTGTTTAGCGGCAGTACACCCAACCACATCAGTACAGCAATCTTCGTCGCCCAATTTCATTTTCGCGTATATGAAAAAATGGAAAATATTTCTGACAAGAGTCAGTCTATTATTTAACGTGACATCAACAATGCATAACCAGCAAACTTAACGATAAACTTCACCGTGATTGCTAGACCCTTCTCATTTTATTTATCAAAAATTAAGAATTTCTAAATAAATATAGTTTGAACAAAAAATTTAAATAAAATGAGAAGGGTCTAGCAATCACGGTGACGTTTATTGTAATGTTTGCTGGTTATGCATTGTCGATGTGACGTTAAATAATAAACTGACTCTTGTCAGAAATATTTTCCATTTTTTCATATACGCCAAAATGAAATTGGGAGGCGAAGATTGCTGTACTGATATTGATGGGTGTACTGCTGTAATTAGTGCAGACAGTGGTCACATAGAGAGATCGTAACCAGCAATCATAAGCGTAGACGGTGACATAGTGATTGTTAATTTATTTTTACCCTGTACTTTTTTTTCGGCCGTTGCTATTGACCCCGGCCGTAAAAGTGCATTTTACTTTTTTTTGACCTAAATGATCTTTTTGAAAGTTGCCACGGATCCGAGTATACAGGGTGTGACTGAGGTGTAGTCAAAAAATGAAAAATTTGGTCTAACGCCATTTCTCGCAAAAAAAATTTTTACGTTTTACAATAGCCTTAATCGAGTCTTGCGGTCAATATCTCTAAACGTTTTCGCCCGTTTGGCGATTAAAGGGCGTTTACAAAATTTATTGCAAAATTTTTAAAATGAGGTTACTTTTGATTCTGTTGTTTAAAATTAAACAATTTTTTTAGATCTTTTGTGGAAGAAGAGCGGGATTAGCAAGTTTACACTTAAAACTACCCAATTTAAGTAAAAAACATACACTGCGAGATACAGGGTGACCCAAAAAAAAATTTTAAAAGAAAATCATATGTTTTATCATAAATCTTAGCATGTTCAGTCATTTTAATGGAAAATAATGATATTGGATAGAGAAGCACACTATTTGTTTAGTAATTCAATTCATATCTCTAGACGTTTTCGCCAGGTTGTCGATTAAGGGGCGTTTACGATATTAAAAAAATGGTTCTTTTTAATTCTCTTGTTTTAAATTCGAAATTATTGAATTTAAAACAAGATTAGCAAAATTACATTTCAATTCACCCATTTTAGGTGAACATTTATAAACCGCGAACCTTTATAAACAGAGTGGGTTAAAAAATCATACAAAAGATAAATCAAATGTTTTACCATACAAAAAAAAACATGTATCTTTATTCGGTAAATTTAATCGAAAATAATGGTTTTTAATTTAAAAAAAACCAAGTCCACAGTATTCATATCCGATGACTTTGCGGGCTACAAACCCATTTGTTCTTAATACCTTGTCGGTCCCCCAGCAGTTTGTTGCAACTCCGCAACCCTTCTTGGCATGCTATCCACCATAAAATTTTGGGGAATTGCCTCCCATTCAACCCTCACCATTTCTGTCAACTCATTCAAATTTTGAAATTTATGAGCTGAGAGCCATTTATTCTCAATTTCATTCTACTCCATACGTGCTCTATTACGTTCATATCCTGTGACGTGACCTTGCAGGCCACTCCATTCGTTCGATGTTGTTCTCTCTCAAAATTTCTTGTACGATTCTGGCTCGATGTGGACGAGCATTGTCGCCAATTAAGATAAAACCGTTCCCAAAGTTTCGATAAAAGGGAACAACAATATCACGTATATACATATCCCTGTACCTCTGCGCATTCATACTATCCTCAATCAAAATGACTAAATCTGTTCTTCCATTCCTCATAATCCCGCCCCAAACTGTAATTCCACCTCCCCCAAAAGCAACCCTAGCATTCATGCATTCTTCCATATCTCGTTCATTTCTTTCTCTCCATACCAATAATCGCCCGTCAGATTCATACAAATTGAACCGACATTCATCCGTGAACATTACACTTACTCCATTCATCAATTCCCCAATGAGCATGGACAGCTGCCCATCTCCTTCTTGCAAGTCGGTGTGCAGGCAGCAAAGCTGAACAAGCGGCTCGTCTTCTTGCATGTAATCCACGTTCATGCAGCCTTCTTCGAACTGGATGAAGAAATGACTGCACCCGTTCCTGTTCGGAGGGCTGCATTAACTTGGGTCGCATTTAAGATGCGGCGACGTCGCACTGACTGGCGGCGACTTGTAGAACGCGGTCGACCACTTCGTCCTGTAAGTCTGTAGCCAACATTTCCAAAACGGACATTTCTTTTGAAAACCCTGTGGACGGTGGACCTGGGAGCAGCCATGATGTTGCTGATCTCACTAAGTGAGCAGCCGCGCTCCCGTAACCTGTTTATAAATTAATAATCTTTCTAACTTCCCTACTTGCCTCATAATAACTGATAATTCTCCATCGGAAAATAGCGGCATTTCGATAAAGTGGAATACTGTTAATCTTACAAAAGAAAGAGTCAAAGATAATGTCATTCGATGCCAAAAATTCGAAGCGTCGAAATAAATTGTCACTATTGACAATAGCGTGTTGCTATGGTACTCAACACACGTCTACAAATGCATGCACATAAGATTTTATTTGATTTTTTTTTGCTTCTGTGTGCTTGTGCTTCACTATCCAATATCATTATTTTCCATTAAAATGACTGAACATGCTAAGATTTATGATAAAACATATGATTTTTTTTCAAATTTTTTTTGGGTCACCCTGTATCTCGCAGTGTATGTTTTTTACTTAAATTGGGTAGTTTTAAGTGTAAACTTGCTAATCCCGCTCTTCTTCCACAAAAGATCTAAATCTAAAGTAACCACATTTTAAAAATTTTGCAATAAATTTTGTAAACGGCCTTTAATCGCCAAACTGGCGAAAACGTTTAGAGATATTGACCGCAAGACTCGATTAAGGCTATTGTAAAACGTAAAAAAAATTTTTGCGAGGAATGGCGTTTGACCGAATTTTTCATTTTATGACTACACCTCAGTCACACCCTGTATACTCGGATCCGCGGCACCTTTCAAAAAGATCATTTAGGTCAAAAGAAAGAGGAAGAAAATACCTTTTAATCCTCAAAAAAATTATTAGAATCAAGTATATCAATTTGAAGAAGCAGCCGCTCAAAAAAGAGCAAAAATTTTGCTGTCCCATTCTTTTTGACGAGCAGTTTAGTACGTGAAGTGAGTACTTTACGTCCGTTTGAACAAAAATAACTATTTTGGACGTTAATCGTTATTCCTCCTGCATCTTCAATTTGTGTGTTCGTTGCAATACTTTAAAACGTGTATTTAAATTTTAGACTGTCACTATTCATCCAAATAGTGCATTATTTGAAGAGCTGCCACGTTGGATACTTTACCATGAGCTGGTATTTACTACTAAGGAATTTATGAGGCAAGTTATTGAAATTGAAAGTAAATGGTTATTAGAAGTAGCGCCACACTATTACAAACCCAAAGAATTGGAAGATTCAACCAATAAAAAAATGCCAAAAACTGTAGGTAGAAGTACACGTACTGAATAAATTATTATTCAGAAATGCATTGCCTTTTATTATTTAAAAAAAATCCTGATTCTTCTAATTCGTATTGTGTTTCAGAGTGGGTACTCTTCTGTTTTGAGGACTGATTTTTTTTTTTTGTATTCGTGTCGGGTATCTTAATACTTACACAATCAAGTAGTTTTCGAGCTTATTAGTAGTCATTCCTGTTGACAGTGACATTGGAGGATCATTTTATTAAATGCGTAGAAAAATCTACAGATAATATATCGAATTATAGTCTATACGAAGTCAGTTGAAACAACTGAAAACACTAAAATAGTCGGTGTCTTGTTGAGCATGGGCGGCGTGAAAAGAAAAAAATATTGTGGGACTCTGTTTATAAACGCTAATTGATCGCTTACTCCAATGCAAATTATAAATACCGGACTGCACTGCCTTTGCCACCTGTGCGAAAGATAGGATTGTCTTATGAAGAAAGCAGATGAAGAAACTAAAAATCGGTTTTAAGCCGCCGACCTATAAGAACTGTCGGGTGACCAATTAAACGGTCTTACGGTGCTTACCCGACCCTTGTTAGGGTTTAAACCTTATCCTGTACCCACTATCGCACCAAACCACTCTCAACGGAACCCCAACGCCTCCACTTCTCCAAAAATCCGCGGGGAAGAAGACCTTATTCCTTTATTTCCCCAAAAAAAACTTAAACGCTAATACAAATCTTAAATACTAATACAAAACTTAATAATACAAAAACTTACTAATACCCTAAAAAATCAACTTAACCTACCAGAACTGAACCGTATTTACAATATTTACATATTTTCCACTTCCGGACGCAACCCTATTCCATCTCTAGTCTGGTGAGCCGTCTATTCCTCCCTTATAACCTCCTCCGCCCAATCGTTAACGATGGCCATACCCTTCAGGTCCATCTTTCCGCCACGTCTCAACTGTACGGAGGCCCAATATACTCCCTTTTCTCTCATTCTCACCCTTTCATCACTCTCGCAGACATCAATCACGTGCTCACTCAACTCAACCCCCCCACCACACTCGCCATCACCCCTTCCTTCCTATCCACCCCTATTCATATCCGCCACTCGCCCTCTAGTTTCCTCTACCACCCTGTGCAGGCTGGGTTCTTGCAGCATGCCCCAAGTCCCTTATTTCTACACAACCCCGTTAACTTAGTAACCACCTCTCCCACTCTCCTCGCATGCTCTACAAGAAACCGTTTCCTATCTACCCTTACTCCCAGAAGATCTACCCACTCATCACACTGAACCCTCTAGCTGACGTTTAAAAAAAAAACAGTAACCTCCAACCCAGCCTGACGACCACCAACAAAGAACCCAGTTTCGTGAATTATCCGCAATCAAGAGAATCCTCGATTCCTTTCAAACATTATTTGGACCGATGAATCTAAATTTACCCCGGAAGGCATTTTTAACAGAAACATAATCATTTTTGACATCGAAAAATTCCTCATTGCACCAGGGATTCAGCACATCAAGATAAATTTAGTTTCAACGTTTTTTGTTTGGTCATGAACAATCAAATCCGGTATTTTATTTATGACGAAAGTTTGACTTCACAAAATTTCTTACAAATTATTGAAACTGTTGTCGAAAATTTTATGGAAACCCTTCCTCTGGAACAGTACCGAAATACCTGGTACCAGCTGGATGGAGCGCCTGCGCATTGTACAGATGAATTGAGCCGCGCTTTGTACAGAATTTTTGACGACCGATGGATTCGACGTTTACGGCCATGGAATTGCCCACTTAGATCACCCGATTTTACACCTCTCGATTTTTACGTCTGTGGTAGAATATAAGATTTTGTTTATAAAACAGCAAAGAAGAAGCTTTCCGTGAGTTAGATGAAAGAGAGTTAAGAAGCACTACAACTTACGGTATTGCCACTCGACTCTGGAAATGTTTAGAAACCAATGGACAGCAATTTAAACATTTATTGTAAATATTATAAGTTTATTTGTTTAATTTATTTTAAAATTCCTCCGCCAATCGGCGTCAGGTTTAGATAAGTTTCATTTAATTTTCTGCACGTTTGGCTGATAATTCGGTCACATTCTCCATACATTATGAATGAATTCATAATAGCGGCACTGGTGTAATGAAAAGAATTACACAATTTAAGAAAAGACGTTTGAAACAGTGT
Organism: Ips typographus; assembly: GCF_016097725.1. NCBI lineage: Eukaryota > Metazoa > Arthropoda > Insecta > Coleoptera > Curculionidae > Ips > Ips typographus. The sequence continues at coordinate 240,917 of NW_028098579.1, forward strand.
TAAATTTGACAGATACCTTTTATAACCACTTTAAGGAAAACTGTTAATAAGTCAGAAACGGTTGAAGTTAGGCATAGGAAAAGTATACATAAATTTGTTCTAAATTTAATGTTCTTTGAATACAAACCATAAAACACCCATGGATTTATTTAAAAAAACGAACTTTTGGCAGTTTTTCTATCTGTCCGACTAAAAGGTTGACATTGACCACCCTGTAGATTTTTTTCATTTTCTTTCTCTGGGCTTTTCAACCATGTAGTATTGTATAACTGAGGACAAAAGGTCACATCAGCAAACCTTTCAGAACTTGAGAATTTAATTATTGTTTAGACTACCGTTTTGCTGACAAATTCACTATTTTTATGAAATATTTTAGAATAAGTATAGGGAAGTATTAAGAATAATTACTAGTCTTTTTGCGAGCAATTCAAAAATGAGATTAGAAACAGGGCGTTCCATTGGAAAATAAAAAATTGGGGTTCATTCCGACTGATCTGGCAACACCGCAAAGTCCAAACTATTTTAGAAAGAGAGTTTGTACCCCCTCCCCCCCAGCCTACACTCTAAATTTCAACAAAAAATGTTAAGCGTTTCTCTGGATACTTCTAATATACCATCACCGTGAATCACCCTGTATATTCATCCCAGTAACTTAACCAACTAACCTTTTGATTGTGTTCAGTGTTATTTAATTGGTCCTAATGTTCTACGAAATAATTGTTTGCTCCAACAAAGTTCAAACCGTTATCAGAATGAATATTGGCAGGTAAACCGCGTCTTGAAAAAAATCTTTTTAAATAATTTAGAAAGCTATCCGTGGTTAAATCCTTAGCAAGTTCAATATGAACCGCTCTAGCAGATAAAAATACATATGTACGTATTTACGACTTTGCTTTTTCTAAGCGTACCTTCCTTTATTAGGATTGGACCAGCATAGTCAACTCCACAGTTATAAAATGGCCTGCAAGGGGTCACTCTAGAACGTGGTAAAGATCCCGTCAGAAATCCAATAGGTTTCGGATCAACTCTGCGGCACCTTACGCACCCCTTGACAATTCTTTTAAGACAAATGTACTCACAAAAAATGATGTGTGTGTGTGTGTGACAAAATTTACCTCCACTTTGAGAACATGGACTACTACTACAAGTTGAACTATTTTAAAGCTATACGCTCACCCGTATAATCATGCGTTTTTTGGCAGTGAATTACAGAAAAACTACTTGTTGTATTTGATCCAATCTTTCAATATTACGTAGATAAATCTCTGTAGGTTGGGTTAAATTAAAAAACTAAGCTACAAAAGTTCATAAATTCAAGGTATTTCGGACTACATTTATACCCCATTATAAGTTCTTTAACCTTCTAGTTTACAATGCCTAATTTTTTTTATGATAACCAAATTTGCGACCAGGATTCACTGCCAAAATACCCCATGTTTCGAGACATTTTTCCGCCAAATTTCACAACTATTATAGTATGTCTCGTTTGTCGAACCGTTTAACCTCGTGTTGCACTCATAATAGTTATTTGTAGAGTCCGGATTTCTAGAAATTTTGCTTTTTGTAAATAATCAAGAGCAACCAACCTTTGACATCTAGTGGGAACGATTTATGCAAAAACGCGTCATTTGACAGATTTTGCTGATGCTTTTTTTGCTTTTTTATTCGTTTTGTGCTTATTTTAGTTTTTTGTGCTTATTTACTGCTATTTTTGTATGGTTTAACTAGTTTTTTACAAAACAAACTTTTCAAGTTTTTAAAAATAAACTAAACTAATAACTGCTTTGACAAAAAATTGCTATATTGAGATATTGAAGGCTTCTGAACGACAAAAACATGTTCCAAAATGTATCAAATTACAAATTTAAACTGACATTTCCATTCAAAATTTCCAAATACTCCTGAAGTAGTCTAAAAAACATTCCAAAACACTATAAAACCTCTAAAATGCTTTGCAAAACTTACCAAGCAGCCTACAAGCTTCTAAAAGCTTCCAAATGCTTTTCAATTTATCTAGAAACTCTCAAAAGCTTCCTTCCGTATGCTTCTAAAGCAGTTTAACATCTTCCAAAAGTTTCTCAAACCGTCTACAAAGTTTCAAATGTCTTAAAGGCAGGGTAGAACCTTCAAGGCTCTTTAAACTGTCCAAACACCTTCCAAATGCTCCTAAAGTAGTCTAAAAAGGTTTTAAAACACTACAGAAACTCCAAAATATGTATAAAGCCTTCCAAAACAGTCTAGAAGCTTCCAAAAACTTTTAGAACACTCTAAAGGCTTCCAAATAATCTTCAACTAGTCTAGAAGCTCTCAAAAAATTTCAAGGCAGTCTAAAAGCTTCGGTATGCTTCTAAAGTAGTTTCAAAGCTTTCTAAACTTCAAATTCACATGTCTTAAAAGCAGTCCAGAACCTTCAATGCTCCTAAAGTAGTCTAAAAAGATTTCAAAATACTACAGAAACTCCAAAATGCTTCTAAAGCAGTCGGAAGTCTTTCAAAATAGTCTAAAAGCTTCCAAAAACTTTTAGAACACTCTAAAGGCTTCCAAATAATCTTCAACTAGTCTAGAAGCTCTCAAAAAAATTCAAGGCAGTCTAAAAGCTTCGGTATGCTTCTAAAGTAGTTTCAAAGCTTTCTAAACTTCAAATTCACATGTCTTAAAAGCAGTCCAGAACCTTCAATGCTCCTAAAGTAGTCTAAAAAGATTTCAAAATACTACAGAAACTCCAAAATGCTTCTAAAGCAGTCGGAAGTCTTTCAAAATAGTCTAAAAGCTTCCAAAAACTTTTAGAACACTCTAAAGGCTTCCAAATAATCTTCAACTAGTCTAGAAGCTCTCAAAAAAATTCAAGGCAGTCTAAAAGCTTCGGTATGCTTCTAAAGTAGTTTCAAAGCTTTCTAAACTTCAAATTCACATGTCTTAAAAGCAGTCCAGAACCTTCAATGCTCCTAAAGTAGTCTAAAAAGATTTCAAAACACTACAGAAACTCCAAAATGCTTCTAAAGCAGTCGAAAGTCTTTCAAAACAGTCTAAAAACTTTCAAAATCATATAGAACAGTCTAAAAGATTCCAAACGCTTTTCAACTAGTCTAGAAGCTCCCAGAAGGTATTAAAGCAGTTTAGAAGCTACCAAAAAATTTTGTGAACCGTGTAAGAGATTCCAAATGCCTCTAAAGAATTTCAGAACCTTCCAAATGCTCTCAAGTAGTTCAAAATACTTTTGAAAGTTTTTAAAACAGTCTAAAATCTTCCGTATGCTTCTAAAGCAATTTTAAATTTTCAAAAATTTTCTAGAAATTGAACTTAAAAAAAACTTGCATCTCTGAAAGAGTTTTGTGCTTTTTACAGATTTTTATGCTTTTTTAAGAAAATTATTTTGCTTTTTAAGCGCTTTTTTTCACAATTTTAGTGCTTTTTAATCCTAGACTCTAGTTATTTGTATACCTAGGCCGTGAAATGGTATTTTTTTGGCCGAAAGAAAGTTTGGCGTCTGAGGCCGTTTTACGGCCGAGGAAAACAATCTTTAGGACGAAATAGTATATTCTATATTAAGAGCGGAAAGTATATATTTGCCGCTTGCACATGAAATTTGCAGCTTGAGGCGAAGCCGAACGCTGCAATCATGTAAAAGCGGCAAAAGTACTTTTGGCTCGAAATATAGACGATATTTTTTCGACGACTGCTGTGGGGCGGATTAGAAGGACAACTCACATCATTTTCGTCGCTCGAACTCATTGTCACCGATAAATCACTTTGACGGAATGTGGTTATTTCAAACAGGTATGTCAAGCGTTGTTATGGAAACGCCGAAAAAAGTTGGTGACTAGATTGTTAGTAGAAAGCGAAAACGCTCTAGAGCAGAAAATCTCTCTTTCTGCTCGCGCGCGGCAAATAACCCCTTTCTGCTTCTAAATGGAAGCGTACATGAGGTACTTTCAAAGTAAGTCGTCGAAAATAGTACATTCTATATTAAGAGCGGAAAGTACATATTTGCCGCTTGCACATGAAAATTGCAGCTTGAGGCGAAGCCGAACGCTGCAATCATGTAAAAGGAAACAGTTGAATACCGATACAGACATTTTACATCAATTAGGCCTAGAATTTGACGTAGAATTAAAATATCGAATAAGAAGTTGGTCAATGTATTTAAAAAAAACATGTTTGGTTCGTTACTTAAAATTGGGACACCCTGTATTATAACTCTTTATCTAAGAGAGAAGTAGACCTAAATATCTACTAGTTTTGTGTTTAACGTTTTTTGCTAAAATCAAAATCAAGGAAGTTAAAGGGGTGGTCAAAATTCAATCAATCACCCTGGTCAAAATTGAATCAATCACCCTGTACATACAGTGTGTCCCAAATTGGTTCTACATGTATTGGGATCTCGGTAACCGTAAGAGCTACAAAGTCGGTTAAATGGGGAAAGTTTTAGAGAATTTTATGTAAAACTTATTCCCGGTTTCCAAATTAGAGTATCTTCGTTTTCCGGAAAATTGGTAAAACGTCATTTTTAACAATTGCTAGCTTCTTTACTAAGCCAAAGAGAGTTTTGAAACTAAGGCATTATTAGGGCACTTTTTTACGTAGAACACGATGACGTAGTCTATTGTCATTGGTTTCCGAGATATGGATGATAACTTTGTAAATTCTTATAGCCACTATCTTGAATTTTTGCATTGAAAAAAAATTGAATAGAAACTCTTAGAAAAGTCAGGTCTGCATAAGGAAAGGGGTTTAGAAATACGGTCCTTTATTGCTTCAAAAGCTTTTTGATTTACGATAACACCCTAAAAAACAAATTTTTGCAGTACTCAGTACCCACTCGAAACTCTACTCCTACTCGTACACTAACTAAAACCTCTGATTATAGATTAATTACCTTGTCACATCTAGTGACCACTTTGCTTTCATTTTTCACGTAAAAAAAGCAACAAGTCAACAACTTTTGAAACTGTATAATATTAAGCAAGCAAGTCATAAGCAGGCAAAATAAACAGGCAAACACAAGCTAACCAGTTAACAGAGAATCACGGATCCTAGAGCCACCCGAAGTCCCAAAAAACCCCGGTACCGGGATCCCGGAACCGGAAGCCCTAGCTTCCGAGATTACAAAAAAAATATTGAAAAAACTGACCACTGACTGATAGGTCATTTGTTACAAAATATGACAGTATGTGACAGTGTGTAGGTCATCTTCAAAATGAAATTAGTTTGGATTTCCACCACTTCCATCGTTAGCTATCAAATGACAGAAATGTGAAATTTTTAAGGTTAAATTGACAATATTGACAGAAGAACATGCTTATATGGAGTTTACGGGGTCGCTGAACACGACACCTTTACACGTCAAAATGACATTAATTAAGTTTATTTACCATAACTAAGTTGATGTTTACTTTGCCGTATTTCTTGCTCTATAACAATTTGTAGCTTTTGTCTGTACGTATCAAATAGGTTCAGTCATCAAATACGCTATCAGCATTGGTTTCGTCAGAAAATGACAATATGTCAAACGACAAATCGTTGTAAAGATCGTGGTAGAGTGCCACTTTTTTTTCATTCGGAAATTTAAATTTCCATACATTATATTTGCTTATCTTCTTCTTAACCTTTTGTAACATTCTTTCACGGTTAGGTATATGTCAATATGTCACAAAATATGACAGCCTCAAGGTGAACTCCGAAATGGTGACAAATTATAGTTTTTACCTTTTGAGAATGACATAGACTTTTTACATCTTTGTTTCTCGCATATCAAACATATGAAATGAACAATTTTAGCAAAAAAGACACTCTGTTAATTTTTACATCCTGTCTTATTAAAAACGTTGTCATTTACTGTCACGGTCTCCCTCAACTCTATGTAAACACCGATCTTATTGGTTGAAAATTGTGAGGTTTTGTTTATCAATCCCAATCCTCTGACCGGTTTCGCCGTATTACGGCTTATCAGAGGATTAGGATTGATAAACAACAACAAAACCTCCCATTACCGTTACCACACAAAGTACCGAGGGTCGTCACGAGTTGTCGGCTAGAGGAGACCAGGTCTGGGAGTTTCTAATTGGTGGAATTAGAACTTGGAATGTTGGAAGAAAGGGGGTAACCGCCCTATTGAAGTTAGTTCAAAGAAGTCCGAAGTATTCGGAGTACAGTCTTCCCAGTCTTGTCCAGACAGTCAGTGCTGTTTCGCCGTGCGCCGTAGCACCCAGCCACAGACTTCGCTCACGCCACAAAATGTAGTCGTCCCGAATTCTTCACCGGGTTCGTAAATTAATTAAATAGTAAACCATTTCCTAAATTATAATAAATCGCGAGTGTCAAACCCTCCAGAAAGCTGCCCTCATCATTGTTTAACAAATGTATGGATTTATTATTGTAATATTTTGTGCATGTAAAAGGTATTGTTTAAAGTGTTACTTTTGGGAATTATGTTTGAAGGTTTTATTCCGATTCACTAAGTTGATAAACCAACCCTTTAGTCAATTAGTTTTAACTGTTATTTATTTATTAAATTATATTTTTCTACCAAGTGGTTTGATTCTACCTCTGAAACAAGATCTCGGTAAAGGCGTTTATTAAAGTAATAAACGCACATCTCGTGTGCCACAAAACCTCACCATTTTCAACGATTTTTCTTTTTAAGGTTTGGTTGTGTTTTTTTCTTTTAAGTGATAGTTAATAATATTAAGATAGGATGCACTCAAATTTTCAATACCGGTTCGTTTATTAATCGAATATTTTCCCTAACCATCTCATGAAGTAAACGTTTCCTATAATTACCTTGCCTTCCAATTATTTGTGTGTTAGCAAAATTAAAATTATGGCCCGTTTATTAAAATTAAACTCCTTTTCTGAAGTAGATAATATCAAAATAGCCCTCAGCAGTGAAAACACTATAAAGAAATAGTATATTACATACTCAGGTGGAAAATGTTTTATCTCGAGACAGAAATTAAACTTTCTACCGTGGTTTGTATACTATTTTATTTTCAACCAGTTTTTCAAAATCTCATCGAACTTTTAATAAATCTTTCAGATGAAACATTGATTGCTAATAGTCTCTAACAATAAGGTAGTGAGTGAGTGAGTACTTTCCACCCGGGTGGAAAGTAAAAGCAGGTAATTTTCATCTTTCCACCTGGTTTACACATAAGAAATAACGTTATTACATACCTGGTTGAAAATAAAGACATTTTACTCATTTAAAGGCACCCTCAAATATTATGTCACAGTCCAGCGTGATCTACAAAGTTTCCTGTTTGGCTTGCAATGGTTGTTACATTGGACAGATGTGTTTATGAACACAGAAACGATTGTAAAAATGCTACTACAAAGCGCAATCCTACGGCATTGGTGGAACATAAGCTAAGAACGGGCTATAATTCGAATTTAGCTAACACCCAAATAATTGGAAGGCAAAGTAATTATAGGAAACGTTTACTTCATGAGATGGTTGCGATTACCCAGGAAAACATTCAATTAATAAACAAACCAATATTGAAAATTTGAGTGCATCTTATATTAATATTATTAACTATCACTTAAAAGGAAAAAACACAACAAAATCATAAAAAGAAAAAAGGGCCCCAAAAAAAAACTGAAATGTGGATGTCAATGCCGACTAGACCGACAGATTCATTTGAATTGTCCAGTGTATATCAAATTTGGCCGTTTTAAGTACTTACTGTGTTTACGGTTCTACAAAGGCAAAATACAAACTTACTTTACTTTACTTAGTTGCTGTATACAATATCAAAATATCGGATATCTGAAAAACGGTCAACTTCTAAAACTTAGAAAAAGTATAACTTTATACTATTTAACGTAAAAAAAACACATGAGAATCATATTTTGAAGTCGTGTGTCCGTTTTAGTGGCGTAGAAAAAGTTTGAGTCTTTTTAAGCAGTTGAAAAAGTTGCAATAATAGCGCTCCCTATCAGCTACTGCAAAATAGATGAAAACTTCGTATTTACCGACTTGCAAAACCCTCTTATACAAATTGTCAAAAATCTATATCAAAAGACCTTGATGATAATAATAAAAAATCAAAAACAAAATTTCAACTTTTACACCCTGTATCTTTCTTAATATTAACTTTCGGTATAGGACAATTTAGCTAAATCGTATTATTTTGATGTCAGGAATATGCTGTAGCTCGATGTCCCATTACTTATGATCCACCGTTCTGTATATTTAAACTTTTTCAAGATACAGAATGTCCTATTGAAAAAAGAAACAATCTCTGAAACCTTGGAGTTACATTAAAGTTACTTTTGGTAATTTCTCAAAAAACCGATCGTTTTTGAAGAAAGTGATATAATTATGATTTAAACGACTGATTTTATAATTTTCTTTCGCTTTACGAACGCTTCATTTGTTTTTTTTAAACGTTCATTATAAAAAAACGAGTGAGAAAAAAGGCGAACGCCGAGAGAGACTCACTCATTCGTTGTCTCTTTCGCCGTTCGCCTTTTTTCAATGCATGTTCATTGGAGTTGCAGTTTTGCAGTTGTATGGTACGAATACGGACCGTTCCATATGAAAAAAAAATCAGTGAGAAAAAAGGCGAACGCCGAGAGAGACTCACTCATTCGTTGTCTCTTTCGCCGTTCGCCTTTTTTCAATGCGTGTTCATTGGAGTTGCAGTTTTGCAGTTGTATGGTACGAATACGGACCGTTCCATATGAAAAAAAAACCAGTGAGAAAAAAGGCGAACGACGAGAGAGACGACGAATGAGTGAATCTGTCTCGGCGTTCGCCTATTTTAGGTTTGTCGATGCATGTAAGGGAAGCAAGAAAAGTAAGGGGTCGTAACATTTTAAATAAAAAAAAGCGAACAACGAACAAAACCCCAGAGGGGTCTGGTTCGCTGTTCGCTATTTTTATAGAGGTCTCGTCTCACCGACAAGACGATTCCTCCAGCTAGGTGTTCAAGTCTTGGCAGTTTACAGCATGGTAACTGTTCCACTAGACTACACCCGCCTAATATTAAGTCGAAAAGAATAATACTTTGATGTGGCAGAATGTTTCTCCCCGTCCTATTCATTTTTCTGTGGCCAGAACATATATTCTTAGCTTAAATGAACAGGACTCATTCCAATACATCGAAAGAATCTGCCTCACCGATAAGACGAGTGGTAAGTGTTCAAATCATGGCAGATTACAGCGTGGTAACCGTTCTACCAGACTACACTTCAACCCAGTTTCAACATCGAAACTTTTTTGGTGCGACGACCAGGATAAACACTGGCCGCCTAAGTTTCAATGTTTTGAGTCTTACAACCCACGAAACTTTCGTAACAACATACGGTAAACACTTGACAACTTCGAAGAAGCGGAACGTTTTTTGCCGACCTACTCATTGTTTGCAGCCAGCAAATTTTGTTATACCTGCTAGCTCAAATAAGCAGGACTCATTCCGCAAACGCAGTCATCGAGAGAATTGCGAAAAATCGTAATGAACTCTATAAAGTGAGCACCGCATAATAATTGTGGATGTTAATACTTAAACGTCTTCGGTATTGTTTCACATATGGAAACGAGACATTTTCACAGCATACTAACGCCTTCCGATCATTAAAACAAACGGTAGATGTTTTTTCTTATGCTCACGTCTCGTAAACAACGAAACACCGAACGGCGTTTGACACGACAACAGTCTTTTTTGTGTTGAACCGTTTTGACGCACGTGCGACACCGCTACAGGCGGAAATCTTTAAACTTGCATAACACACACAGGGTCCTGTGCAACCGCAGTACCTGTATTTTGCCAGTCAACGTTTCTAAACACTAGACTGTACGTCGCCATTTTGTCTCAATAAATCTTCGATTTCGTCATCGTGTCTAATCTGTCCAATTCTACTATTACCGTCCGCAACTTCCAGTTACAAGTGAAAGACGACTTACACGACTACTAGATCGAACAGAGACCCTGCGACGCGTGCCATCTGATCAACCACCTTCAATCGCGTTTTCTGTTCTACCTGAACGACGATTGACCACCGTGACCCCATCCGACGAATTTTTTATATTCGCCGACCTGAAGCATAGCTTTCAAAAGGTCGTTCTTTTAATTGGCAAACACGTCTGACTGTTTTTGTTGTCGTACGCACATCGAAGCAGTTTCGTTCAAACGAGTCCTCGCATAACGAGGACTCCAAAGTTCGAGTCAATCGGGTGGTGTGTATCTAAAGGACGAACTAATTCCTCGTTCATGGACGACGCCTTGCACGTCTCCAATCCCTAACACGAAGGATAACCATCACATTGCTTAACAACGCGAGGATCCTTCAGTGTGACGCGCAACCGGCCCAAGACATCCAAGAGCTTCACAGACACTTGGTTATCACCCCTGCGACTTAAAGCCGCTGTCCCTCTAAGAAGAATTGCCACTTTTAGACCAGACACAGATAGAAGCGAACTCCTAACTGGCTGGTCTAACACTAAGAACGGCCAGACCACAACTCTTTAGATGTCCGAACCATACGAGGTTAATTCAGTCCTTTCAACCACAAAACTAGTTACCCCTGAGTTTAGTTGAGGCCTGTATAATATTCGTCACTACCATACACTTATTTCAGTGGATTGGAATCGAACCCAGATTCCTTTTACAAGTCTTTCGCGGTTTCACTTTTTTGCCTTCAACTTATCGATCCAATGAACCCTTCCGATTTAATGGCACGGCATGCGTGCCCTGGTTTAATCGCATTTGGACCGTAACGCATACCACGCTCACATTGTCCGCGATCGCGCTGTGTGAACAGTTCCGAATTTTCCGCGCGTCGGCTATCTCCCCAAAAAGCGAGAAGAAATACGTCCGCCGCATCGAAAAGAAACGGAACCGGAAGGGTAGTCGACCAGTCACACGAAGAATCCGACGAGCGAAACTTTTAATTCACATAATTAACAATCGCTATCGGAAATCAACGGACTTAGAGGACCCACTCGCTTCCAGGCGGGAGACCAGTCGCAGACCGGAAACTCCCTAATAAAGCGCACGGAATTGATACCGCGACTCCGGCCGGAAATCAAGCGCGTAACCCTTTCGATTGCACGGCCGGTCGTTGGCCTCAATCCGAACTGTACCGTCGATGAGTAGTCTCGCAGGAACGTAGAAAGGTAAGGGGACGTAAAAGTTATTTTCTTATATCAACTACATTCAATAATTTTAAAACCGATAAGTAATGGAACGTAGAAAAGTGGAACGGAAAAATGTCTAAGCTCGCGGAAAGCTCAATATTCATCGTAGATGTTGCTACTGCGGAAATTAGGAAGCGCTAGGGTTTTCTCTTTGCGTAGAACTATAACACTTGGGTATTTTTCCGTTTTTTTACCCTGTTATGTGCCAAAACGTGACAGGCTCCACAAACCACCCCCAATTTCGTAACTTTCCCGATCGCTGGTTATTATTATTATTATATTATTAATCATCCTACGGAAAAATGCTTCAAATAAAAGATGTTCGTCCCCTTGAGCACTATAGTATTCCGTAGTGAAACAACTGGCAAGATTTTTCCTTCTGGCCGGAAAATCGGAAAAAGTCTAAGATTTTGCGAATTTTGCAAAACACTCGTGCCTTCAGCACCCTATTTTTCAGCCCCTATGGCATCAACCCTGTTCATTTTTACAGAACAAGTAGAGAACATCCCAACAAAACTTTTAAAGGTGAAAGCAATATGCTTCAACTAAAATAACTGTCATTTTAGGGACGTCAAATGTCAAAAATACGAATTCGGGGTCAGATTCTTTTCCGCTGTAACTTTTCAACCCCTTAAGGGATTTTGATTAAAAAATGTCAATTCGTAAAACTTTTTGAGTACTTTCCATTTATGGAAATAGTTTTTGGGAATATTGGGATCTTCACCCCTAAAAACTACCCTTATTAGTTTTTCACCCTTAAAGAACCACCCCAGGCGGTTAAAAGTGGTACCAATCGCTTCGGCTCGTGGAGTTACATAATAAAACAGTTTATTGCGTTTAGTTTGCTAAATCCTGAGGGATTTACGGGCCTCGAAAGTTTTCGTTCAGACATTGGTATGCGGACGTTTTCCGGAAAACGCGTCTACCGATTTTCTTCATTCAAGTGGTATTTTACTGAGCTGGTCGAGTTCTATAAGTGTACCAATTTTTAGCACGCTAAGTTAAGCGGCTTGGAAAATAGAAAGTTATCGGGGCGCAAAATTTCAAAACGTAACTTTGTCGGGAATTTTTTGAATTTGGCATTGCGGACACGGTGCGGTTGATTCGTTTTACCGATGCCCGTCGATTACGGCGTGAATCGGTTCGAATCGGCCGAAATCTAATATAATTACGGGTCAGTTTTCGACCAAAGAGAGTTTGTTTTAGGGTGTCAGATGGAGCTACGCTCGTCTGCTTAGTAATTTTCACACTTAGCCTACAAATCCACACTAATGACGTCACAAGTGACTTAGTCAAAAAATTTGTCAGGTTAGCAAACTTTCAGTTTTGGATCAACCAGTGCCATTCTGACGTTTCTGGAGGGATTTTTGTGAAAACCGCGATTTTCCCGGGCTATTTTTGCAAGATAATTAATCGCGTTTTTTCCGACTTTTGAAATAGTATAACAAAATAATTCAATAAAAACTAATTTTTCCTTAGTTAGCTTTGAGTTAATGAGACGTTTTATGAAGATTACTTGGTAGTACTTGTCACACGCAATTGGCCTGAACATACTTAGTCACAAAGGTCAGTCACTTGCTGTATAAATAACTATTAAATCAGTCTGAATGACATTCGACTATTTACAGATGTAAACAAACAAACATCAATGTTACATCTACGGGGCGCGGTGCAAATTTGATGGAACTGTAATTTTAGTTTTTTTTTATATAAGAAGTCGAAATTTAATAAAATACGGTATAAAACACGTGACTTAAACCGGTTTATTCACTCGAATAAGTCACTTGCTGTATAAATCACTATAAACTTGCACTTAACATTATAAAAAATTTAAATTTGGCAAAAAATAAAGTTCCTAAAATGATGATATTTCTCTTGGAAACATAAATGAGCTGTTTAAGTTAGAGATAATTCTGACAAATCTCTTTTTCTGCTTAACCTAAATAGTTCAGCAATGCTTGTATAATAATAACATTTTCTGTGGAGGTTTTTTTTTGTAGATACATTTTTAACTATGCTTTACTTGCTCTAATGTTCGTCCGAATTATCGTGTATGACAAGTATTGTCAAATAATGACATTTCACAAAACGGCCCATTAACTCAAAGCCAATAACTAAAGTAAAATTAGTTTTTATTGTATTATTTTGTCATTTATCAAGCAAATCATTAGTTATTATACATCACTAAAATCAGAATAAAACGTACTATTTGGTGGGCTAAAAATCCAATATGGCGCCCATAAGAAAAAAGAAAGTTGATGATGACTGCCAAAAAATGAAACGTCGTGTGGCAAATTTGAATTCATCATCGAATAGCTAGGAAAAAGTGGCAATGAAAAGATGCGTTTAGTTTTGGGATATCTCTTCAAACAAGGTAAGAAATAAATTAAAACAAAAAATCAAATTTTCGGAAGCACTAGGAAAGTCAAAATTTTTAAAACGGCATTTAGTTAAGTTTTAAATTGCGCAACTTTGCCCCAATTTAAACTTTCTCGTATCTCTTATAGTTTCCGAGATCCCAATGGTGAGGGTCGAATTTGAATTACCCTGTATAGCGTCGGTTTTGTCAATTCACTTGATTTTTAGAGACATTTTCGTGACTTAGAGGTTGTTGACAATCGGTTCCGAGTCGTATCTTAGCGACTAGAGCCACACCAGCAAGTTACAGCTGAACTGCACTACACCGGCGTCACCAACTCCGAAGTGTAAAATTGTGCCACGACTTTGCTAGCGTTTTTCCGCGTAATTGTGTGATTTTCCGGGAAATGATAAAAGGCAATACGCATATAGTGTAGTGGGTGGGTAGACAGCGCACTTTGGATTATACCAGCCTCAATTAAGCTACACTTGGATTAAAACTAAAGATGGTTAGGTATGTAAGTGTAAGCCTTTGTACTTTTCAGCCTTACTTTCCCCGTAGAAGCTAGTGAGCGTGAGTTGCAACCAGGACCGTCAAAGTGACAAGTTGTCACTAGTCTACTTTGTCCGATTGTACATTATTTAGTAGCTTATTTTGTAGTTAGCTGGGGCGACTTTTTCCACTAACCCACTGTATAATTTACAGGAGCAGCCAGTGCAGTTGGTACTGCGGAAGTGTACGCGAAAGCGAAGCTTTTGGTATTTTGGGGTTCTTTCCCTAACTTGGAAAGGATCACTAACATAATCGTGGTTAATAGTGTATATTTTAGCACAAGATTGGAAAAAGTCGCATAACTGTTATTTAACCGTGATGTCATAGGGAACTCACGCTATTAATTAAAAGTTACTGTGTTATTCGCAACTGTCACTTGGGAAGTAGTTAATTAGCTTTCTTTTGACTAATTAGAACGTGGATGCTGCCTTAGTTATTTTGCTGTAAATAATCCAGGTGTAGCATCCATTTTAGACTTGGTTGCTTTAATTAACCTCAGAGCCATTGTTTTTAGTGTTAGGGTTATGTTTAGTATGTTTAGTTATTCCTATTGTATAATTAGTTTTTTATAATTAATTATTGTCAAGTTGGATAGGTGTACACCACCAGGAACCTTGTTATTAACTTTGACTTTCATATTTTTATTTTAATTTTGATACATATACAGGGTGTCCGGAAAATACGTGTACAACGTTTGACGACAGACTTCTGACGTCAAAATATGTCGATCTAAGCCGACTTAGTTATATCCAAAATTGTCTCGTTTAGCCGGTAGAGGGCGTCAAAAATTTGTAAAAATATTGGTTTTTTACTAAATTACGTGAAAACCTGCTAATGGATTTTAATGAATTTTAGTATGTAGACTAATACTATAAAATGACGTTTTCTAGTAGTATAGTCACCGGCTGTAAATAAGTGGAAGTGTTATAAAAGTGATATAATACGTCAACATTTCTCCTCATTTTTTATATGAACGGCGTTATGACAACCCAGATATTTTTGTCGAGTGACCGGAAGTATTTTGAAGCTATTTTACCTCTTTAATATTTCCCGGTGGATGAGCTGTTTCGCCAGAAAAAAAAAATTTACAATTACCTGCATACATCAAAGTAGGTATAATAAAGTTGAAATTATTTATTGTAATAAACTAAGTAAACCAAAAACATTACTTAAGCAAATGTGTAAAATGACCGCCATCTTGCTGAATACACTTATCAATACTCTTTAAGAAATGAAATTGTACCCAATATTTTCAGTCAAACGTTGTACACGTATTTTCCGGACACCCTGTATATTGTACCGTCGTACTCCTTAATGACACACTTCTTGTACAACACTGTATATTGTTTACAAACAATAAACTGACACTGACTTTTAACCTCGTTATCTGACAACTTCGACTTCACTACAACCATCAGCTCAACAACTAACTAACCAGGCCTGGTTCAGCTGCTTATATAGGCTTCCATGGTTTCTAGAAAGTTCCCAAATATTCATGAAATTGACTTTCTCTCTCACACTCATTAAGCTATAACATAAATCTCTCTCTATATTTTATCAACGGAGCCAGGATTTTCTAGAACACAGACAAAAGAATGTAGAACGTAAACAAAGCAACGTAACATACAGGGGTAACAACAAATAACTAAAGAAATCCTAACTAATAATCAAAAGTTCGCTTCGCAACAATATAATAATATTAATACTATCTAAAATCATTTTTTGATCACATATTTGAAAAAAACTCACATTTCTGGTTATGTAAGGATCACAATAATCATATTATGTAAATATAACTAAAAAGCTAGTAACTCTTAAAATTATATTATAAGTAGAGTTGACAAGTTTTTGCTTGTCGAGCATATAGGTATATTTTATTATACCTATAGTAATTTTCAATTTGAACCAAAATGTCTCTTTCAAGTGCCATGAGCATAAATGCCTCTATATTGTTTTGGTTTAAATTATTTCTTAATCTATTTAAAATAAATTTTAATTTTGAAAATGATCTTTCACAGGAAACTTGGCTGATAGAAAGTGTAAAAATGTATTTATACACTCTTGAAAGCTGACTGTAGGCTTCTGCATACAAATTATATTTATATAAGACGTTATAACAACATAAGATGCAGTTTTTACATGTTTTACATGCCATATTCTTAAACTTGCAGTCTTCATCTTTGTTGCAGTCATAGAGAGTTTTGGAGAGTTCAGGCCATTTGCAAGCAAAATTTTCTAATTCTTGTTTTAATTGGTGTTGGTTAATATCGGGAAAAAATGGTTTAACTTTAGAACAAATTGCTTCTAATGCTGAATTTGGTATTTCCCGAAGATTTGAAAATTCTGATGGATGTAAACACTGAAAATCCATATACAATTCTTTATAATTTAAAAACTTTGATTTAAGACACTGAATGACTGTATCTATTGTAACATTAAATACTTCGAATCTGTACTTCTCTTTTGGGCTTAAAGATGACTCCAGCTGAAGTTTCATCAGGAAATCTCTTAGGCTTTCTTATACGGCTTTGCTGAAAATCTTCTTCGACATTTAGATCGCTACCTCTTTCTTCAAAAATTGTATTGACTTTTGCAATATAAAGTTTTGTTTTTGTGTAGTCTTTCAAAAATTTCTAGAATACAGTGTGGAACAGCCAAATGGAATAAATTCGATAACGAATAAATGAGAGCGTGTTGGGAAAAACGCTTGGACACGTCGATTTGTATTTTTAGATGCGCATTTTAAAAAAATTATATAGGGTGTGTCATGTGACAGTGGCCGATACCAACTTTTTTATTTTAAATACCACCCCCTGTATATTATTAGTTTTTTGGATTCTTCAGAAAATTCTAGACATAATTCATGTACAATGTCCCATACCTATCTTAAACTGTTTCGGAAATATCAAGTGTTTTCAGATGTATTACAAAAGTTAACATTAAAAAAAGAAAATTATTTTATTTCACAAATTCGCTACATTACACTCAATACTTACTTTCGCGGACATTTTGAACATCTCTTACATTGAAATTATTGTTTTTTTGTTTTTTTTACATTATTTGTGAAATAAAATAATTTTTTTTTTTAATGTTAATTTTTGTAATACATCTGAAAACGCTTAATATTTCCGAAACCGTTGAAGATAGGTATGGGACATTGTACATGAATTATGTCTAGAATTTTCTGAAGAATCCAAAAATTTAATAATATACAGGGGGTTGTATTTAAAATAAGAAAGTTCGTATCGGCCACTGTCACATGACACACCCTATATATTTTTTTTTTTTTTTAAATGCGCATCTAAAAATACAAATCGACGTGTCCAAGCGTTTTTTCCAACACGCTCTCATTTATTCGTTATCGAATTTATTCCATTTGGCTGTTCCACACTGTATGGTTTGAAATCAAACCGGTGGATTGACAGCTGTCATATAATAATTGTTTGCAACGTGATCTAAGCTTTTTGTGACAATTGCCATCCATAGGCGACCTGACCATAACAATTATTGAAGACCTGTTACAAAGAAAGTGGAGTTGTTACATGAAAAATTTCTAAAAATAATAAAGCTGTAATTATTGTTTGAAATTTCAGAAATGCTTCTAATAAACTGTTTTGCGGTAAACCAAGTTTCAGAATTAAAATTTTTGTCGGTTGATATAGAAAAAAGCGCCCAACATAGATCAACGTAAATATCATTCTGATCATTAATCAGAATTATTGGCCCCTCAAACTGCAGTGACAAACCGGCCCAGCGGGCTGCGCCCGCTTTCCCGCCTGGCCAGTCCATCACTGATCATCAGAGTGAGTAATGGCCATTACGTATGAATAGACTACTAAATTTTTTCTACAATTCTCTGTGCTAAGTATTCATATCAAAAGAAAATGGCTGCATTTGTTTTCCCGCTCCATAGCGCTCAGATCGAATGTGACGTCCCAATGACGTAATTTGACAATTAGTCAAATTATTCAACTATCATTTCTGGCATCCAGGTGACTATACTGGAATAAAGGTTTCGTTCTTTGGTTATCATGCCCTATAGCCTCTCTGATGAGCCGTAATACGGCGAAACCGGTCAGAGGATTGGGATTGATAAACAAAAAACAAAACCTCCCCATTTTTAACCAATCAGATCGGTGTTTACCGAATGATGCGGCATTAATGGAGCTGTTCCTAGATTTGGGAACGCCATCTGTACTTTCTAACTCATAGAGTTGAGTACAGATGTCACCAGATGTTGCACAACAACTAGTCAAATTATGGTTTTGCCAAATTCCGTCATAGTGACGTCACATTCGCTCTGCTCACATTTTTTTTACAAAAAATTCTGGTTTTTGTTAAACTGAAATAACCAGAGAGGCAGAAAACACACTCAACTGACATGAAGTGATATGAATTATAGTTTGGCCCATAATTTGGATATTTGGGCAGTTACGGATCTGAAACTTTCACTGAGGTTAGTAAATTGAACCTCGAAACTAGGTCTACGCTACAATGAATTTTTTTTTCAAAAATTGTTTCGTTCAATTAGACAGTAATTACCACGAGAAAATGACAACAAACACACTCAACTGACATGAAACACAATTTGGCCCATAATTTGGGTATTTGTTCAGTTACAGACGTGAAACATTCACTGGAGCTAGTAAATTAAACCTCAAAACCAGGGCCGCACAGCAAAATTTTTAGAAAAAATCCTGGTATTCATTAAACTGGAATAAACAAACAAAAAATGGCAGAAAACACACTTAACTGACATGGAACACAATTTGGCCCTTAATTTGGGTATTTGGGCAGCTACGGCCAAGAATTTTTCACTAAACGCACTAAATTCAGCCTAAAAACCAGGGCCATCCTGGACATTTTTTAGATAAAAATCTTGGCATTTAGTGAAACAACTAAACCGAGAATGACAGAAAACTCAGTCACTTCATGGAGCATGAAAAGGAATGCGACATAAAAATTTAATCTGCTATCAAAGAGACACTACCGTCACCTGCTATTGTTCGATTTGGTACCAATTTGAGGGCTATAGCAAAAGTCAAAGTAAATTTGGATGACTTAACAATGTAACAGAAAAGTGAATCAAGGTTTAGGAATAAGACTATGTTGCCACATAAAAGCAACTGTTTTGAATTTGACAAATATTGAAGAAGCAAACGTTCACGACCGTTACATTTAAAACGTTTGTATTACAATCTTAAGTCACTCTATTGTGCTTTGATTTTTGCTATACAGGGTGTCTCAAAAGTCTAGAATAGAGTAGTCTAGAGATATTGCAACACTCATTACTTACCCGTGAGTAGTTGTAAATCGTTCATTACTTCAGTCCATAAGCGGACGGCACCGATGAACAGGGTGTCCCAAAAGTCTAGAGATATTTGCAATATTATTTTAACTACTTACGGGTAGGTAATGAGTGTTATTGTCTATTCAAAACTAGTGAATAATAGGCATATTATTAAACAGTCGCAGAAAAATAGTATATTATTTAACGATGTAATGATAGGACACCGTGTAAGAAATTTTCACTTACCTAAATGTTTCGGCAGCTGTAATTCCCGTCGTATGTGAATTATCCACTACTATTAGTTCAATATTTGGTCTCACATAAGTGGTGTTTTCTCCATAATCTGACCAAGCCATTACTTCGTTAAGGTTTGTTAAAGGACGCAGGTGATCAGCGTAACGCTGAACTTCTTCGAAAAATGGGTAGTTGAATAAGGTATAGTTATTTCTGCAAAATTGATTAATGATAAATAATATAATATAATTAATAAACAAAACTAAATTACTACCAGAATCATGTTACTAGAATTAACCTAACCTAACCTAGCCTAATCAAACTGCCAGAAGCAGTTGTCGAGCAACCGTACCAGCAACAATGACCTGTGAACCCATTGCCCGACAACCGCCTATACAGTGCAGGCCAAAAGTTTAAATTTTCTCCTTTTTGTTCGTATTTTACGACGAAAGGGCTCAGGTTACAGATCTGAAAAAAATACGGAAAACTAGTCCGTGATAAGTACTACAACTTTCATTAATACGATTTTTCAATCAAATCAACCGTACAGGCGCAAAAAAATCAAAACCGTTTTCCCATGTTAATCTCCTATGTCCAGGGTGCTCTTGGACACCTGGTATATTGTATCTAAAAAAATAGAAATTAAAAAAGTAAAGGTGTTTAAGCGAGATGTTTGCGAAAAGGTACACAGATACAAATCAGTGAATAAAAAAAATATAGCAAGAAGGAGCATAAGCAACCAGTGGGAGACAAAAATCGTTCAGTATGGCGGCCGTAAACTGTCAGAAAATCAGTGTTGCTGATCAATCTGCTGTTGCCCACTATTCACAAATCCACTTGTCAAGAAGAATTCAACTGTATTAAGTCTGCAAAAATTAACCTTTTTAACGGACCGAAAAGCAAAACAAACAAAAACAGCAAATCTTGTGTGCTAACTTGAGCAAGAGAAATTAAAAGAAAATTTTGAAAGCAATTTTATCCTCTACAAGAATAAAATAAGTCGATTTTTTCTAAATGATTTTCTATTCAGCATTGAAGATTCAGTAAAAATAATTTATCTTTTTCCACGTTTGTCTTTCTTCGTATTCTTTCCAGCTGGCCATCTCCTTAAAATATGCTAAAATTTTTGGACGTGGAAAATATTACCATGACGAGGTAGACCGAGATATAAGTTATTTTTCAAATTCTAGCTTTTAATTATACTTCTTAATAAGACATTTTATCTACGACTAGCATCGTAATGATCCATTACGAAGCTTCTTTTAATTTGTAATTGTAATAATCGATTTTACCACACTAGTGCGATAAATATATGGTATATAACGATACGACTAATTTATGTGTAAAGAAAACTGCATTCACGTCATCGGTGACGTAATTTTTTTATGTTTCTCTCGCCTTTTATTTTATTGAAACGACACAAAGTAGTCTGACCCTATAATATGCAAAAAAGTACAAAAAGTCTACTCAATTTAACTATAAAGCAAATTATAATTCACTTAATTGGATAAATGGCATTTGGTTTATCGTATTATTGAACAGTATTATTTCTATATGAGTCTAATGGGTGTAAATATACCAACTCATGTTTACAACGTTGTCAACAAAAATTAAGTTTGTTGTCATAGCAGGTGACATATTGTTGGAAATCCAAAAGTGACAGTTTGTGTCATCTACTTTTATTTGTGTCATTTTATTTCAAAGTTCAAATTTCTATACATTGGCCTTAAGTAGCCTACCAAAATCTTTGTTGTTTCAAAATGTTTGGTTGTCCAAGACCTGTTTACGTGTTCTCAACACAATTTTACGAAGGAGAGAGGAGCAAACGCACTTGTAGAGGCCAAGCCATTCACTACATCTCTACGTCATAATCAAATCGATATTGCAATTTGAAATATATTGTATAAAAATAAATGAAACAGTACAGGGTGTCCGGTTAAGGGTACGGAGAGGCTATAGGTATATCAACAACGGGAAGGTCTAGCTGTCTAGCGGTTGGAAAAAAAATTTTCCAATCAAAGTTTGCCCAGGAAATGACTGGAAATTAGTTTAAAATTCGTAACTCCGTCGCTAGTAACTGCTGCTAAGAAACCATGAACTCATTGTATCTCGGAAAATCATGCGACGAGCTTTAAATCTAAAAACGTCATTTGATAACTTGGGTAAGATCGCATCGTTTTGTTCTATGACATTTTTTCGTAAATGTCAGAATAAGAGAGAGACAGGTCAATGCAATTTCTAATATTTAACTTTTAATATCTTTTAACTATTTAACCGATTCGAATACGAATATATTCGAGCATTTTAATGTCTTTCAAAAGACACAGTCGTCGTTACAGAACGAGATTGAACGATCTGTTTTATTTTGCAGAAACAAAAAGAACTTGAAGTTATGTCAATTAATTAGACGTACTTGAGTAGAATAAACTGCTTCTTTTCCTTTCTCCTTTCCTCTTTCGTTGACTTTTCTTCGTCTGAGGTAAGTTGTCCTAAACCGAATTATTTTGCTCCCAGTACAAACACTTACCTAAACACTACACCACTGAAGAAAACATGATCTTGAAGAAATTGTCCCACAGGTAGATCGGCAACTACGGAAATGTTCAGATCTTCTAATTGTTCACGAGGTCCAATACCCGAATGCATTAGTATGGGAGCTGACATCCACGCGCCGGCTTTAAAAGACAATAATAATAACATAGACTAATAGTAAACGATAATCTGTATTAAGTACTTTTAAATAGCTATTTATGCAAAAAGTTCATCTTTTTTGCACGCAAGTGGAAGTTGTTTATACGAGATCAAAGGTCGAGTTTAACAACACGTAAGTGCAAAAAAGGACTTTTTGCATGGGCTGAATAAAACATTTTTTTATAAAATCGACTTGTTACAAAAGCACAGTGCAAAAAAAATTTTTGATTCCCTGGTGCAAAAAAAGGAATATTTTGCACGATTTTATAAAAATAAGTAATAACATAAATCTCTATATCTAATCTAATACACCTACAGGGTGGTCCAAATTGATTGTAGGATACTTAAAGGGTGGAAACTACATAAAAAATAAACTCGAAAGTGTCATATAAACTATGGTCGAGAAGCGCCCTCTAGCAGAGGTAGCAAACCCTAATATGTGCCTCAAAAAACAGCTTTTTTAATTTTAATTTCTAATCAATAAAAACTCAAATAAAACTTGGCAAATTTGTCACCATTTTGAACTGATAATTTGGAATTTTTTTCATATTCCGGATAGAAGCGAATTTTTTACGCACAAGTGTATAAAAATGACTGTATCTGAAAAACTATGGAAAATGAAAAGAAATGTCGGGACAAACTTTTCTTAGAAAAAAGTATTGTCTATCACATGTGCCACATCAGATCGCCCTAAAATTATAGCTTATAGAAATTTGAAGCTGTTAAACTTTTTTTCTACTCCTACAGGGATATTGGTTCATTCCTTAACAGTTTAGAGAACGGATAAGCAGGCAATTGCCAACGGTTGAACGAATACAGAATCCTAGACAATCTTCAGCGTGCGTAAAGAAATAGACCAATCACAGACAATCTTCAGTGTACGATATGAAATAGACCAATAACAGCTAATCTGGAACGTAAACAAAATAATTCTTCTGATTGTCATCCTCACTGACAGTTGGCATCAAAACATTGCATTTTGGCTTATGTTTTGAAGCAATGAAAAAAACGTTCAAATTTCAGTTGGTGTTCAATTAAAGAATAAAAACATCTACTTTATTATATGATAAAGCAAATGATACAAACTTACAATAATTTGCAATGAATCAGATCCATTCAACCACCGCCCTCTGTACAAGAAAGCCTAGAATGTCACTTTTAATGGCGGCGTTAGCGGTTTTCGTTTTGTACACAAACCTATGCAGATGCAGTCTACTGCAAATATGTTTTTTTTTAATTTTTTCATGTAGTTGATTAGAAGTTGTAAGTGAAAAATCAAAGAACGCTTCATTCCTGATCCAGATATGTATAGATATGGCTTTTTAAACCCAATAAAGTCCAGCCAAAGCAAGTTTGGTTAGAACCCTTTGTCCTGGAAAGTTCAACAAACTAATGTGAAAACTGCTCAATCAAAGAAAATTTGGAAATCCTTGAAGCTAGGTAAGCAAAACTGGTAAATGGGTTTTATATTATTACCAAGGCCTTTCTTTTAAAATGTAAATGTGCCAATGGAACTTCTAAAAGCTGTCCTGTTTCTTCAGAGTAAACCTTTGTTGCTCTCAAAATGCAGGCGGCCTCAAAATGTAACTCACTTACACATATGTAAGAGGCAATAAGTTTACTGAATGAGAAAGCATATTGTACTTACCACTGAGTATTGTGTTGGAGTAAAATCATGACAGTTCAAAGCTTTCAACCACTGTTGGGTTGGAGCAGGGTCTTTTGAAAAGTAAAAGACTGACACTTTTGGGCCTTTCACCAAATTGCTTTTACAATTTGGCAAACAAGTGGACGGCATATTGTAGAGGCAATAGAATTTAAGTTAAAAAACCAACAACAAATTATAGAACATTGAAGGAACAATAACAATAGTGACAATTCCACTCATGTACAAAAAATGCTATATATGGCGTCATCAAAACACGGTTTGCTATCGGCCAATAAGGAAGGAAGAGAGTTTGCTAGCGGATAAAAAAATCGGATAAATTTTGCTGTTGATTTCATTGTTTCCACGGATTTTCACTACACTTCTATTGTTGCAATGTCTCACCTTGAGATTTTTGCTGGCACTGTCAATTTTGACTTTGTTCGTATTGTTTTGGTTAGGGCTGGCTTCGGATAGAGTTCTCCTTCAGAAAATCAAAAGAACTAGAAAAATGTATTTCTGCCAGTACAAGGAAGTCACAGTCTTATTATATTATTGATTATATTCATGGAATTGTCTTAGCAAATACCATTCGAGCTCAGATTTTGAACAGGATAATTTTTCCGCTAGTCTTCTCATACTTTCTTTATGATACAAAACTCGACCTGTTTGGCAAAATCACTCTTATTACTCTTATTACTATTTACACCAAAAAGAAAGTGTTCTAAGACAAACACAAAAATTATCCGGCTAAATCTGAGCTCTTGTGGTATTGCCCCCGATAACACAATAAAATGAACACAAACTACACTTTCACTAGAACAATAAACATATAAACAACAATATAGGTATAATAGCAAACAAAAATTACTTTGGCAAGTAATCCCAAGTCTTGACTTTAAACTATAAAAATTAATTTAATCATCGAAAAACTCAATTTTCACAATACAGACAAATGCAAACTGTCAACCACTATTTCGGCCATATTGGAATTTTTGGCATGCACCTTCTTGGCTTTCTTGTACAGAGGGTACCAGGGCGGTGATTCAACACCTCAACCTAAAAGACGAAGTTAATCAGCTGTCACCCGGTGACAATCCGGGACACCGGTCAAACTTTGACTGCGTCAAAAGTGATAATGTAAACACGGAAACGTTTCAAACATTGAGAGTTTATTTGTGTGAAATTTGGTAAGTAATTCCAATTAGTCGTAGAAAAAATAGCCTGTAAAACTCGGGCGAATTGTCCATATCGCCCTCGTGCGATAGGTACATCTTTTTCACCTTTGTTGTACAATATACTATTGGACGGCTCCCGTAGCTGTTCAGATTATTTTCAAAATTTGAAAAAAAAATCCAAATGAACACTTCAACGTAGCAAACATGCATTCCAAATTTCATTTGAGTAACTTTTTTTTGTTTAGGATTAATTCCTAATTACTATAATTTAAAAAATTGTCTTGGTGCCTCGCCTTTACAGTTTGCTTTCTCTGCTAGAGGGCACTTTTCGACTAGAGTTTGTACACTCATGACACTTTGTACTTTCCACCTCTTGAATTATTCTACAATCAACTTGGACCACCCTGTAGAAAGATAATTGCTTTGAATGAGGCGTTTAGTTTTTTTCTTACTTACAAAACTTTTTCTTTTTTTCAATTATTACGCCATTCTGTTTTTATTTTAATATTGCCACACATACATTTTTTTTCTTAAAAAGACCTGAAAATGGCACTGTAAAACATCGAACACCTTGTATAGGGTTCTATTTAGAAAAATAAATAATAGCGTAGTCAAATTTTAATTTGAATTTAAAAAATTGGCGTTCATTTTATTTTCTAAATCGCTCTTTTATCTTTTGTCAAGTAGTGAGAAACTTTGCTTGAATTTCTCTTTCAAGCTATTACAATTACCTTGTTAGCTTTAAATCAAAGGGGTTAAAAAAGCATTTATTGGACATTTTTTTGAATTTCACAAATAGTATTCATCATTATTATTTCTGGCATCGAACTACCTATTTTTGTGTTGAAAGTAGTATAATGAAGACATATTTTTATATTTGTTGAAGTTATGGAACATTTCTAGAGAACTGAACTCATCAAGTTTGTGTCAATAGTATGGCTGCGTGTAGGTGCATACATTATATTTTTCTTTAAGAAAAAATGCGCTAAAATAAAAAAATACAAGACATTTTTTGAGAGCGGATACAGAGATATAGCTGCACAGATATACAAGGTGATCAAGATAAGTGTTGTGTTTGAACTTAGTTATATTTCTTTTTGTTTCTAAATTCCATTTACCTTAATTACCGTTTTGTTAGGTAATAGTATTTTTGGGAGTTAAAAGCAGTCAATGTCTGTTTTAATGTCAAATGAGTTTTAGAACTTTGTTCTTTGTTATTATCCTTAATAAACAGATATAATAGTGGTGTCAGAAGTGGGATACCAACAATGAGCGAAATACCTTCCGAACTTCTTCAAGCTCTATCAAAACTAATCGTTAATGCAGTACAAACAGCCGCCACAAACGTTCCAACGCCGGCAGCTGGTGATGCATCTGAATTCAGTACATTCTCCCGATCATCAAGCAAACCCCCGAACTTTTCTATGGACCAATACCGTTCCTCTGAAGAACCAATAATACAAGATTATTTTAAGCGGTTTGATTGGGCGTTGCAACTATCTAGAATACCTGATGATGAACATGGTAATTATGCACGAGTTTACATGGGTGCAGAACTAAATAATGTGATACAATTTCTAATCAGTCCCCGTTCTGCTGAAAGTCTTTCATACACAGAAATTAAATCGATTCTTATTGAACATTTTGATCGAAGTAAAAATAAATACGCTGAAAGTATCAAATTTAGACAAATTATCCAACAAGAAAATGAAACTGTTGCACAGTACGTCCTCCGTTTAAGGAAAGGTGCAACTTGTGTTGTGAGTACGGGTCATTTTTAGAGAGAATGCTTATTGAACAGCTTTTGCATGGATTGCGATCGTGCGAAATGCGTGATGAGATTATTGCAAAGAATCCAGACAACTTTTCAGATGCTTACAAAATCGTACACGCCGTGGAAGCTACACATTTCACTGCAAACCAAGTGAAATCACCAACATATGTACCTATATTAGAACCAACTAACAAGTTAGGATTTACAAATCCGCAGATAAGACGTGATCAGAAGCTAATACAACGCAAACCAATGTTGAAGACTAAGGACCCAGGAGTCCCTGTAATGCGTGATGGAGCAGCAGGCGAGTATGAAAATTCTCGTTTCAAATTTAATGGTTGTGGAGGTTTTCACTTACGTAGTCAATGTTTTTTCTTAAACCAAAATTGTAATACATGTGGAAAAAAGGTTCACATTAGTCGGGTCTGCAGGTCAAAAAGACAACAACCTATCTCAAAAACATCTAGTATACTACAACCTGTCGAAGATCTTAGTTCCGAAAGTACTGATCATATTGACTATTTCAGAACAATTAACGATATTTGTGCTACAAGAACAATTGATCGTCATATGATTAAAGTAGAAATTGACGGACGTGTAGTAGACATGGAACTCGACACTGGTGCACCATGTGCCATAATTAGTGAAAAAACATTGCGATCAATCAAGCCGAAGTTTTCGACGATCCGACAGACAATTTGCTAGCTATACTCGTCATAGAATAGTCTGCCTTGGACGTCTTCCTGTACAAGTTAAGATTGGACAAAAATTAAGAAAATTAAATGTTTATCTGGTTAAAGGTAATTTTGACGCTCTGCTAGGACGAGAATGGATAGCACATTTTATTGACGAAATGAATTTCAACAAACTCTTTTCGAAGTCTGAACAAGTAAATGGTATTTTAACGTCAATGCCAAGTTTAAATGAAGAAAACAAAATTCGCCTGGATGGTCTACTGGCCAAATTTACAGACATTTTTAGTGATACCGCCGGACAACTAAAAGGACCACCTGAAGAATTACATTTAAAACCAGGAGCAACACCAATCTTCTCTAAAGCAAGAGAAATTCCTCTAGCTTTGCGCGACGCTTATGCTAAGGAAATTGAATTTAAAATTGCGACAGGACTGTACAGGAAAGTTGATTACTCAAGATGGGCTTCAACGACGCATGTAGTTGCTAAGAAAAATGGGAAATTGCGCATCACAGGTAATTACAAACCTACGCTGAATCCTCAAATGATCATTGACGAATATCCAATTCCAAAGTGTGAACATATTTTCAATCAAATGTAGAATGCAAAATTCTTTTGTCACCTAGACATTACAGATGCTTATTCACATCTTACGATTAATGAAGAGTTTGCCGAGGCTCTGACCCTCAATACGCCAACTCATGGATTGGTTCGACCCACACGAGCAGTATATGGAGCTGCAAATATTCCTGCTATTTGGCAACGTCGTATGGAATCAGTGCTACAAAATCTCCAAAACGTTAAAAATTTCTTTGATGATGTGGTTGTATTCGCAGAGGACTTTGATAAGCTGTTGGAAGTTTTGGACTTAGTTCTGGAACGAATAAAAATGCATGGGCTCCGTCTAAATAAAAGTAAATGCGTTTTTGGAGCAACTTCAATTGAGTTTTTAGGCCACCGAATTGATTGAGCTATTTTTAGGGAAAGCTACGTATTATAGTTCATTCATTCCAGATTTGTCAACGAGAGTTCGCCCTTTACGTGACATGTACATGAAGGAACCATTTACTTGGACTAAAGAAGCAGAAAAAGCATATGAAGACATTAAACATGCATTGATTTCACCTCAAGTCCTTACGCCGTATGATTCCTCTCTACCTTTGATTTTGGCAACCATCCGTTCGGCTGGCATCCCAGCCGAATAGGACTTGGTGCTGTGTTATCGCACAAACTTAACGACGAACGTGAACGACCAATTGCTGACGCAAGTAGAACTATGAACTCAACTGAACAGAAGTACCCTCAAATTGACAAAGAAGCACTTGCAATTGTGTGGGCCGTACAAAAATTTTTCCATTATCTTTATGCACGACATTTCACTCTGTACACGGATAACAAACCACTGTCGCAAATTTTACATCCTGAAAAATCACTGCCTGTTCTTTGCATCAGTCGTATGGCAAATTATGCTGATTATCTCGCACATTTTGACTTTGAGGTTAAATTCAAATCTACAAAATTGAATGTTAATGCAGATTATTGTTCAAGAGTACCGTTACCCAATTTAGTAAATGTTGTTAGGCCAAGAACTTGGAACATAGTTGACAAAGAAGAAGAATTTGATGAATTCGACAATTTTATAATAAAGCAGATTCAGCAACTTCCAACTTCTGCTGAAAGTATTGCTCGGGAAACGGTAAAGGATCCTCATCTTGGAAAAATGTTTCGGTTATTGGAGTCAGGACAAAGTCTTGCTCGCGCCGGATATAAGTCGCCCGAGCTGGAATACAAGCTTGTCGGAAACTGCTTGGTTTTTGAACATCGAGTCGTTGTGCCATCTAGGCTTCGTCAGGCTGTTTTGAATGATCTTCATACAGCACACCTGGGCGTTGTAAAAATGAAGGGAATTGCTCGTTCTTTTGTATACTGGCCCGGAATTGATGCTGATATTGAATTGATCGCCAAATCCTGTAGTGACTGTGCTAGATATGCGCATGCGCCACCGAAATATCATGATCATCACTGGGAATATCCGCATGGTCCGTGGGAGCGCATTCATATTGATTATGCAGGACCGTTTGCTGGTAAAATGTTGCTTATAGTCTCTGATGCCTACAGTAAATGGCTCGAGGTTAAAATTACAAACAGTACAACAGCGACTTCCACAATAATGATGCTTGACGAAGTGTTTGCAGCTTATGGAGTTCCCATTACGGTGGTCTCTGATAACGGAACTCAATTTACCTCTGTAGAATTTAAAGAATTTTTGCAACAAGTCGGAGTTAAGTACCACAAACGTACAGCACCTTACCATCCTTCAACCAATGGTCAAGCGGAAAGGAATGTACAAACCGTTAAAGATCATCTCAAAATTATGGCTACAACACCAGGGACCTTACAGCGTAACTTAAACGAATTCTTGAGGCAGTATCGGAAAGCTCCCCACTCTACTACAGGGCAATCTCCAGCTCAGCTATTCCTTGGTCGTCCGCTGGGAACTCGCCTTGATTTACTTAAACCTGAAAGTCTGTATACAAAAATTTCAGAGAGACAACAAGCAACTTTTGAACCTTCTTTTCGTGTTTTCCATCCGACACAAGCAGTTTATTTCTTACCTGGAAATCCGAGAATGGATAAATGGATTCCTGGGACGATTATTTCAAAGCTAGGAGATATACATTATGAAATTGATTATTTTGGAAAACGTTTCAAGAGACATGTAGATCAAATTCGAGCAAATCAAAGAGATAAAATTGTGCTACAACCTGGACAAGCCAAGAATGATACATCTAATCACTAGAGATAAATGGAATCCTCGATTGTTGACTTTTCCTGGAACCAGCTCAACTTCTTCAAAAGCTATGCCAAAAACACCTGCAAGGAACGAAACCGAACCAACAGTGTTAGTAACCCGAACCAAATCACCTGTCAGAGAAGAAAGGATATCAGTTGGAAGCAATTTACCTCTAATCGAATGTACAGTTACACCAGATTCAAATCATCATAATAATAATACATCAGTAAGAAGTGAGTCTTCCAACCACAAAGCTGAAACGCTCAACATTCCACGCAGATCCACTCGAATACACAGACCACCAGAGCGATTTTGTAGTGACTTTGACCACGGGACCTGTTCAAGCGATTGTACTTAGAATTCCCACAGGGAGGAAGAAATGTTGTGTTTGACCTTAGTTATATTTCTTTTTGTTTCTAAATTCCATTTACCTTAATTACCGTTTTGTTAGGTAATAGTATTTTTGGGAGTTAAAAGCAGTCAATGTCTGTTTTAATGTCAAATGAGTTTTAGAACTTTGTTCTTTGTTATTATCCTTAATAAACAGATATAATAATAAGGATGCGTTGCATGGGGATCTCCGAAACCGTAAGCGATACGAAGTCGGTTAAATTAGAAAAAAGTTGCGCAATCAGAGAGCCATGGCGTTTTTAAAAGTAATAGTATATTTCATTAGGAGTACAAAAGTAGTATATTCTATATTAAGAGCGGAAAGTACATATTTGCTGCTTGCACATGAAAATTGCAGCTTGAGGCGAAGCCGAACTTTCTGCTTTGAAATGGAAGCGTACATGAGGTACTTTTAAAGTCAGTCGTCGAAAAAGTTTTTTTTTTTACGTTTGTATATTTAAAAAAAGTGATTTTTAGGATTTTCGATTTTATTCGTTTTTAGAAATTTGAAGTTTTAAGTGTTGTTTTAAGTTATTTGAAATCATATCTAAAAACAAAAAATACTTTCTCATGGCATCTTTTCGAGCGCTACAAGATAGTGTCTCTAAAAATATATTACAACGTTTCGTTTCTTTGAAACCATCGTCAACTTTTGTTTTTCAAATGAACCGAAAAATAGGTTCATGCAGTATTATTGGAAAAAGTATAAATAGGAGAGTTTTGAAAATTTGGTAGGATACTGATGTGGGCATGCCCAATCCAACTAAAATATTTTCAAGATGGTTGCACTTCCGCTTATACCGGAAGTCGATCACAACTTTCTTATTTTAAATAGAACACCCTATATATTATTACATATTTGGATTCCTCACGAAATTCTGACCAACTTTTGTATAGAATGCCCTATGTCTATCTCTAGCCGTTTTCGAAATATTTGATGTTTTTCCAAAAAAGTGACAGTTGCAACGCTCAACATATTTTTGTACTATGTTAAAACCGTATTTCATTTTGCAATGAAACTTTGGGTTATTGTAAATAAAGGATCGTTTTATTAAACTGAGGGTGCGTAATGACTCATTTGTATACAGGGTCGTCAAAAAAAAATCATAAACTTGCCACTAAAAAAAATGAAAAATCTCAAGTTTTTTAAATAGAAACCCCCATTTTTTATGACGGAATCATTTTGAGCATTAAAAATTACTATAAGTTTCAATTTACTTGCCTATACCTAAATCCAACCCATTTCGTTTTATTTGAGAATAAACATTTTTTTATTAGGCTGCATGGTTGGGATTAGCTGGTACTCTAGTTGGCCATGCTTTTGACACACGGTGATATTGGAGACCTGCAAAGCATGTTATGTTGAGCATTGCAACTGTCACTTTTTTGGAAAAACATCAAATATTTCGAAAACGGCTAGAGATAGGAATAGGGCATTGTACACAAAAGTTGGTTAGACATTGGAATTTCTGCATTTGTATTATTAAGGATTGGTTTTGTTTTAATAGCTTTTCTCTTCACATATATTATTCTTAAAATTTTCAATTATTTGCTTGACAGCTTTTCGTGATGGCTTTGGTTTTTCTGGATAACGAGCGGCAAATACCTCACATGTTCTACTCACAACTTTATCACATTCTCCGTAAATAATGAACAGATTTAAGTAATATTGGTTTGAATAACGTAACCGCGACGGCATATTTGCAGTTGTCAAAACACTCAAAACTAGTGTTATTAACATGCCCTGCAGGTCTCCAATATCACCGTGTGTCAAAAGCATGGTCAACTAGAGTACCAGCTAATCCCAACCATGCAGCCTAATAAAAAAATGTTTATTCTCAAATAAAACGAAATGGGTTGGATTTAGGTATAGGCAAGTAAATTGAAACTTATAGTAATTTTTAATGCTCAAAATGATTCCGTCATAAAAAATGGGGGTTTCCATTTAAAAAATTTGAGATTTTTCATTTTTTTTAGTGGCAAGTTTATGATTTTTTTTTGACGACCCTGTATACAAATGAGTCGTTACGCACCCTCAGTATAATAAAACGATCCTTCATTTACAATATCCCAAAGTTTCATTGCAAAATGAAATACGGTTTTAACATAGTACAAAAATATGTTGAGCGTTGCAACTGTCACTTTTTTGGAAAAACATCAAATATTTCGAAAACGGCTAGAGATAGGCATAGGGCATTCTATACAAAAGTTGGTCAGAATTTTGTGAGGAATCCAAATATGTAATAATATATAGGGTGTTCAATTTAAAATAAGAAAGTTGTGATCGACTTCCGGTATAAACGGAAGTGCAACCATCTTGAAAATATTTTAGTTGGATTGGGCATGCCCACATCAGTATCCTACCAAATTACAAAACTCTCCTATTTATACTTTTTCCAATATCAATCGAGGTCTTTCGTCGTGGGACACCCTGTATAGGACTGTGTCTGAAATGCAAAGAAACAAATACGTTATGTAAGAAAATTTAGCTTCATAAGTAAATAAAGGAAGTTTCAGTATTTGAGTATTTTATACTCCAGAAGAATTCAGCTTGGATAGACAGCATAATGGAAGTTGTGATGATAAAGTTTTTTTTAATTCTAAATTTCCTCTTCTTCTTCTCCAAGCCTATCTGTTCCGTATGTTGGCTATCAGCATGGTTATTTTTACTTTGTTGATCTCGATTCGGAAAAGTTTCGCTGTTGATTTGTCAAACCACCGTTTAAATATTTCCCAACCAAGATATTCTCCTTCTGCCAGGTGCTATCCCGCTGTTAATTGCTGGATTGCTGAAAGAAAAAGAGGAACATGCTATAAATACGACTGCATGATCGAAAGGCAAACGAATGGATCAGATGAAAGACAAAAGTGACGGACGTCGCAGAACGGGTGGCAATGCTAAAATGCAAATGGGCTGGCCATTTCATAAGGACAGATGTTAGTAGATAGACCAGGAAAACAACTGAATGAAGGCGCAGAACAACTAAAAAGAATCCAGAACTATCGAGAACAAGGTGGGAAGATGACTTCCAGGCACTGGTGGGTACCTAATGAATGAGTCAGACTACCTAC
Source organism: Ips typographus (assembly GCF_016097725.1). Taxonomy (NCBI): domain Eukaryota; kingdom Metazoa; phylum Arthropoda; class Insecta; order Coleoptera; family Curculionidae; genus Ips; species Ips typographus. The sequence goes on from NW_028098579.1 coordinate 274,729, forward strand.
ATAAGTGAAAGGCGGCAAATTGGAGAGGCCATGGAGATGGACGGAAGGAAACTAAAGATGGTGATGAGGATGAAGGAATGCCCAGAGTTATCATCTCTACGCGAGTAGAGGCAAAGTAATCACCGGTATAAGCGATCTATCATCCTTATCATCATGCAGTCCCCTTCACGTCAACTCTCTTCAAACGTCGCCAGTTCTCTCTCTCTCTCTGGCTGTTACAATATAATTTCTTGTTATCCTCTTCGGGTCGTACATCGAGTGGGACGTCTGCCTCGGCTACGCTGGTTAGCTATTAATCTCCATTGCAACAGTTTTTTGGTTTATAGCCCGACCTCCATTCTAGCAATGTGTCCAGCCCATCTCCATTTACGTGTAGTGATTCGCTCATCTACTCTAGTACCTCGGCGTATCTCTTCATTCCTCTCTCCCCTGAACACATATTGGTTAAATGCTTTCCGTTTCAAGCGAATTGAGATATTTCATTTCGTTGTTGATGTTTTTAAATTTTAAAATATATGTATGCATACATTTGTCAACCAATTCAACTTTGTTGTTACTAATTGGTATTTGATCACTGGAAATCAAGTACCAAACAGGTACTTTTTCGTTCTCAGATCAAGAAATAGATCTTCAAAGAGAAAGAGTGATTAAGAAATCAACAACATAAAGATGCAGCAAGCAAGGCTAAACTAGCAGACAACTTTAGTAACTTTAATAACCCAATCGAATTTTCAAAGAGAACAGTGGCGAATAAGACCGTGCAAACAAATAAACTAAAAATCGGGACCTGTATAGTGTTGTGAACGAAATGCGCGGACTATATGTACAGTGCGTTTTTTTTAACGCGCAACTTAGGATTTTACGTGTTAAATTTTTAAGCCCATGTTATACCATGTTGTTTTGGAACTACAAGTGTAAAACTTGACGGGTGTGTGTTTAGTACCCTGAAGCTTAAGTAAGTTTACCAATTCGGTCTAAAAAGTGTTTACAAACTAACGAAAAATCATCTTTTTTCGAAAAGATTTTATCTTTCCATGCTCCCTGTATGCATTGTAGGTGCTTGGTGTTAGCTTGAAGTGTGTTAAATAATAATAATAATATAATAATATCTTCTTTGCTTTGCTTTTTTTTTACATTTTAGAAATGAGGTATTCTTGTAATACCATTAAGGAAGTCCGCTATTATTTTTTTTAAATCTTGTTCTTTATACATATTCATATTATGTATGTAACTAAAATCTAACAGCACATTAAAATTATTAAGTACAAAAATAAAAATGATACAAATGAACACGCAGCCTTCTCCATAAAAAATTTATTCAAACCCGTAAGTGTGAGTGGGGTCGTTTGACATATGTTTCGGGCACACAGGTATCCATCTTCAGTACCGAAAAATTTACAAAGTCAACATAATGTACTACCTTTAAGAGTTTGGTTAAACATACCTCATATAATAAAGTGAAGCTCCGGCTAAATTTCTGTAAGAGGGGAGATAGCAAGACCCAAGTTTTAAATCATAAAGCTAAATATTACTGCCGCGTTCTTAGAACGAAATTTAGAACAAAGAGACTACAATTAGTTGTTAGCTTGAAGTTTTTTCTGTTCTCCATAATAAGGTAAATTTTTGGAGTTTTTTACATCACCTTTATACAAATTATAACACTTTAGTTTTAATTGCAGATTTTTTAAACTTCTAAGAATGCCGCAGTAAAAGATAGCCGGCGCTTCACTTTATTATACAGGGTGATTCCAAAGTTGGTGCTTTCCTTTCACCTGCGAATAGGGCTTCAAAAAGTAAGGTTTTTTTTCCTTTGACGTTTTTTCGAAATATGAACAATAACCAAGATACAGGGTGTCAAAATTTTACTGAAAAAAAAACACAAAATAAAAAATAACTTAAATTTTATTTTAACTAACTACAAGTTATTCCTTATCAACAGACCTAAACAAAAACAAAAGATTTCAGCCGCCTTTGAACTAAGTTTTAATAATTTGACATTTTAAATTAAAACAGCATTTAATTTTAGGCACGCATTAAGACGGTTTTTATTTTTTTACTCGAAAGCGGTGCGTCGTAGCAAAAATTAATAAAAGGGGTTTTATTTTTAGAATTGAACAAGGAATTCAATAATAAATTTTATGTTGGAAAAAAACCAGTATGGTAATATTTTTTTTCGAAAATGTTTTAAAAAAATTATACGCGCGCCACTGGTAAACGCAAGAAAATTGTTGTTTCTTGGAAAATTTCCTTTCCACGTAGCTACTGACAACACTTCACACACTTCAAGTGGTTTGGCCAAAATCATTAAATTTTTATTTTTTCAGTAAAACTTTTACACCCTGTATCTTCGTTATGGTTCATATTTCGAAAAAGCATCAAAGGAAAAAAAACCTTATTTTTTGAAGCCCTATTCGCAGGTGAAAGGAAAGTACCAACTTTGGAATCACCCTGTATAGGGTATGTTTAACCAAACCCTTTAAGGGTAGTACATCACATAACATATGGCGAACGACCCCTCTAACACTTAGGGGTTTGAATAAATTTTTTGTGGAGAAGGCTGCGTGTTTATTCCCATCACTTTTACACTTACACCTCCTCTTTGAGAAAAAAATAGACTAAGTATTACTTTACACAAAAAAAAACTTGGTTATAACCTACAAACTTGATTACCATAAATGGGTTATTGATGTGATGAATTACCTCTAATCTACTTTTGTTATTAATATTAATAATAACTGATTGAATTATATGGAATAATAATTTTGAATATGATACATATATTAACAATTTAATTTTTTCACTCTAGGGCGGGAAAATAATTTCTTTACGTACTATTATATTGCATATATCTCTTACGTCTGGAATATTGCAAATATCTCAATATAATATCTCAGTGCGGAAAAGTCTATATTTTGAGAACAAATATTTGCGGAAATGTTATCATTCGCGCACGCCCGTAGAAAAAAACTATATTTAGATACACTGGTACATACCAATTCTGAATCTACGTCATTGCTAACTGTCAAATATCCACCCGTACTGTGATAGCCTTCGGCCAAATTTTCATATTTTGCATTTTCAGACTTCTTAAAGTATGGAAGAACCTCATCAAACGACCAACCAGTTGCTCCATAGATGTCAACCTGTAAACAAAACTTTATTAATTAACGGAAATTGGAATACTGTGTGACGTTAAACATAAGATACAAATTTAAGGAAATTTTGACGAGATGTAAAAAAATATTGCAGAATTTCATAATTTACTTTCTATAATAAAAATAGTTTTTTTCGGCGACTGACTTTGAAAGTACCTCATGTACGCTTCCATTTAAAAGCAGAAAGTGGTTATTTGCCGCGCGCGAGCTGAAAGTAAATCAATCATTTTCAGCTCTAGAACGTTTTCGCTTTCTACTAACAATCTACCCACCAACTTATTCGGCGTTTCCATAACAACGCTTGACATACCTGTTTGAAATAAAGCCATTCCGTCAAAGTGATTTATCGGTGACAATGAGTTCGAGCGACGAAAATGATGTGAGTTGTCCTTCTACTCCACCCCACAGCAGTCGTCGAAAAAATATCGTCTATATTTCGAGCCGAAAGTACTTTTGCCGCTTTTACATGATTGCAGCGTTTGGCTTCGCCTCAAGCTGCAATTTTCATGTGCAAGCGGGATTGTGTGATTAGTGAACTAAAAAGCAAGATGAAAACCCGGATAGAAATCTTGGAGGAAAAAGTCGACGAAAGAGAATACGCGGAGTCGAGGAAACTGTGCAGAACTTACAGAAGGAAGTTGACAAACTGCAAGAAAACTCTTTAAAGCCAGCCTTAGTCACCACTACTAATGCCTGCTCAAACATTAAACCTCCAGTTTACGATGGTAAGACGTCGTGGCAGATTTACAAGAAGCAGTTTGAGGCTGCCGCAGAGGCAATCAACTAGACATCGAGTGACAAAGCCACCGCCTTAGTTTTGTCACTCAGAGAAGAAGCCCTGGAGGTTCTACAAACCTTGGATGAGAGTCGTTATAGGAATTGCAAAGACGTGGTCCAACATTTAAAGATGAGGTTTGGAAACAAGCATCTAGAGCAAGTTTACGAGGCACAGTTAGCGAGCAGAAGCCAAGAAACCTTGCAGCAGTACGAAGCTGACATTGCCCGTTTAGTTTACCTGGCTTACCCAACTGCATCCCAAGACATAAGAGAGCGTTGAGCAGTAGGAACGTTTGTACGAGACGTAAAAGATCTTAATACTGAGCAAGGTTTAAGATTAGCCGGGTGCAAAATATTACATGATGCCCTTGCCTACGCTTTGGAGTTTGAGGCAGTAAAGCAAGTGTCACGAGGACATGCACAAGTGCGCCAAGTAAGAAGCCGAACACCAGAGCACAGGAATCGATATTCAAGCCCAAGCCATTCAAGAAACCAACCAGACCGGAATCGTCGTGAGGAGTTCCTCAATCGTGATTCTGAATTCGGGCCTAAGACTAATAAGGTTTAGTCGGATTATAAATGCTAAAGGATTTCTTTCATATTCTGCAAGTATAACATAATAATATAGTTAATATTATCAATCAGCCCAATATAGCCCAGTGTCATGTATGTATACGGAAATTTATATAAAAATATGAAAAAGGATGACGCAACAATGCAATAGACATGTACAGGGTGTCTCATTATAAACAGCACCCCTTTAACCCCCCCTTTAACTTTTTTGTTTATGACTAGAAAAAAAATGTTTATTTGTTCTAAAGATTTGAACGCAACTTACTTGAATTATACAGGATGTCCCAAAAAAGTGTGATAGACCAAACGTATGTTTTTTTTAAATTGAACATCCTGTATATTATTCAACGGTTGAATAAAGCACGTGGAGACAATTTCAACGATATATGGTTTGTTCGCTCTATCTGTTAGTCAAAAAATGAGAAAAAGCAAATCAAGTGATTAGCTGACGAGGCTTGTTTCGTCTGTTAATACTCGTTTTCTTTTCAGTTTTTTGGGAAAAGTGTTACAGATAAATCCAACAAACCAGATATCGTTGAAATCCTCTCGACGTGCTCTATTCGACAGTGTAATGGCCCAAAAATGCCTTCTTCCAATTTTGGGTCTTACAAGCTTATTTTCTGGGGTTTGAGGGGCAAGCGCTATACCCTAAATGACACAACCACCAATCTTGGATCAAACATTTATTCAGATTCCAAAAGCATAGATAATTACTCAGCTAGGTACGGTTCGGTACCAAAGACTTAGGTCTAGTTAGCAATTCTGGCTTAAACGTACCTTCTGGACATGTTGAGTTGAGTTGAAGTGACAGGCTTTAGGTCAAGCGGCTACGAGGTTTCTTTACGAGAATTTTGAAGGGTTTTCCAAACACCTTAGTTCCACAAATCTTGCACACTGAAGAATTTTAGTAGAACTTATTTTGCACTACTGAACATGACTAGAACTTGACCCCATTACGTCTTTTTTGGACTTTAACCGACTTTTCACACTTGTCTTCGACTTGTCGACGTTTCAGTTTTGACTGCCCGTTTCTGACGGACTGTTTGCCAAAATGGTGTGAATATTTATACTACAAAATTTACATCATTCTGTGAGCAGGAATGCGACAGGTCAAAAGGTGGAATTTCAAAAACATGTCGCCGAGTGCAATAGATAATATTAATTTTTTTCCTGCAGCTGCAGGCAATAAATCAATTTGCTTGGGGTCAGAAAGGTGAGAATTTGTGGCGACAGTATTACTTAGAAAAATTCCTTTCCTTGTAAACACCTACTAATAGAAATATATCCCCGCTTCTGGATTAACGACGCTGGCCAATTAAATCTCTTAGAGGTTTGGCTAAGGATTTGAAGTCAGATTTTTCTTTCAAACTACTATTTAAGTGTTGTGTCTAGTAGTGTTCAGATGTGCCTCAAACTAATTCCGTAAGTTTTAATTTAATTTTGATTACAATTTTGACTTTGAAAAATAAACAAAAGAAAATTGCTAATATTTTCCCGGGGCATCACAACAGTTGAATCATATACAGGGTGTTCCATTTAAAAAAAAAACATAAGTTTGGTCTGCACAGTTTTTTGGAACATCATGAATAATTCAAGTAAGTTGCGTTCAAATTTTTAGAACAAATTCTAACTCACGATACTTCTTCTTCAAGTGCCTTCTTCATTACTGAAGGTTGGCGACAATACCAGCAAACTCCTCTCTATTTCTTGCTGCTCTCAATAGGGTGCATGTGTCTAATCCTGTCCACTCTCTTATATTTTTAAGCCATGAGCATTTTCGTCTTCCGAGTCCTCTTCGGCCTTCACACGATACTAAATTTGTTAAAATTGGTCAAACCTTTAAGAAGTTAAAGCGGGTTATTACAAAAACAATTGAACAACCCCCACCAACTTTATTTATGAAATAACTGAAATTTTTGTTTTACGAAAATGCTAGATAGACTGGTCCTCTTTAAAAATGTGAACAAAAACTTTGTAGTTTGTTATGAAAAATTTACAGAAAATGCAATTTTAAAATTTAAGATGGATGGCAGTCTGCACCTCTTGTGGTCTTTTTTAGGACTTGAAAATATTTTCCAGAGATTCTTCATGGCCAATTTACCCAGTATTTTTTTACCCCAAAGTCATACGACGAACGGTTCCCGAGATATAGCCGAGGAACAGTCTTATTGGGTCACCCGGTACATACAAACAAATAAGTAAACGTCACATTCAAAACCGTGTTCCTGTCTATTGCATTGTTGCATCATCCTATTTTTATATAAATTTCCCTATAAGGATAAAAAACTTAAGGCTGTAGCTTTTGGTAAACTCACTAAAGTTTGTCAGTCACTTGTGGCTTTTCAAGTCTTTTATATTTTCAAATAATTATGTAATTCACGACCTTATTAGAACCATAGTTAATAAAAATGATCCGGTTACTAACTCGAGTAAAAACGCAGATTAACAATAACATACCATTTTTTGTAAAAAATCTATAACATTTTTATTTCGGGTTGTTCGCACTTCTATAACCATTCTTCTTTAACAAATGTAATTAAATCTTGTTGTCGATTAGTTGTGAGTCAGATCGTATCAACATTGGATAAACTATGTAAAAAATACGGTGTTTTACAAATAAATAAATGGGTCATATTTAATCAGGCATCAGAACATAACTGAATTTTGCCATATAAACTAGGGTCCAAAGATATTTCTCGTTTTCAGACTTCATTTATCGTAAAACCCCCTGTATATTGCATTTTTAGTACTTACCGCCGCATGCGTTTTTTTGGGGAGTCGTTGAGTGACCCCAGTCGTTATCGCTTGTGGCTGCATAAGAATACAATCCTATTATTCTATTCAAATCGCTGTCATCAGGTCCGGCTTCGAGAAGAAGAACACTCCAATCTTCGATTTCTGTGAGACGGTTTGCTATTACGGAACCCGCAGGACCAGATCCGATGACAATAAAATCGAAAGTACCATAATCTATTAAAGAAATAAATAAAAACAAAAAATCAAATTTTCAGTTTTTTTCGGATATCTTAGGAAGTACAGGAAGGAAAAATCGACATTTTTAAAACTGCATTTGGTTGAGCTTTAAATTGCGCAACTTTGCCCCAATTTAAACTTTCTCGTATCTCATATAGTTTCCGAAATCCCAATGGTGAGGGTCGAATTTGAATTACCCTGTATACAAACCGGTTTGTTAGGACCAAACCCACACACCAAACGTCATTCTCAGAGCATAAAAGTCGTGGTTTGCGCGTTAATACATAAATAACTATTTATTTTAAAGCAAGAATATTAGATAAAACGCAGTCAAAAGCTTTCGTTAGATCGCAAAACAAAGTCCCACAGTAGACCCCAGCGTCGAAACTGGTATTAACTAATAATAGTTGTGTGCAACATCTGGTGACATCTGTACTCAACTCTATGAGTTAGAAAGTACAGATGGCGTTCCAAAATCTAGGAACAGCACCATTAATGCCACATCATTCGGTAAACACCGATCTGATTGGTTGAAAATGGTGAGGTTTTGTTTTTTGTTTATCAATCCCAATCCTCTGACCGGTTTCGCCGTATTACGGCTCATCAGAGAGGCTATAGGGCTTGATAACCAAAGAACAAAACCTTCATTCCAGTATAGTCAACTGGATGCCAGAAATGATAGTTGTGTGCAACATCTGGTGACATCTGTAATTAATTTCTCTGGCATTAATGGTGCTGTTTCTAGATTTTGGAACGCCATCTGTACTTTCTAACTCATAGAGTTGAGTACAGATGTCACCAGATGACCAGATCCAGTTGACTATACTGGAATGAAGGTTTTGTTCTTTGGTTATCAAGCCCTATAGCCTCTCTGATGAGCCGTAATACGGCGAAACCGGTCAGAGGATTGGGATTGATAAACAAAAAACAAAACCTCACCATTTTCAACCAATGGTATTAACTAATTCAACAAGTTTGTGGATAGCTATAGTCGTAGATTTGTTATTACGAAGTCCGAAGTCCGAACTGACATTCAGTGAAAAGCTTGTGTCTCTCAAAAAATTTGCTAATTCTGTTACTACATAAGTGCCTTTTCAAGCAGTTGTAATGTACCCTCATGCCACCCCTATGTATTTTAAGACTTATATTTACATTCCCTTCAGGAATAGAATAACATTGTATTATTATCTTGTTTTTCAAGAACTAATGTTATTTGCACGCAGCGCCTTATTTACCAAGTATCATTAGAAATCACTTAAATCATTTAGAACTAATTAAGTAAGATCAAAAGTCCGAATAATGTTTAATTAGGTAACTACCCCAATTCGTTTGGTATAGATAAACCTTGTGTAATCATTGTACGCCTCTGTTCGGCAACTAGTATAAGTAATAATCCATTATCACAAGAAGTACATTCCGATTCCTAAATCAAACCTAGTAACAGTGGTCAGCTAAACTCATAAAATCCTAGATCTAATTACTGTCTGTTTCACAATCTGTCTATTTTCTTGGTTGAAATAAAAGTGTTGTAGTTAAGTTAATTACGAGCGTATTACTCCACCCCGGTACACTACACAGTTTAGACAAAATTGGTATAACAGAGATGACGATAGTTCGTGAGTTCATCAGTACTACCATTTTAAAAACGGGTACCACTTTTGACACTTTGAGTATTTTAGGGAACACCGAGTCTCTAATACTGAAATTGAAAAGTTTAGTTAGTGGTGAAATAATAAGATTCATAATGCTTTTAATAATTTTTAAATTCATATTATGATAGTCAAGACCATTTTTATTTTTTATTTTGTCAGTTAAAAATGCCTAAGTTCTATTTGAGTTATAGGCGAAAAAGAAAATGTATCTGAAGGAAAACACAATCCCATAGCATAGCTGTTAAAAAATGAGTCAAAAGTAGTCTTCGGCTCAGGTAAATTGTTCACTATCACTATATTTGAAGCAATATGTGTAAAAATTGGTTAAAACATTCAGGTGTGATATTTAAATTATCAGTTGGAGACTTATTTCTTAAAAGATTAGTGTTCTCTTTAACTACCTTCCATATTGCAGTAGGTTTGAAACTATTTGTCTTTAAATAAGAAGTGTATGCAGCATTTTTTGCTTTTTTAATATCTTCCTGGTAGGAATGTTTAAGAAGGACTGGGGACCTGGGACTGGAGAATGTTAGCACCATACCCACTGCAGCGCTGTAGTCAGTGGATACATCTAATTGTTCAACAACTTGTTAACATGGTAGTTACCATAATATAGTAAGTGTTATGTGAACTGACTCTTGTCAGAAATATTTTCCATTTTTTCATATACGCGAAAATGAAATTGGGAGACGAAGATTGCTGTACTGATATGGATGAGTGTACTGCTGTAATTAGTGCACACAGTGGTCACATAGAGAAATCGTAACCAGCAAGCAATAATAAGCGTAGACGGTGACATAGTGATTGTTAATTTACTTTTTCCATGTATTTTTTTTTCGGCCGTTGCTATTGACTCCGGCCGTAATAGTATATTACATACTCAGGTGGAAAGTCTTTGATTTCTATCGATTATTTCCTTCCTATCAATTTTGACCAATCCCTATCAAGAATTAGTATAACAAATGTAAATTTTAAGTGGAAAAATCACTTAACAACTGTCAACTTAGATGTCAGCAGTTTTTCCGGAAAAAAATTCGAAAAAATTTGCACACTCCTCACAGCAACATAAAGAATAGGGTTACCCTTTCTAGCTTGAAAGTTATTGTACTTATTAATTACTGTTCTTATTGTTTTAATTAAAATAAAATGTTTATTTAACTCAGGAAATAATCTTACCAAATATCCCTCGTGCATCTAATTTTTCCTGTGGAAAAATTGGAATACTCGTTTCTAAGTAACTCGTTTTTCCGAATTTTTCCGGAAAAATTAAATGCACTAGGGATATTACCCCCGCGAAATTAGGTAGTTCGCCGAAACGATGTCGAGGTGAACTTTATCTCGAGACAGAATTTAAATTTTCTACCGTGGTATGTACAGTGCGTTTTTTTTTAACGCGCAACATAGGATTTTACATGTTAAATTTTTAAGCCCCTGTTAGACCATGTTATTTTGGAACTACAGGTCTAAAACTTGACGGGTGTGTTTTTAGTACCCTGAAGCTTAAGTAAATTTACCAATTTAGTCTAAAAAGTAATTAAAAACTGGCAAAAAATCATTTTTTTTCGAACAGATATTATTGTTTCATACTCCCTGTATGCATTGTTGTTCTTTGTTGTTTTTGATACTGGCAGGGCAGGTAGCAGGTAGAGTGACACATTTTGACTGCATCACGACCCGACATCTTTTGAACGTCAAAAGGGCATTTTATGATTGTTTGGGATACTGTTTGGCTTCATACGGAGGTCACTTTGAACAATTAATTGCTACCTGCCGTGCCACTATCAAAACAACAAGTACCTATCATACATACAGGGAGGATGGAAAGATAAAATCTTTTCGAGAAAAAGATGATTTTTTGCAAGTTTTTAATCACTTTTTAGGCCGAATTGATAAACTTACTTAAGCTTCAGGGTACGAAACAGCCACCCGTCAAGTTTTATACTCGTAGTTCCAAAATAACATGGTCTGACATGTGCTTAAAAATTTAACACGTAAAATCCTATGTTGCGCGTTAAAAAAAACGCACTGTATATGTTAGCAATCATATCAAGGTGGCGAGCCCATCGTGAGAACTTCAGACGGGCTCGTGGTACTTGAGGGCGTCTTTTATCAACCACTCTTGGATGGCGACATACTTATTGGTGTAAAAGGACGTCTTTGGAAATTTGCTAGGCTAAGTTATTTTAAGTGTCCTGAGAATTATTATTGTAACAGATAAGATTTAGGCGTATGTAATAAGATACTTGTGAGACGGGTGCTCTTAGGGTGTTTAGTTAAGGGATTTAAGAAAAGTGGAGGGCATTCTGATATTTACCAGCAGAGAGAGTGGTATATTGGAATAAGAATCATTAAATTGGTTTAGTACGGGGAAATTTGTCTTTATTCTTCCGTCAATTCTTATATCAGAAGTGGGATAGAACAACTACACCCTCCAGCTAACTACATTAAGTGATACTGTGCTTTAAATCATGGAGAAATTTGTGCAATTGTTTACAAATTCGGTGAAATCTCTTCAAGAGCAAATCAATAAAAGTGTCGTGTCCACTGCCTGTGTCAATTCCTAATTTTGATCCCCATTCGAATGATTGTGATGTGAATACGTGGTGCATCGAAATGGATAAACTCGGGAATATGTTCGGTTGGTCGAAATACGAATTAGTGGTGAGAAGTGCTACCGGATTGAAAGGTGACGCAGCTGATTGGTTTGCGAGTTGGCAGCCCCCCAACAAGTCCTGGACCGTTTTCAAAGAGGAGTTATGCAGCATATATCCAGCAAAACGGAACTTGAATGACAAATTGCGAAAAGCTAGCCTCGACAACAGCGACCAAGCGGACTCTTACTGTGAGTATGCCAGAAAAAAATGTCATTAATTAAAGCTTTACCGTTTGACATGTCTGATGAGCACATTCGTGAAATTGTTATCGGGGATATTACTGACGTCCAAGTAAAAACTGTCGCTTTTAATAGTAAATTTGACAGTTTTGGGAAACTCATATCTCTTTTGGGAAATTACAAGAAACCAAAGCTAAACGATTTCAGTAAACTCAAACGAAGCAACCCATTTAATTTTAAAATTGAATCCAAATTCAGGCAGAACCTTTGCTATAAGTGTAACGAACCTGGGCATATTAGTCGCCATTGTACGAAACGACAAAAGATCGATCATTCTGATGATTTGAGAAGTAAGCCGCCTTTCTAACTTTAAATGGTATTGGAGGGACAACGGTTTTCGCAAACAATAAAACGACTTTAAATGTCGAGAGAGACGGTACCGCTTTTGAAATTGAATTTTTTGTTGTGGACAAATCGGTTATAAAACCGGATTGTATCTTGGGACGCGATTTACTAAAACACAACGGGATTCAAATCAATGCTGACAATAGTGGAACGCGTGTGTTCCTAGAAAACGACCTGCTGCCAATGTCTAAAGCAGTAAATCTCATTTCTGTATCACCGGACATTGTAAACACACCCTTAAAAGGTCAAGAGCTAAGTGATTTATTGCGTCTCCTTAAAGGGTAGGAACAAAACATAACGACTGGTACCTTCGTTTCACCAATAACAACTGCAGAACTGGAAATAAAATTGAAAATAGATAAAATAATTAATCACCGACCCTTTCGAATGGCTCATTCGGATTGCGAAAAAGTCAAGTTGATTATCAAGGTCCTATTGGAAAACAAAATTATTCGTAAAAGTACTTCTCCTTATGCTAGTCCTATAGTTCTGGTCCATAAGAAGGATGGTAGCACGCGAAAGTATTGCGATTTTCGCGCACTTAATAAAATTACTATTAAAGACCGTTTTCCGTTGCCTAGGATTGATGATCAGCTAGACCGCTTAGGGAAGCATAAATATTTTACAACTCTAGACATGGCGTCGGGGTTTCATCAGATTCCGATAGCTCACTCCTCCATAGGAAAAAACTGCGTTTGTTATACCCGATGGGCATTACGAATATCTGCGAATGCCTTTTGGTCTTTCAAATGCACCGACCGTTTTCCAGCGGGCAATTTGCAAAGCTTTAGGGGATTTAAAAGATAAGGACGCTATGGTCTATTTAGACGACATTTTAATTCCATCTTTGTCAATAACAGAAGGTTTAGATAAATTAAATAGAGTATTAAGTTGTCTCACAACCGCGGGATTTTCTCTAAATATTGCCAAATGTCACTTTTTTGAAAAACAAATAGGATATTTAGAGGTAGAGGCATTACTAAAATCACCAAAACATTATCACGTCAACATTCATTTCAACAAAATTATTACTTTGTATACAAAGTGTTACAATCTTTATGTCAGTTAGGGATGGACGGTGCCTTATTATCGTTTATTTATTTTACTTATGCGGCACTGCATTCACAGCAGTTTTGTCATTTTATGGACGAAACGGTCCTTTACTTTTTCGTCTCCAGTCACTTTCTTTGTGAGCCTGAGTGAAGTTGTCTCTACTCCGGAGAAAAGAAATTAATTTTCTTTTTTTTTTTTTTTTTCCTGCCTGCTTTGCTAATCATGGGCGGTAAGTTGATTTGTGCTCTTTAGCTCATTACTCGTAGGGTATGTAACCTCATGTTTTTCTTTATTTTATAGACAATTCACCTCCACGATTCACCCCAACTCCCGACAGTGCGCGCGCGGGTCGTGTATCGCCGCCCTACGTGCCTTGGGCTGCCTTTGGCACTCGTATGGACAGCGGACGGGGTTCGCGACCACCCTCTCGTCTTAGTAACCCGTGGGGGTCCCCTGACCCGTCGAGGCCAGCGACGCCCCCGGCCCAAGCTGAGGAGCCTGCTAACACGGGGAACAGGACTGCGACGCAGCCCGCTGGTGGGGAGGCTCCTGCTCCTAGGCATGGAGCCACAGTTATAATTAATGGTGCTAACTGCACCATTAATTTTAATTATTATTAATTTTACTTTTTTATTTTTTTTTTATTTTTTATATTTTTATTTCGTTTGTTTCAAAAAAAACTTTTTTAGTAGTAATATACTCTTTAGTGTTCAAAGTTGTCTCTTTTGTGTGTCTTTCCCATCTTTTTTTCCTTATAAAGGCGTGCATTCTGGGGTCCAGGGATCATAATAGGGTAATATTCTGCTTACGTGCACAACTCCACATGTCTATGTTTACAATCGTAACGCAGTTTGTCTATATCCTGTCGTTTTTTTATATTTTCAGCTGCAAAATTACGTATTGCCAGACTAGTTTCCCTAATTTGATTGCTATCAAGAGATTCAGCATGCGGCATAATGTTTGCTTCAGTTGGTAAAACAGGTTCTCGTTCATACAGTGCGTTTTTTTTAACGCGCAACATAGTATTTCACGTGTTAAATTTTTAAGCACATGTCAGACCATGTTATTTTGGAACTACAAGTATAAATCTTGACCGGTGGCTGTTTTGTACCCTGAAGCTTAAGTAAGTTTACCAATTCGGCCTAAAAAGTGATTAAAAACTTTCAAAATATCCTCTTATTTCGAAAAGATGTTATCTTTCCATACTCCCTGTATGTATGATAGGTACTTGTTGTTTTGATAGTGGCACGGCAGGTAGCATGTAAAATTTGGCGTAGAAAGTAAAACAGGGTGATCATTAACTTTATATCAAGAAAGTTAAGAACAAAATAAGTATTTTTATAAGTGAATGGTTCAAAGTGACCTCCGTTTGAAGCCAAACAGTATTCCAAACAATCATAAAATGGCCTTTTGACTTTCAAAAGATGTCGGGTCGTGATGCAGTCAAAATTTGTCACTCTACCTATTGTCTACCAAAATCTTTTCGAGAAAAAAATATTTTTTGCCAGTTTTTAATCACTTTTTAGACCAAGTTGGTAAACTTACTTAAGCTTCAGGGTACTAAAGACCCCCCCAAAAGTTACAGAAAGCAAATTTAAAGCTAAAGCTCTGTACCCCGTAAAACCATCGAAAATGCAGCACCCTGTACATAAGGTGGTGGATGTTTTTTTTATTCTACACAGGGGAAAAAAACCTTAATCAAAAACCTAGTTCTGGTTTCAAGATGGCAGGTTGCTTGGTTTTTATTCTCGAAGGGGAAAAACTTAATTAAAACCCAAGTTAGTTGAATGATGTCAAAACGGCATGTTTATCTGTAATGGAAAACATAAGTAGAAGTAGTTATTGTAAACGTACTGAAATAGTTATTTGTATACCTAGGCCGTGAAATGTTATTTTTTCGTCAGAAAGAAAGTTTGGCGTCCGAGGCCGTCTTACGGCCGTGGACAACAATCTTGAGGACAAAAAAATTATTTCACGGCCGAGGCGAACACAAAATTTTTTGTTCAAACGATATTTGTTTAGAAATTCTTCATTTTTGATAAATAAAATGAGAAGGGTCTAGCAATCACGTTGACGTTTATTGTTATGTTTGCTGGTTATGCATTGTTGATGTGACGTTAAATAATAAACTGACTCTTGTCAGAAATATTTTCTATTTTTTCATATACGCGAAAATGAAATTGGGAGACAAAGATTGCTGTACTGATATGGATGGGTGTACTGCTGTAATTGGTGCACACAGTGGTCACATAGACAAATCGTAACCAGCAACCATAAGCATAGACGGTGACATAGTGATTGTTAATTTACTTTTTTCCTGTACTTTTTTTTCGGCGTTGCTATTGACACCTGCCGTAAAAGTGCATTTCACGGCCGCTAAATAGTACGCGAAGTGTGTACTTCACGTCCGTTTGAACAAAAATGCATTTCACGGCCGCGTAAAACCATCCAAAATGCAGCACCCTGTACACCTGGGTTCAGCTGTCCCCCCTTGTAGAATGACAGCCAGCAGATGAGGAATCTAGTTAAAATAGGCTTCCATGTTCTTAGTTTATAGGTAATTAACATACTGTTACGGTTTTCCCGTGGGTTTACACAAAGTCAATTTAACTCAACAATTAATAAATTTATTTACACTTCAAAACACTCCGTACAATAATTAATTCAGCTACCAAAAACACTACTACAATTCCACAATTATTCCACTATTTAAACTTTACCGCGTTTCCGAATTCACTACTCCACTGTCTGAAACCGCTTCGTTTATATTCGGTAAACCACGTTCTAGAAAAGCTTCGCGATTTGCGTCGAACATCGAAGATGCTTCTCGGTGTGTCGCTTCCTAACTGTGGCCTACTTTAACACGCGCCCGGCCAGATATTGCGGCGCATCGATTCCATCCCGAATCGAGTGCTCGTTCAGAAGTATCGAGCATAGTAGGCCCAAACCGTAACAATACTGTACAATTTATAGCCTCTGAAGATGGGTGTCTAAATACACCCGAAACATGCCAGGCAAATAACAACTTAATAAATAATTTGTGGAGATCGACTCTGTGTTTTGATTTCACTTAATTGTTTGTGTTCGTCGATAACTAAAAACTTCACTTCACTTATTGTATAAATAACTATGACGACCCTTGTGCGTGTCAAGGTAATACGGGTCTTATTGGTCTCGGTTATGAATGATTTCTCTTTTCCTATCTAACATCTAACAACCTTAATAATATATCAACTATTTAATTTATTTTTAGCTGTACTAATTTGTTATAAGCTCATGTTGATTCAATATTTTTATCAAATCAACACCTAAACTGTCGGGTAACAACTTCCCTTATAATGAAAATCTTTTACAATTCTCTAAAAAAACTTGTTGAAAACGTAACTTACCACTTATACTGCTACTCGTCGTCTCAACGTAAGACGAGAAATCACTCGGTGGTTCATAAGCGAGAGTTTTGTTAATTACAAGCTCAAGATTTTCAGCTACTTCTGTTAAATTTGAATTTTCGTACAAACACAGGACTTTTGTCAAATAACACGAAAAAACGCCGAATATTAACAAGATGTTTTGAATTTGAAACATCGTTTCAAGTTACGTTTCGAACAAAGCTTAAGGTTTGATATCCTGTTAAAATAACTAAAAATATGGATCCGATTGTTTTATTTTTTTTTTTCGTGTAAGTGGGACGGCAATGATACAACTAAACTGAATATATCTTAATATTTTATGATGTTAGATATAGGTAGGTACTCAAAATATTGTTATACTTAATTGATAAGAAATTATTATTTAGTTAACATTTTCAGTTTGCGACTGAATGTAAAACACTTCTAAAATAGCGTTCACTCACCTCAACAAGGCAAAATGTATTGACTGACAATATTGTTTTCTCTTGTTTTTAATAATAATTAACCTTGAATCACATCTTTCATAGACGTAGATACTCGTGTACTTCTGTAGACGGTTCACTCTCACGAGTGAAGAACCTTTACTAAAATAACTAAGAGAATACGATACGTTGTAACAATATTTTATTACCAAAATTACGCATCACTCCGCATAAAGTAAGACAAGGTCATTTAAACTTAATGTCTCACTCATTTTATGCAAACATCATAAACATTTATAAAAATAAAAATATTTGTCATATATTATAATTTAAACAAAATGGAGAGTGAGAGTATATAATCAAGTGAATGATATAGTCTACTACAACGACATTTTTGGCTCGAGATAGAACCGTATTATTAGTATACAGATTGTCCCTTTTTCAAACACCTGTACGGGAATCTCGGTTATTTGAAGAGATAGTAGATTAAATTAGTGCAAAGTTGGGTAAATTAAGCCCAATAAAATTCCACATTGAAAACTGAAAAACTTCAAATCTTCTCATTATGTTTGTGATTGATTCGATAAGGTAGTAAGTAAGTAGTTAATATGTAACTTCTTACCATTGGCACTTTTTCGACAGCATAAACTTTGATTAGTTTTTGAATTATTTTTTCAATTGAGCTTTTTATCTGATTATACGGTATCATTTTGTTATGGTGTAGTTTTGCAATTTAACTAAAATTCGGTAACCACATATCAACAATCTTCCCTTAGGTCAATTGAAACAATAATTTAAAAACTACGTATTTAAAAACAAAATGATACGCGCGCCTCTGGCAAACGTAACGAATATACAGGGTGTCTCTAAAAGGTCTGTACAAAATCCTATGACATATTCCTGACATCAAAATAAGCCGATTTAAAACAACTTACCTTAGTCCGAAATTGCTCCGTTTTGGAGATAGAGGGTAGTAAAGTTAAAAAATAAAAATCTATTTTAACATTAAATTTTGTAGAATATTACTTTCCAATCTCGTAGCCAGAGGGTTACAGTGTACTTCTGATGGTTTTAAGTGTCCGTAACTTTTTTCTCGGTATAATTTTCTTATTTATTTTTTAAGGAAATGATGTGCTAAACATTTTAAAGGAAAAAAGGTACTCCTGCTAAGAACCCCTAATGTAAACCGTTGTCGAGATATTTCGGTTTTTACTGTTAGATACTGTACCGAAATACTGTCACCTAAAATTTGTGCAAATTGTAAGGTGTTTAAATTCGGGTTTCGCATATCAAAAAACATGTGGCTACCAGATTTGAAAGTAATATGCTACAAAATGTACAATAAATTTAAAAAAATAGATTTTTATTTTTTAACTTTACCACGCTGTATCTCGAAAATGGAGTAATTTCGGATTAAGATAAGTTGCTTTAAATCGGCTTATTTTGATGCTAGGAATATGTCATAGTATTTGACCCAGTATACAGGGTGTCTCTAAAAGGTCTGTACAAAATCCTATGACCTAATCCTGATGTTAAAAAATAAAAATCGATTTTAATTATAAGTTTGAAAATACAAAATCCGTTTTTAAAAACTTTTATTTCTCTAACTTGGATGTGAACTATAGCAAAGCGGTCTAAAGAATGATTTGATTTGATACAATGGACTATGCTTAATACCTATGCACTGCTAAGCCAAGCACTTCTACTATACTAGACACTGGTCAGCTGTTATGGGTTCATAACTCCTCCCAACCTAGATGGAAACAACAGGGGTACCATGTTGTTTTCAGGAACATCCCTCTTGGTGGTGGAATGACCGGTCGGTTGACGCTTCGTCTTCTTGAATTGGTAGAACTTCCAGACTGCAAACATCAAAAGCATGGCAAGGGTTACCATCAGGAAAGATGTTGAAAAGCTCCAAACCACTGGATGAATGTTTTCTTCGTCTAGAAAGTCTGCGTAGTATCTACTTTCACTAAGACTCTTGATATCTTTTAAATTTAATGACGTCAGTTCCAAAGGCTTCAGCTTAAGGGCAACAGAGTGGTTTAAGGAAAACTCCATTTGAGGAAGAATAAATGAATTTCCTGGAATTATGTCCTCTTTATTCCAAAACAGGTTATCTAAGATGCCTATCCCACAATTTCTTGGAATTTTGACCAAATTAGGGTGGTTTAAAAATACACAATCTCCTTAGTTTGGCATAACTTGTGAACTTTAAGTGGACTATTTGTTGGTATTGCCAAAACCTATTCATTTGTTATTGATTGAATTATGGCGTCGGTTACTCGTACTGGTGTCACTTCACATTTTCCAATATTGGCGTGTCTGATAAGTTGAACAGCACAATCATCTCTCTGAGTTTCCAGGTGATTTTTGCAGATGTAGGTGTTTTCGATCATCGGACAGGCGTCTTCTTCATATTCGGCAGAATCGGCTCCAATTACCATGTAGGGTGAGTGGGGTACAATGATGGAATTGTTCATTGGTATAGGTAAAAGGTGAAACATTTCAAAGGATTCTTTGAGAAATATTGGAAAGTGAATTGCAAAAATTATTTGGTACTGGGTAAGGATGGTACTTTGAATTCTTAGTAGAGTAGTTGTGTCAATTAAGGTTTTATTTATTAATTTTTCAAAAGCTTTAATATGAGACTTAATCAAAGCTTGATTGTTGTACAAAATCGTTATTGAACTGTTATAGTTGTCAATCAGCTGTTTAGTCAGTGAAATTTGAAAAGAAAGTTCTTTTTGTAATGTAGTTTTCTGATAGTGCAATTCTGAAATGGCTTTATCATATATTTGTCAGCGTCATCAGAATCAAGAGTACCAAAAAGCCACTTTGAGACTTTTCCAACTACATTGATCAGTCCACGTTTATTTCGATTATGTGGTCGTATATTATTAAACTTATTTCTAGCTTCTAGGATTAAGAACTTTGCATGATTAAGCAAATTGATGGCATTAGTATGGTATGTAAGTTGCGATGCCTGAAAGTTTGTTATGTTAAGTGAATTATTTACAAAATCATAAAAGTATTCTAGATTTTCCATTTGGTGAATTAAGGGTGTAAGTTCTACAAAATGTAGGAATGTATGTTTGGTGTTTACGACTTTAGCATTTCCTAGATTAAAAGGAAGGAGAGGTGCTTTTAATGGAATGGTTTTGAGGTCGTCATCAGTCAGATGAGTCGGTGTCACAAACGGTGTAACTACAAGAAGGAATGTCACCATCAGGTTCATTTTCCTGTGGAACAGAAAAAAGTCTAGGTTTTTGAATCTGTGATTTGTGAATAACCTTCTTGTCTTTAGTTATTATTTTGTTACCAATATCATGATCGACAAAATGCTTTTTCCTTCGAGGTTTATCTTCACTTCTTTGAGCTGATTTGTCAGTAACAAATACTTTTTGATTTGTACTAAACTCAGGTGGAGTTTCACGGTTTTTATTATGTTTTTCAATTGTTCGTGTTTTCGTTTCTAAAGAAAGATCATAGATTTTCTGATATATAGTTTTCAGTCTTTCTTTTCTGTCATTAATATATTTATTAACGATTATTTCGTCTGTTAAATCAAAGGGATCTAAAGCGTTAATACGTCCATTAATAACATCGAAAGGTTTCTCTTTAGTAACACTATGAATTGATGAATTATATCCTATTATAGAAAATTGCATTAATTCCTTAGGCATTAATGAGGAATTTTTAAGTTTTAAGATGCGATATAATTCAATGAGAGTTGAATGTAATCTCTCAACTGGACTATTACTGTTGGAATTACCAGTTGTTGTAAAGTGTAATTTAATTTTGTGAAGTTTGCAAAATTCTAAGTGCAAGGACGTTTTAAATTCCGTACCATTGTCACATGTTATTTGTTGAGGTAGGCCATGGTGACTGATAAAAGTTGCAAGATTATCTAACACAATTGTAGCGGTACAAGCTGGTTGGAGTTCATAAGCTTGTGCATAACGCGAAAAGACATCAATAATTGTGAGAAACTTGACACTATTAATTTGGAATACGTCCATGTGAATGCTCTCAAAAGGTTGTGAAGGTGTAGGAGAAATACTGAAATTAATTTTCGGTGGATGTCTGTCGTATTTCGTTTGTTGACAAATTTCACAATTATTCACATAAGTTATCAGATCTAATTTCATGTTTGGCCAGTAATAGAGCTTTTTTAGGGTCATTAAACCTTCATTAATACCACGATGACTTTTATTATGATGATATTCAATGAGTTGGTTTTGACGATTTTCATCCTCAATGTCTGTTACTAATGTTCTTGTAAGTACTAGCTTATAAGAATTATGTTGAAACGTTTCTGGTAAAATGATACTGATTCTATTAGCTAAGTCTATTTCGGATTTAGCTATATATAAACAGTACAGTTTATTTGGACTTATGTGCTCTTTAAAGAATTTTATAAGTTCTTCCCAATAGTTTTCAGTAAGACACACAGAATATCGAAATTTGGTTTGAAATAAACTACTTCGAATTACGTGATAACGTCCTTTAGGTTTTAGGGTAAAAATGATTTGATTCGTATAGGTATTGAGGCAATTTTCATTTATTGGAATGTTTAAAATAGGGTCTTCTGCAGCTGAATGTACAGTTATGTCATCAGACGGGGCTTGTATTTGGATATCAGATATTACATTGATGTTGGATGTATTGGTTTCAGCCTCTACTGGTCTAATTATGTCATTTAATTCTTGGATTTCTTCTTGACTGAGACTTCGATTTCGTTCTTCTTCTATGTAGTGATCAATTTCTCGATTTATATCTCCTGGATTTCCTAGCATTGATTGATTTTCGATAGCATTAATCTCAATCCTTGACAATGCATCAGCATTTGTATTAAGAGATCCTTTTTTATATTGAACTTCATAGTTAAACTCTTCAAGTTTCAGTTTCCATCTAATTAATCGCGAATTAGGTTCTTTCAAGCTGAAAAGATATTGCAAAGGTTTATGATCAGTTATGATTCTAAACTTGCGCCCAAATAAATACGGTCGGAAGTATTTAGTTGCCCACACTATAGCCAATAGTTCTTTTTCTATTGTCGAATAGTTGGTCTCTGCCGGATTTAGAGTTCTGGAAGCATATGCTATAGGAAGGTCACTACCTATTTTTCCTTGACTCAATACAGCGCCTATAGCTACATTAGATGCGTCGGTCGTCAAAATAAATGGTTTTTCAAAGTCGGGGTACTGTAAAACTGGATCGTTACAAAGAATATTTTTACAAATTTCAAAAGTTTTTATATATTCAGGAGTGTGCTCGATGGTAGCTCCTTTCTTTAAGCATTTCGTAAAGGGTCGAGTTAGTTTAGCAAAACCTTTAATAAATCTCCTATAATAACCAAGCAATCCCAGAAAAGATTTGATTTCCTTAGCGGTTCTTGGAATTGGAAATTTTTGAATTGCCATTATTTTTCTTGGATTCGGTTTTATACCATCTTTTGTTACTAAGTGGCCCAAAAATTCAACTTCTATACGTAAAAACTCTGACTTATCAAGCTGAATTTTTAGTCTGGCATTTCTTAATCTTTCGAAAACCTTCTTGACTTCATGAGAATGTACGGTGAAACCGTAAGTTTCAAGTTGCGGTTGTCGGAATTGTATGGGAATTGTTAGTTTGTTGTTGATAAGTTGATCATTTACAAGGTCAATCGATAGATTGAAACGTTTTAAATCGTACAATCCTATAATACCGTCAAAGTATTCATGAAAATCAAATAAGATGAAAGTAATATAATCATGAACTTGAAATTCTTGAAATGCAGGTATATTAGCTTTAAACAAAGTTTCCTTTTCGCCAACACCTGTCTTAATTATTGATGGTGAATTAAAAATTGTATTTGGAAAGTATTTTTCAGCAATAGAAGGATGAATTATTGAATTATAGCACCCAGTATCTACAAGTAGCTTTAAACTTGGATTTTTAATTTTGATGTAGGGTAAACTATTCAAAATCTCAGTATGCATTTCTACTGTTCGGTCTGAGAAGTTGGAGGGCTGGTCTGATGAAAATTTCCATAGTTTTCTTCTGCTTCAGCGTAAGTTAATTGGTCTTGGCTTTCTCCATGAACTTCTTCATTATTAAAATGTTGGTGCATATTGTGATTTTGAGTCTGTTCGTCTTCACAAGAATAGTCAATTTGTGGAAAAGCAAATTCATCAATTTCTTGTGGATTTTCTTCCAAATGGTAAAGTTCTTGAGACACAAAATTTCTAGGTCCGTTTGGTCTTAAGTGGTTATTTCGGGATGAAAGGGGTGGCATTGTATAACGAGAACGTGTTGACATTGGTTCAGGTTTCTCAACAGGTATTTTACCGGTTGGTTTAAAAACATCTTGAGGAGGTCCGAAAACTTGTCTGTTTGTCGGGAAATGTTGATTTTGGATTGGTCGAGGTTGTATATTAATAGGTCCTCGTGGAAATGCAGGTTTGTTTCCGTAATTTGGAAATGATGGCTGATTATTAAACATGTTAGGTTGACTAAACCGATTGTAAGTTAAGTTTTGATTAAAATGATTTAGAATCGGTTGTCTTTGCATATGACTTGCATTAGGTTGGTAATTTCGGTTGTAAGATGACATAGAGGGGTTTACGGGTGGATAATACGATTTATGTTGTGGTTTGTTATGAAAAGCAGATTTATCTTGTACTGGATTTTTGGGTGTATTGAAAGTTTTCCTCTTCAATAATGTAATTCATTGCAGTTTCAATGCAATCGGGATTTTTCAAACGAATTATACTTTGCAAAAATCCAGGTAAGCTTCTAATGAAAGTTCTCAAACATAGTGTATCGTATTGCCGTAAATAGATCACTTTAGTGGGTTGGTCCATTACATTAGTTGGAAGTGAATTAATTTTTTGAGCAAGCGTGCTTCTTAGAACTTGTATCCTTTTAGCAAATTCTAAGGAACTTTCACTTTTATGAGGAGTTGCCATAAACAAATCCTGTTCTAGACATTCTAAATTACGTCTATCGCCGAAACAATCTGACAAAGCTGTTTTAAGTTTGTTCCAAGTATCTAATTCGTGTCTTGAACCAACTAAAATTTGAGCCCTATCAGTAAGCTTCATTCTTATAGTACGAAGTAAGTAGTTTCTTAAAACATTGTCATTAGGTTGACCATATGTTGAAAAAAGAAAGTCACCAGCTGATAGAAAACTATTCAATGTGATAGAATTTCCATCGTATAGAGGAATAGTGTCAATAAACAATTTAAGTAAAGTATAATTTACTTGAGGTGCTTGAGAAGCGTTAGATGCGTTCTGCATGTTGGAAGATTGTCTTAAATTACTAGATAAATTTAAAGTATTATCAAATTGATTGACTAAATCTTCAAGTTCTCTGTTCATTAACAGTTAGTTATTTTTTCTTACTTTTTCTTTTAACTTTTCTTAAAAAAATAAACTTAAAATTATTTCTACTCTCCTAACCAGGGAAAGTGGAAAAGCGACAGGAATACTGGGGCACTCACCCTTGGTGTTGTCAGTCTTTTCTTCCTGCGTGGTGATCCTCTAGAGCCTTATGTAGCACAACCCAAATTGAGGAAGTGATGTCCTGTTGTTCGGTAGCACACGCACAGCAAACTCAATCACTTTTCGGAGTCCGAAACAGTCTATCACGTTCGATAAGAGCTGAGGAGTTGAAACTCGCGTTAACAATTGAATCGTTCCGATAACGTGACTTCGATTATAACTGCTCTTATCTTACCGACTGCGCCAATTATAAGTTTGAAAATACAAAATCCGTTTTTAAAAACTTTTATTTTTCTAACTTGGATGTGAACTATAGCAAAGCGGTCTAAAGAATGATTTGATTTGATACAATGGACTATACTTAATACCTATGCACTGCTAAGCTAAGCACTTCTACTATACTAGACACTGGTCAGCTGTTATGGGTTCATAACTTTTTTTAAAATTTGTTTTTTATGTACATTTTGTTACGTATTACTTTCAAATCTGGTACACAGGGGTTTTTTGAGATGCAAAACCCGAATTTGGACACCTTTTAAGTAGTGGCCGTTAGAGAGCGGTTTGAAGTGTACTTTTGATGGTTTTAAGTGACCGTAACTGTATTTTTTTTTTTTAATCAATGATGAACAGTTTATTTGAAAAGACATTTAATTACATATCATAAACTTTTAGTAAGTCGCTTAAAACCATCAAAGTACACTGTAAACCGCTCCCTAACGGCCATAAGGTCATAGGATTTTGTACAGACCTTTAAGAGACACCTTGTGTACTGGGTCAAATACTATGACATATTCCTAACATCAAAATAAGCCGATTTAAAGCAACTTATCTTAGTCCGAAATTACTCCATTTTCGGGATAAAGCGTGGTAAAGTTGAAAAATAAAACTCTATTTTTTAAATTTATTGTACATTTTGTAGCATATTGTCACGTTTAGGGGTGCGTAGTGAGGGATGGTAGAGAAACAACTTAGATCACAGGCAAGCCTCGTTTATTATAAAAATATACCAAACACTTAAAGGGATCGGTAAAGACTTTACGTTTTTCGATCGCGATGCTTGGCCTACGTGTAGAAAAATATATAAAAAACAGTGTTCGTTCTTTGTTTCTGTCGATAAAACTACGGCAGTGTTAACACAGACATTACTGTTTAAGCGACGAGACTTCTAGAGTGATATGGAACAAAGATGCAAGATTTCCGCTCCTTAATTCGAGCAATTTTTTAGTCCTATCTTTTAACCCAAATTACGACTTTAATTTTTAACTTATTTACGTGATTTTTTTTTATTAAATAGTTAAAGGTTTGGGGAATGTGCGAAAGTTATTTTTGTCACCAAAAAAGTTTTGCAGGTAGGAAAAATAGTGACTTGAAAATTATGGTAATTTTATCATTTTGATAAAATGCTTCTAAATATTTTAATTTACGTACTATTAAAATTATATTGACTTTCGCACATTCTAGCAAGTGTCTTCTTTCATATGCCGTTTAAAAAACAGCAATACCTTGCCTAGTTTTTTTTTAATTTGGGTTAAAAGATTGTCATAAAATGCATTGAATCTCCCATAAGAGGTTTTGCTTTACCGATGCCCTTAAGAGGGGTTATTCTTACCCCCAGAATAGAAGGGCCAACACGGCCGTAATCGTTGTTGAGCGCATGGAAGTTCGGGGAGGGTGAGTTTGGTTTTAGCCCTTCAGCTACACCGTAAAGGAACTACTATACTAACTAACTCTATCGAAAAAAAATCTATATCTGTTAAGTGTTTCACGCAAGTGCAGATAACAAGTGAAGTGAAGTGTATCAGTCAGTGCAAGTGAAGAGTACAATCTCAACGCAAAAATGGAAACCGTTAACAAATTAAGCAAAGCCCAAGAGGCGTTAGGACAAGAGATCAAACGCATCTACACCAATATAAAGAAAGACTCATTCAGCAGAAAAACCCTACAATACGTTGAAGAAAGGAGAACTCAAGTTCAGAAGCTATGGAACGAAGTTAAAGTAAATGACACCCAGCTCAAAGATCTGAAAACATCAGAAACGCAACACGCTACGTATTTTGCTAGCAATTAATTTGAACAAATCAGAACCATTTATAATGATAATGATACATAAAGAGGTAAACAACTGCAAGGAAAAACTATTAAAGCAACAAGATAAGCAGCAAAAAAGTGCCATTCTAAATCAACTCCCGCAGGAACAAACTTTGCGAATGAGCGATTTGGATGAACTGGTTGAAGAATTCACTGCAACATTGGATCCAGAGGTAAAAAGTGAACTTTATTCAACAATTTTTAAAGAATGGGACATCGTAACATCCTTACACTAGGAAATTTCAAAATTGGACGTTGATAAAGTCTCAAAATATTTTCAAATTCAAGCCACTTCGTACCTTGATTGCCAAAATTCAAGGACAATCTAACAGCAAATCATCACCTCTGAAAAGCGAGGTAGAAAACCAACAACCACAAATGTCAATGAATAAAACCAATAACATTAGCCTACCTCAAATAAAGATACCAATATTTACTGGAAACTACGAAGAGTGGACGCCATTTGAAGACATGTTCAAGAATGTGATCCATAACAACGAGGCACTCAGCGAAATCGAAAAAATGAACTCTATCTCATATGATCTAAAAGCCAATGTCACAGGGAAAGCTGGCAGAGCAATTCAACATTTTCAAATCAGTTCAGCGAACTACCATATTGCATGGGGTCATCTCAAAGAGAGAGACGAACGCCTAATCACCAACAAGCTTATTAACAAAATACTGGATCTACCTGACAGCAAACAAAATTTGAAGAGCTATTTGAAGCAAGTTTGATCAATCCACTACAAGTGCCAGAACTCGACGAGATGTTGAACTTCATCCTAAAGCGGTTTCGAGCCATCGAATCCATATCTACCGATCGACATGACGCACGCGAAAACAATAGCGTCATGGGCAGTTATCAACCACATCAGAGAAAACAGCAAAATCAAAGCTGTAAGTACTGTAATTTATCTAACCATACAATTTATCAATGTTTAAAATTCGAAGCATTAACATCTTATCAACGGTTTAATGCTGCTAAAGAAAAACGGTTATGTTTAAATTGCTTAAACCACGATTTAACTACAAAATGCCTGTCATTTCAAAAATGCAGAATTTGTTTTCAACATCATCATTCGCTTATCCACAAAGAAAACAACCACATCAAAACGAAAACGCCAAACGAGCAGAAATCAAAACCATTTCAATCAATCAAACAGGGTAGGAACACATGTCGCGCATGAAGGAGGTAAAACATTATTAGCGACAGCAATCATTAGAATTCAAGATTCAGATGGAAAAAACGAAAATTTGAGAGCCTTGATCGATTCAGGTTCGCAAGCATCGTTTATCACTATGGAAGCTGCCAATTTACTACAATTATCCAAACAGAAAATTCATGCAGAAATTTCTGGTATAGGGGGATCAACCAATGAGAGCTGCAAATACAAAATATCTGTACAATGCAAACCACGCATTACTAGCAAAGTTACGTTATACACTGAACTGCTGATTTTACAAAAATTAGCAAAAGATATGCCAGAACACCCAATTGAGGTAAATACAGAGATATGGCAAAATAAAATTCTTGCTGACCCAGGCTTCGGAAAGCCGGGTCCAATTGATGTGATTCTTGGAGCCCAAGAATTTCACGAAATTTTGTTAGAAGGAATGGACAAGACAAACGACGGCCTTATAGCGCAAAATACAGTTAGGCTGGATAATTTTTGGAAGCATTCATCAATCCTCAAAACAAACCAACATTGCAGTAGTGAGCATGATAACGCAGTCTGAAGAAAAAGAATTATCACGGTTCTGGGAATTAGAGGAAATTCCGGAAAAACGACAATTAACAAGCGATGAGAATGCATGCGAGGCTTTTTACGATAACACAACATTGCGTAATTCGAGCGGTACTTACACCATTCAAATTCCGTGTAAAAACGAAATTGAGTCATCGCAATTAGGTGAGTCAAGGCCAAGAGCGTTGGCACGTCTACTGTCCTTGGAGAAACGATTATCTAATGATTACAAGTTGAATTTGGAATATAAAAAATTTATGAGTGAATACATTAAGCCAGGTCACATGAAACAGGTGCAGTGGAGTAACCAAATCCAAGGAAAATATTACATACCTCATCAACCAGTTATCAAAGAAACCAGTACGACTACAAAGTTGAAAGTAGTGTTTGACGCATCATCAAAAACCACAAATGGAAAAAGTTTAAATGACATCATGCACGTAGGTCCTAAAATTCAGGATGACCTTATAGATATTCTATTACGTTGGAGAAGTCACAGAATAGGATTTACAGCCGATATAGAGAAGATGTATAGACAAATTCGAATTTCCGAAGAAGATCAGGACTATCACAGAATCTTATGGAGATTCTCGACAAACGACCCAATTCAAGAATTCAAGTTACTGTCCGTAACATATGGAACGGAGGCAGTACCATACTTGGCTGTAAAAAGAAATCAAAGGTTAGCGGAAGACGAGAGAATGTCGCATCACAACATCAAAAATCAGCGTACAGGACATCTATGTGGACGATCTAATGTCAGGTGCAGAAGACGAAAGAGAGGCAATTGAAACGGTGAAAGAAGAAATAAGCATGTTCAAGGCCAGCGGGATAACACTAAGAAAATGGTCTAGTAATAACAGGGAAGTCATAAAAGAAATACCAGTAGAATTGCGGGACGAAAGCACAGTCAACATTCAAGAACTATGAAGACTTTCACGGCCGGTCAAGAATGGAGAACATCATCAACAGAAAGGAAGAGATCACCTTGTTAGATTCGGAGTGGAAACGAACTTTGCTCCAGACATAGTGTACGCCGATGCGAAGCCGTTATGCGCAGGTGCAGCCCCCCACTGGTGTACATGTCTTGCGCCAGACACAGTGCTTGCCGACGCCTAACCGTTGTGTGCATGTGCAGCCCCCCGCGGGTATAAATACGACCGACGCTCCAGCAATCGAGCCAGTCATCGTCGAGAGGTACGGAAGGGCACTTCGACCGTTACGTCATCGCCTTTGATAATGTCCGCCGCAGATGTGGACGAAACGTCAGGAAGAAATTCCAATGGACCACGGCTTATAAGCCTGGATAACTTTCATATTTCAACATTCAAGAAGATGACACCAGAAGATCATTAGGATTATTCTGGTCAGATATAAAGCTGCTACAGCACAACAGATAATGGGACAGTGACAGTACCATCACCTCGAGTTACTCAATCAGCGGCATTTTTACACACTGGAATTGATTATGCAAGACCAATTCAAGTGTGAACCACAAAAGGACGAGGAAACAAATCATATAAGGGTTATATTGTAGTATTTGTGTGCTTAGCAACTAAGGCACATCTTGAACTAGTAAGTGACATGCTAGCTGAAACATTTTTAGCAGCGTTTAAACGGTTCATATCTAGACGAGGAAAATGTGCACACATCTATAGTGACAATGGCACAACTTTTGTAGGGGCAAACAACATAATCGAGTCAGAAGTCATCTTGTTACTCAGAAAGGAGAAAATTGAGGATCGAAGTACATCGTTGGGCATACAGTGGCATTTTATCCCTCCGTCAGCACCTCATTTTGGTAGTCTTTGGGAAGCGGGCGTCAAATCCACCAAGTATCTTTTAAGACGAATGATTGGAGATACAACATTGACCTTCGAGGAGTTATATACATTGTTAGCACTTATTGAGGCATCATTGAACTCAAAGCCTTTGTGTCCGTTGTCCGGAGGCATAAACGATGTTGCCGTTCTCACACCAGGTCACTTTCTAATCGGAAGATAACTATTATCACCGATTACCCCAATCTTCGAAGATATCATCAGTAATATGAATCAAAGATAAAAAATAATACAAAAAATGCGTAAAGAATTTTGGAATACCTACATGGATGCAAGAGTACATACATCAATTACAGCAGCGGTACAAATGGACATCCAAATCAAACAATTTAGAAACGGGAGAAGTAGTAATTTTAAAAGAAGATAACATAAAACCAAGTCAAAGGCCATTAGCTCGAATAACCGAAGCGCACTCGAATAAGGACGGAATTGTTCGAGTAGTGTCAATAAAGAAGTCAGGGAGAGTTACTACCAAACGGCCATTTCATAAGCTCATATCATTCCTTTTGGTTGTGGATAACTGAGGATGGGACTGGAGCAAAGTGATGCTTTTAACCTTCTGAACGCCTGATCACATTGGATATTCCAACAGTACGGTGTTTTGTCCTCAGTAAGTTGATGTAGTGGAGCTGCGATGTTGGCAAATCCTTCCACAAACCGCCTGTAGTAGGTGGCAAGTCCTAGAAAGCTTCTCAGTTCGTGTTTATCCGTCGGTAATGGGCGGCGCAAACTTCTTTTGTTTCAAAGATACGGGGGGTTTTTGAAAAATGGTCATTTTGGAACCTCCTCTGTATTTCATTTGCTATTAAAGTTATAAAAAAAGGAAAAACGGTTTCGGGTAGAAGTTTTGACGTAGAATCCAATGGCGTAGTCACTTTTTTTTATTAAGTACAGTTTCTGACATATGACAGTAAGTTATATTTTTTTAAATGGAACACCCTATATATTTTTATGTCATTTAATTCTGTTGATTTTTACTTTTTCAACGGTGTATTAAAACATATAAGTTTGTAAATGTTAATCTTGGTAATTAGAGAAAAGGCGTTTTTTTAACAAAAACGGGCTAAATAATATGTATAAAAATACCCACAGTCGAAACAAAATCTGGCTATGTTCATATTAACATGTTACATGTCGTTTATAAACAGTTTTTTTAACTTCTACCTTAAAAATAGTAGAAAATAGAAATGGCCACTTTTCTTATTAAAGCGACGGTAGAACTGTTTGTAATTTAGACTTTTTTAATTATAGGATTTATTAAAAATATCGAATTTTCGGATGTGTTAGTTTATATGATTTCCGATTGTTTTTCTTTCGTATTTTAGATATTGGCATTTTTTTAACTTAGCACACGACTTTTTTTTTTAATATGTTACGTACGAAATAGAGTTTTCGTCCGTTAACTCGTTTGATTTGTGTTTTTAATGTACATGGGCCTAGTTACACTAGTAGACCGATTCCGATCGCTTAAATCACCAATTTGGACCACACTGTATATTGGAAT
This sequence comes from Ips typographus, assembly GCF_016097725.1. Classification (NCBI taxonomy): domain Eukaryota; kingdom Metazoa; phylum Arthropoda; class Insecta; order Coleoptera; family Curculionidae; genus Ips; species Ips typographus. The sequence goes on from NW_028098579.1 coordinate 306,653, forward strand.
TCATATCAACAAAATATTTAGTTAAACTATCTTCTTCTAATTCAGATATTTGATCGGGCAAAACATCTCCACTATGTGATGATAATCGATTTATTGTGCAACCTATTTAATTTATTCATGACTAAATCTAATAGTCTTTGTTTATAGTATCCCTCGCAACTAGTGACAACAAAGTCAGCCAGCTGTGTTAAGTTATAGGCCTTAGTTCTTTCAAGCGAGATATCTTTCATTAGCCTAAACATGACCTCAATATAATTATTAGTTTCTGAGCCTCTTATCATCAAATCCTGTCTAAAGAATAAACACCAGGACTCTATACTACTAGTTATCATGTTCTGTATATAGTTTTGTGTATTGAGGATATTTATTTATTTATAAATTACTCTATATGTATGTTTTCCTCCATTTCAACTTTTTTTAAAGATTTTAGATTAAATTTTTCTAAACAAATGATATAATGTTTGTCTATCTGCCTTTTCAATTTTATTTTTTGCTAAACCTAATTTTGTGGCGTCGACGAATAAAATTTCGGACGTTTGTTTTAATTCACATGCAGCACGCTGCCTTATAGGGGTGCATAAAGAAACGGTGTAATGCTCACCGAGACGGCCAATTTTATACAATACCCCATTTACTTTACTTAAATTATCTTCTGAGAAAACATCTGATCGCCAGATCTAGCACCGTAATGATTCTTAAAATTGGCATTCCAAAGATTCGAAAAATCGGATTTTTTGGGAAAATAATATCGATCAGTTACATAATTTTCGTACTGGTCACCATGCTCTTGTAAACAAAAAGTATTGTAAGCCGAAGCCACAGAATGCCCCTTTCCGAATAAATTTAAAATAGTCTATTTGGTTTCCTTTCCTACGGGTCTATTAAGGCAGCAGCACTATCTATGGTATGATTATGATCGTTTTTAAAACTTATCATACAGTGCCAATCTGGAATTAAATCATCCTTTTCTTTAGCTCTCGAATTTTTAGGAGGTTGTTGTTTAATTATGATTATCAACTCAGCTGGACAGTTCAAATTCTTAGCACTATGCGCTCTTTGGCTTGCAAGGTTTGATTGGTTTATTTTAGTTTTAAACTGGCAATAGCATATTCGTTTAAAAACATATTTCTTCGATTTTATCTCTATATGTATGTATCTCTATGTATATCACTTTTACGTGCCCTTACCTTTTTACGTACCGTTTACGTGCCCTTACCTTTCTTCGGTTTACGTGCCCTTACCTTTCTTTGGTTTACGTGCCCTTACCTTTCTACGTACCGCTACTTTTACGTCCTTACCTTTCTTCGGTTTACGTGCCCTTACCTTTATTTGGTTACGTGCCCTTACCTTTCTTCGGTTTACGTGCCCTTACCTTTCTTTGGTTTACGTGCCCTTACCTTTCTACGTACCGCTACATTTACGTCCTTACCTTTCTTCGGTTTACGTGCCCTTACCTTTATTCGGTTTACGTGCCCTTACCTTTCTTCGGTTTACGTGCCCTTACCTTTCTTCGATGTTTACGTGACCTTACCTTTGTACTTACCGTTACTTTTACGTGCCCTTACCTTTCAACGTCCCGTTACAGTTCCAGCTCCCCTTACCTTTCTACGTCCCGTTACTTCAACAGCTCCCCTTACCTTTCTACGTCCCAGTACACTCCCACCTCCCCTTACCTTTCTACGTCCCGTTAGGAAAATAATAATTTCCTTCGGGTATGCTGGCAGGAGGCCCGGTATCGACACCTTGCGCTAAATTGTGGAGCGACTGACGTCTAGTTGGCATCCCGACAGTGAGACGGAGTGAGTCAGATATGTCCGTTTAGGTACGGATTCGCAGTAGTTACCAATAAAGAACGGACTTATCGACAAAAGACACATTCCGCAAGTCTCATTGTGGATACAAGTGTTTCCTGCTGGGGTGGCGGCAGGAGACCGGGTATCTGCGCCTTGCGCTAAATTGTGGAGCGACTGACGTCTAGTTGGCATCCCGACAGTGAGACGGAGTGAGTCAGATATGTCCGTTTAGGTACGGATTCGCAGTAGTTACCAATAAAGAACGGACTTATCGACAAAAGACACATTCCGCAAGTCTCATTGTGGATACAAGTGTTTCCTGCTGGGGTGGCGGCAGGAGACCGGGTATCTGCGCCTTGCGCTAAATTGTGGAGCGACTGACGTCTAGTTGGCATCCCGACAGTGAGACGGAGTGAGTCAGATATGTCCGTTTAGGTACGGATTCGCAGTAGTTACCAGTAAAGAACGGACGTATCGACAAAAGACACATTCCGCAAGTCTCATTGTGGATACAAGTGTTTCCTGCTGGGGTGGCGGCAGGAGACCGGGTATCTGCGCCTTGCGCTAAATTGTGGAGCGACTGACGTCTAGTTGGCATCCCGACAGTGAGACGGAGTGAGTCAGATATGTCCGTTTAGGTACGGATTCGCAGTAGTTACCAATAAAGAACGGACTTATCGACAAAAGACACATTCCGCAAGTCTCATTGTGGATACAAGTGTTTCCTGCTGGGGTGGCGGCAGGAGACCGGGTATCTGCGCCTTGCGCTAAATTGTGGAGCGACTGACGTCTAGTTGGCATCCCGACAGTGAGACGGAGTGAGTCAGATATGTCCGTTTAGGAATGGGTTAGCAGTAGTTACAAATAAAGAACGGACGTATCGACAAAAGACACATTCCGCAAGTCTCATTGTGGATACAAGTGTTTCCTGCTAGGGTGGCGGCAGGAGACCGGGTATCTGCGCCTTGCGCTAAATTGTGGAGCAACTGACGTCTAGTTGGCATCCCAACAGTGAGACGGAGTGAGTCAGATATGTCCGTTTAGGAATGGGTTAGCGGTAGTTACCAATAAAGAACGGATGTATCGACAAAAGACACATTCCGCAAGTCTCATTGTGGATACAAGTGTCTCCTGCCGGTCGGTAGGAGACCGGGTATCTGCGCTTTGCGCTAAATTGTGGGGCGACTGACGTCTAGTTGGCATCCCGACAGTGAGACGGAGTGAGTCAGATATGTCCGTTTAGGAATGGGTTAGCGGTAGTTACCAATAAAGAACGGACGTATCGACAAAAGACACATTCCGCAAGTCTCATTGTGGATACAAGTGTCTCCTGCCGGTCGGTAGGAGACCGGGTATCTGCGCTTTGCGCTAAATTGTGGGGCGACTGACGTCTAGTTGGCATCCCGACAGTGAGACGGAGTGAGTCAGATATGTCCGTTTAGGAATGGGTTTGCAGTAGTGTCCAATAAAGAACGGACGTATCGACAAAAGACACATTCCGCAAGTCTCATTGTGGATACAAGTGTTTCCTGCTGGGGTGGCGGCAGGAGACCGGGTATCTGCGCCTTGCGCTAAATTGTGGAGCGACTGACGTCTAGTTGGCATCCCGACAGTGAGACGGAGTGAGTCAGATATGTCCGTTTAGGAATGGGTTTGCAGTAGTTACCAATAAAGAACGGACGTATCGACAAAAGACACATTCCGCAAGTCTCATTGTGGATACAAGTGTCTCCTGCCGGTCGGTAGGAGACCGGGTATCTGCGCTTTGCGCTAAATTGTGGGGCGACTGACGTCTAGTTGGCATCCCAACAGTGAGACGGAGTGAGTCAGATATGTCCGTTTAGGAATGGGTTAGCGGTAGTTACCAATAAAGAACGGACGTATCGACAAAAGACACATTCCGCAAGTCTCATTGTGGATACAAGTGTCTCCTGCCGGTCGGTAGGAGACCGGGTATCTGCGCCTTGCGCTAAATTGTGGAGCAACTGACGTCTAGTTGGCATCCCAACAGTGAGACGGAGTGAGTCAGATATGTCCGTTTAGGAATGGGTTAGCGGTAGTTACCAATAAAGAACGGATGTATCGACAAAAGACACATTCCGCAAGTCTCATTGTGGATACAAGTGTCTCCTGCCGGTCGGTAGGAGACCGGGTATCTGCGCTTTGCGCTAAATTGTGGGACGACTGACGTCTAGTTGGCATCCCGACAGTGAGACGGAGTGAGTCAGATATGTCCGTTTAGGAATGGGTTAGCGGTAGTTACCAATAAAGAACGGACGTATCGACAAAAGACACATTCCGCAAGTCTCATTGTGGATACAAGTGTCTCCTGCCGGTCGGTAGGAGACCGGGTATCTGCGCCTTGCGCTAAATTGTGGAGCGACTGACGTCTAGTTGGCATCCCGACAGTGAGACGGAGTGAGTCAGATATGTCCGTTTAGGAATGGGTTTGCAGTAGTTACCAATAAAGAACGGACGTATCGACAAAAGACACATTCCGCAAGTCTCATTGTGGATACAAGTGTCTCCTGCCGGTCGGTAGGAGACCGGGTATCTGCGCTTTGCGCTAAATTGTGGGGCGACTGACGTCTAGTTGGCATCCCAACAGTGAGACGGAGTGAGTCAGATATGTCCGTTTAGGAATGGGTTAGCGGTAGTTACCAATAAAGAACGGACGTATCGACAAAAGACACATTCCGCAAGTCTCATTGTGGATACAAGTGTCTCCTGCCGGTCGGTAGGAGACCGGGTATCTGCGCTTTGTGCTAAATTGTGGGGCGACTGACGTCTAGTTGGCATCCCGACAGTGAGACGGAGTGAGTCAGATATGTCCGTTTAGGAATGGGTTTGCAGTAGTGTCCAATAAAGAACGGACGTATCGACAAAAGACACATTCCGCAAGTCTCATTGTGGATACAAGTGTCTCCTGCCGGTCGGTAGGAGACCGGGTATCTGCGCCTTGCGCTAAATTGTGGGGCGACTGACGTCTAGTTGGCATCCCGACAGTGAGACGGAGTGAGTCAGATATGTCCGTTTAGGAATGGGTTTGCAGTAGTTACCAATAAAGAACGGACGTATCGACAAAAGACACATTCCGCAAGTCTCATTGTGGATACAAGTGTCTCCTGCCGGTCGGTAGGAGACCGGGTATCTGCGCTTTGCGCTAAATTGTGGGGCGACTGACGTCTAGTTGGCATCCCAACAGTGAGACGGAGTGAGTCAGATATGTCCGTTTAGGAATGGGTTAGCGGTAGTTACCAATAAAGAACGGACGTATCGACAAAAGACACATTCCGCAAGTCTCATTGTGGATACAAGTGTCTCCTGCCGGTCGGTAGGAGACCGGGTATCTGCGCTTTGTGCTAAATTGTGGGGCGACTGACGTCTAGTTGGCATCCCGACAGTGAGACGGAGTGAGTCAGATATGTCCGTTTAGGAATGGGTTTGCAGTAGTGTCCAATAAAGAAAGGACGTATCGACAAAAGACACATTCCGCAAGTCTCATTGTGGATACAAGTGTCTCCTGCCGGTCGGTAGGAGACCGGGTATCTGCGCTTTGCGCTAAATTGTGGGGCGACTGACGTCTAGTTGGCATCCCAACAGTGAGACGGAGTGAGTCAGATATGTCCGTTTAGGAATGGGTTAGCGGTAGTTACCAATAAAGAACGGACGTATCGACAAAAGACACATTCCGCAAGTCTCATTGTGGATACAAGTGTCTCCTGCCGGTCGGTAGGAGACCGGGTATCTGCGCTTTGTGCTAAATTGTGGGGCGACTGACGTCTAGTTGGCATCCCGACAGTGAGACGGAGTGAGTCAGATATGTCCGTTTAGGAATGGGTTTGCAGTAGTGTCCAATAAAGAACGGACGTATCGACAAAAGACACATTCCGCAAGTCTCATTGTGGATACAAGTGTCTCCTGCCGGTCGGTAGGAGACCGGGTATCTGCGCCTTGCGCTAAATTGTGGAGCAACTGACGTCTAGTTGGCATCCCAACAGTGAGACGGAGTGAGTCAGATATGTCCGTTTAGGAATGGGTTTGCAGTAGTTACCAATAAAGAACGGACGTATCGACAAAAGACACATTCCGCAAGTCTCATTGTGGATACAAGTGTTTCCTGCTGGGGTGGCGGCAGGAGACCGGGTATCTGCGCCTTGCGCTAAATTGTGGAGCAACTGACGTCTAGTTGGCATCCCGACAGTGAGACGGAGTGAGTCAGATATGTCCGTTTAGGAATGGGTTAGCGGTAGTTACCAATAAAGAACGGACGTATCGACAAAAGACACATTCCGCAAGTCTCATTGTGGATACAAGTGTCTCCTGCCGGTCGGTAGGAGACCGGGTATCTGCGCTTTGTGCTAAATTGTGGGGCGACTGACGTCTAGTTGGCATCCCGACAGTGAGACGGAGTGAGTCAGATATGTCCGTTTAGGAATGGGTTTGCAGTAGTGTCCAATAAAGAACGGACGTATCGACAAAAGACACATTCCGCAAGTCTCATTGTGGATACAAGTGTCTCCTGCCGGTCGGTAGGAGACCGGGTATCTGCGCCTTGCGCTAAATTGTGGAGCAACTGACGTCTAGTTGGCATCCCAACAGTGAGACGGAGTGAGTCAGATATGTCCGTTTAGGAATGGGTTTGCAGTAGTTACCAATAAAGAACGGACGTATCGACAAAAGACACATTCCGCAAGTCTCATTGTGGATACAAGTGTTTCCTGCTGGGGTGGCGGCAGGAGACCGGGTATCTGCGCCTTGCGCTAAATTGTGGAGCAACTGACGTCTAGTTGGCATCCCGACAGTGAGACGGAGTGAGTCAGATATGTCCGTTTAGGAATGGGTTAGCAGTAGTTACCAATAAAGAACGGACGTATCGACAAAAGACACATTCTTAGGTCTCATTGAGTATGAGTCTGTTGACGTGGAAATGTTACATACAATATGCTACGAATACAGTCGGTTATAACTCTAGGGCGCTTATCGCTACGTTATATACGTTCCGAAATCAAAAGCGAACAGCAGTGGTTTAGAAAACGGTGTTTTGATACACAAAGGTCGATGATTTGGTGATGTTACGTTCCCAAAGGAAATAGGAAATAGGAAATAGGCAAAAGATGGTAGTACCTTGCATAGACGCACATATATGTTGAGTGGTCAAGTATGGTAGTGCAAAAATCAATAGGATGGTAGTGCATATGTTAACAAAATGTAGGTGCGGGAACTGACCGATCAAATGTACGACTGATACACGTATCATGAGTAAAGCCGTTTTTTAAACCATGGAAGCGAATGAGTCTAGGCAGTTCGTTCAAGTTGCAAGTGTTGTAATAACGCTAACTGAGAAAGGACGAATTGGTAGGCACAAATCATTCGAACACTTTCCAGTCTAGTTCACCATACTTCTTGAATTTTGGTTTATGGTGACAGGCAGTAATTACAGCAAGATCGCGGACACGGTTAACGTTCATTCGTTACGGTCCAAATGCGGTCGCAAAATGAAGCACTGATGTCTTACTTTCTGGCATAGTGCAGTTAAATTGCGATAACTCTCTGGGTTCCGAGCGATAAAAACATGTATCTTACGATTCCCGTGTCGATTTTTATCGAAGGGTCGTAAGAATACAGATGATAACAACGAGTGAATCTAATCCGTACGCCCTCTGAGCAAATATATACAGAGGTATGTAAAAGTTTGTTGGTTAACATGTTACGGATGGATAGAAAACACTTGTTGGAGTCGTTCTGTATTTGTATGTGACCTAACTACGTGGAGAGACATTTAGGCGAACTGTAGCTTGGTTAGGTTGCAAAACTTAGGAATGTTGCAGAACAGTCTATGCTTGGTAGTGGTCGTAACAAACGGGATTTCAATGCTGTCAGTTATGTGATACGGTGTTTGGTCCATTTGTAAGATTTCCGCAAATTTAATAAAGTCGAAGTTGAAGGGGGCTGCCCTGGTGTTAGGGCGAATGACTATGAAGCGAAACAGATGGATACTATTTGTAAGGTAATACACAGACCAGACAGACAGACAGACAGACTACTAGTAAGTAGTACAGATAATATGATGTGTGTGGCAAAGTGTGTTGAGTTTGGACCAATCTCCAGGTGTATCGTATCGGCAGCATTGATTGACGTTTTTACGAGCGTGCAATATGGTTAGAGGAGCAAATCATAGCTTTGGATAGCGGGGGCACTATCATCGGCTTGTGTTTGTTATAATATTTGACTAGGCCAGGCAGGCAGGCAGGCATGCATAAAACAGTTCGTTACTATTTTGTCTCGTCCACTACGTGTGTGTGTGTGTGTCACTACTACTTAGATGATGGGAGTAGAATTATGTTATATACACACAAGTATGTAAATTGGATAAAGTACGGGTGGATGTATTTAAATAGAAGCGCTAGTGCGAGATACTAGTACTGAAGAGTGCATACTAGTAGTATATATACTCACGGTCAGTAGCGGTAACATGTACTTTAGGCAGAGTGGTACATGTGAAAACTGGCGAGGGCATAGGGGAATGTAGATGAAAGTAGAAGAGGGTGTAGGAGTGTATTGGCGTGAGTATAGGATGGAGTAAGGTGAGAGTAGAGTAGTAATAGAGAGGGAGTGTAGGAAGAAGAAAGGTGAAGAGGGAGTATGAAGGAAAGCGTGAGAAATGAGAATAAGGAGTAGGAGAGGTAGGGTAATCGCTCTGAAAAATCGTGCTAAAATACTCTTTTTTTCTAGACTTTTTTTTCTAGGACTTTTTGGACCCCATAATGGCAAATTGTTGACAAAATGGCGAACGCGGATAAAGACCCGATTGTGTCTTTTCCGTCGTTCGCCTTTTTTACCACTCGTTTTCAAAGTCGAAATACATGGTATTCTTGACAAAATGGCGAACGCTGAGAAAGAAAATACGTCTCTCTCATCGTTCGCCTTTTTTACCACTCGTTTTCAAAGTCGAAATACATTGTATTCTTGACAAAATGGCGAAGGCGCCAAATAATCGTTGCTAATGACCAATAATTCTACCTTACCATCACGAAAATTTGTGACCTTGAACTAACTGATTACACTGTAAAACTACGAATATTTCGAAAAAATGGCGAAAGCGCCGGATTATCATTGCTAATGTCAACTTCTATCTTTCCTCATCGAACAGTTATGACCTTGACCTGATTTCACCGTAAAACAATCGAAATATCGACCGTCGAAGTCCAACTCTTGTTCCCTATTGACGGGTGAAATATCCACTAACATTTGCAAAAAATTGGCGAAAGCGCCGGATTATTATTGCTAATGACAACTTCTATCTTTCCTCATCGAACAATTATGACCTTGACCTGATTTCACCGTAAAACAATCGAAATATCGACCGTCGAAGTCCAACTCTTGTTCCCTATTGACGGGTGAAATATCCACTAACATTTGCAAAAAAAAATGGCGAAAGCGCCGGATTATCATTGCTAATGACAATTTCTATTTTTCCTCATCGAACAGTTGTGACCTTGACCTGATTTCACCGTAAAACAATCGAAATATCGACCGTCGAAGTCCAACTCTTGTTCCCTATTGACGGGTGAAATATCCACTAACATTTGCAAAAAAATGGCGAAAGCGCCGGATTATCATTGCTAATGACAATTTCTATTTTTCCTCATCGAACAGTTGTGACCTTGACCTGATTTCACCGTAAAACAATCGAAATATCGACCGTCGAAGTCCAACTCTTGTTCCCTATTGACGGGTGAAATATCCACTAACATTTGCAAAAAAATGGCAAAAGCGCCGGATTATTAATGCTAATGACAACTTCTATCTTTCCTCATCGAACAGTTATGACCTTGACCTGATTTCACCGTAAAACTATCGAAATATCGACCGTCGAAGTCCAACTCTTGTTCCCTATTGACGGGTGAAATATCCACTAACATTTGCAAAAAAATGGCAAAAGCGCCGGATTATTAATGCTAATGACAACTTCTATCTTTCCTCATCGAACAGTTATGACCTTGACCTGATTTCACCGTAAAACTATCGAAGTCCGACTCTGGTAGCTTATATATATGTATTTTTCAATGTCACGTGACATTTTCAAAAGTACCAAAATATAACGTTGTCTGTGTGTGATAAATAAGCAAATAAACGAATTTCCAAATTTCTAAACAAGTTGTGGTCCTTAAAAGGACCGTTGTTTATTTATTTTTTTTCACATAACTGAATAACTAACCGTTATTACCTTACTTGGTCTTGCTGTCAGTTTTCTTGGGCAACAAAACGGCTTGGATGTTTGGAAGAACACCACCCTGAGCTATTGTCACACCCGATAACAGTTTGTTCAACTCTTCGTCATTACGGATCGCCAATTGCAAATGTCGGGGAATTATTCTGGTTTTTTTGTTGTCTCTTGCTGCGTTTCCAGCCAACTCGAGAACTTCGGCGGCTAAATATTCCATGACGGCCGCTAAATACACCGGTGCTCCCGCTCCGACTCTTTCGGCGTAGTTTCCCTTACGTAGCAAACGATGAATACGTCCCACCGGAAACTGAAGTCCCGCACGACTTGAACGCGACTTTGCCTTTCCCTTTACTTTACCACCTTTACCGCGTCCGGACATAGTTAAAAACTGTTTTTTTTTTTCGATTTGACACAAAAAAAACGTAAACGTTGCCTTCTAGTGCACGTACGAGACTGATACCGTCGTCCCCGACTGGCCTATATTTATACTAAGCGGCGGACCAATCACGTCGCTCCGTTCGACAAAACCGAGTGGGCGGAGCTTGTAAACAGACTCGCTCGTCAGTTAAAAGGCGGCCGCCAGACCCGTTCACGTTCAGTTTACAGCGAGCATCGAGACGGAGCGGACCAGCCGACGGCGACACCCGAACCTACCCGAAGCGATTGAGTGAACTTGTGCGTTTTCTTTGTTTACTTTGTGTTTTTCAACACGAATTAAACATAAGTGAACCACGAACAGTATAGTAGTGCGCGACATACGAGTAGTAGTGTAGTGAGTAGTGAGTGAAGTGGAGAACATTAGTGTAAACCACGAGAAGACATCGAACAAAGAAAAAACCGACCAAGAACAAAGGAAACACGTGATCCTTTCACGTGTTTCAATCCCAAACAAAGGTAGCGTGGCACACTTGGAGAAATCCAAAATGTCGCGTGACCTTTCTATTGAGGATACCGGGCGTCTTGCCAACCGATATAAAGACGACCCTGAAAAGCTTTACGGACTGACGCAATTTCTACGCGAGCAGAACAAGCAACTTCTGCAGCGTGTAGAATTCCTCGAGAAAACCCTAGCGGAGCAGACCATCCTCTTAAAAGAGATAAGAGATGGACAACAAGACAAAGAAAAAACCACCGGACAAAGAAAAGGACGGAAACGGCCAAAACAAGAGAACGAGAAATCGGAATCTGAAAGCGAATCGGAGATGCAAATGAGCGATTCGGAGACACCGAGGAGTAGCCAGCAAAAGCTGGTGAATCCGACCACGCAAGTGGAAGGCTCGGCCGACGAAACGCCCGTTGCAACAGAGATAGAAAAAACCCCCAAAGTGCCACCAATCGTCCTAAAAAACGCTAATGATTGGACTGCCGTCTGTAACAAAATCAGAGACAGGAAGATCAATTACAACAAAGCCAAAATGACCGGCGTAGGCCTCGCCATCACCCCGGCGACGCCAAATGACTATCGCTCCCTAGCTAAAATGCTAAACGAGGACAAGAAGGAATTCCACACATACGCTCTCCCGGAAGACAAAACCGCCAGAGCCGTAATTAGAGGACTGCCACTCAACATTACGTGTGAGGAAATTACCATCGATCTTGCCAATCAAGGAGTAACCGCAGCGTCAGTCCAGCGCATGCGCAACCGACGAAGCAAACAGCCATTGCCGCTAGTCCTTGTTCAGACCACCAAAGAACAAAAAGACAAGCTTTTCCAAATCAACCGATGCTGCCACTTGGTCATCAGAATCGAGCCGCAGCGTCAGCCAACAGGGCCGAGCCAATGTCACCGTTGCCAGCAATTCGGACATTCGCAAGGATACTGCACCGCAGCGCCAAAATGCGTGAAATGCGGCGGAAACCACCATTCCGCAGAATGCCAGAAATCACGCGATACTCCAGCGAAATGTGCGAACTGCAACGGACAACACCCCGCCAGTTACCGAGGGTGCGCAAGATACGCCGCGGTTATCCAAAAACCAGCGCCGACCAAACAAACCCCAAGAACAGCGCCAGCGGCGAAACCAGCGGCGTCGGCCCGCCAGAGCGGCAAAAGCTTCGCCGACGCGGCGAAAGCTGGAAAAACCAACAGCGGAGCTCCGAGACAAAAGCCCGTCGCCCCTCCTGCCCAACCAATCATGGACTTTACCGCCATGATGCAGCAGATGCAACAAATGTACTCCGCCATGAGTACATTTTTCGCGCAACTGCCGCCAATGAATAAGACGAACTAAATGTTCGCACACCGGACAGCATCATTCCTGCAGATAATGTCATGGAACATCAATGGCATCAAGACCCGGAAAACCGAACTAGCGGAAATTTTATTACGCCTAGAAGTGGACGTCGCCGCCATACAGGAGACGCACTTACGGTTAACAGACCAATTCGGGATCCCAGGATATGCTGTCTACAGGAGGGACAGAGTAACCGCTCGACGCCCAGCAGGAGGCGTCGCCCTGCTAGTGAAACGCTCCATTCCACATGCCGAGCTGCCTCCATTAGACACCACTACAATGGAAGCAGTCGCAGTTGAAATCGCAACCTCAGCAGGAACGCTCAGGATTTGCTCCTGCTATCAACCCCCGCGGGAGCAACTTGAAGAAAACGATCTGGAAATCATCCTGTTTCGTAGACAACGAGGACAACACGTTGCCATTGGTGATTTCAACGCTAAATCGGAGCAGTGGAACTGCAGGAGACACAACAGAAGAGGGACAGAGCTCGAAACTTTCCTGGAACGTAGAGAGGACGTAGACGTGCTAGCACCGGTCGAACCCACGCACTTCAGTAACAACGGAGTAAACGACGTGATTGATTTTGCGCTCATTCGCAATCCTGCAATGGGCCTAGAAATCACAGCCACAAATGAAGGTTCGTCCGACCACAATCCAGTCCTCCTAACACTGGGCGAAAAGGAAAACCAGCAAGAAGCGACATTCACCAGCAGAACAACAGACTGGGAAAAATACAGAGAAATCCTGCAGCGAGATTTTCCACCGATTCCTCGACTCGAACACCGTCAGGAAATCGAAGATGCTATTTTAGCACTGGAAAACGCCATAAAAGCAGCGATAGAGGCCAGCACCACCACAAAACGCCGGCCAATAATCAACAACTACCTTGCTGGTATACCAGAAGCTACAAAACAGCTTATCCGGGAAAGGAGACGAGCGAAAAGAACCGCAATCAGGACAAACGATCCCGCCGACAGAAACCTCCTGAACCAACTAAACAGGAGGGTAAAGGCCGCCCTGCAAGAACACCGAGACAAGCAGTGGCAGGAACACCTAGAAACGCTGAACGCGCAAGACCGCAGCGTCTGGAAAACATGCAGAGCGCTAAAGAAAAAGAGAAAGCCAATTCCGCCTCTGCATGGACAAAACGGGATTGTTTACCTGAACGAGGACAAAGCAGAAACATTCGCTGACTGCCTGGAGCGACAGTTTCAAGAAAACGACACTGACGATCTTGAAGCCGAGCAATGGGAAACCGAAGTCGAAAGAAGAGCCAGAAACATCAACAGGCTGCCGGACAACACCCAAATCCGACACGCCTCGCCTGAAGAGCTCCGAGACATACTACGGAGCCTAAATCCACGTAAGGCACCAGGATGCGATGGGATTGGAAACATACCGCTCAAAAAACTGCCAAGACAACCACTAGTCGCCCTAACCAACATTATCAACGCGGCGCTGCGACTGCAGTACTTTCCGGACAGATGGAAAGCGGCAGATGTGATTTTGTTTCCAAAACCAGACAAAGACCACCTATTTCCCCAGAACTATCGGCCAATCAGCCTTTTGCCATGTATGGGGAAACTAGCAGAAATAGTCATCCTAAAAAGGCTCAAAGAGACCGAAGAAGAACTGAAGATCATCCCAGATGAACAGTTCGGATTCAGACACGGCCACTCGACAGAACAACAAGTCCTCCGAATGGTTGAGTTCATTACCAGTGGATTCAACAACAAGGTAGCAACTGGAGCAGTCCTGTTAGACGTATCGAAAGCCTTCGATCGCGTCTGGCACAAAGGACTACTCATCAAGATGCTGGACGCCGGTTTCCCAACCAGCCAAGTTAAACTGGTGAAGTCATTCCTGAACGCGCGACGATTTAGAGTCAAGACAGAAGGCGTCTTCTCCACATACAGAGAGATGGCAGCAGGGGTACCGCAGGGGGCAGTCCTCTCACCATTCCTGTACAATATCTACAACAGCGATATACCGCGCGCGGCAGGAAGCAACCTGGCATTATACGCCGACGACACCGCAATACTGGTCAAATCCAGAAATGCCAGGCTACTCACCAGAAAACTCCAAAGCGAAATCGAGACTCTGGAAAAGTGGTGCGCCAGATGGAAAATACAGCTAAACGCCGCCAAAACACAAGCCATCATGTTTACCAAGAGGCGAAAAATAAGACCAGAAACCAACCTCCAAGTCCAAGAGGAGGAAATTCCATGGCGCAACACCGCGACATACCTCGGAGTAGAACTAGACAAGACACTAACATGGAAGTGTCACACCGAAAAAGCTCGGGCGAAAGCAAAGCTTGCCCGGGCTCAACTCTACCCAGTCATCGGTAGAAACAACAAAACCAGCGTAAAGACTAAGCTGACTCTCATCAGGACGATCATCCAACCGCACCTTACGTACGCCTCCGCGGCCTGGGGCTACGCAGCGAAATCCCACTTGAAACGCCTTCAAGCAGTGGAAAACATAGCGCTAAGAGCAGCAGTCGACGCCCCGTGGTATGTCAGAAACGACACCATCACCAGAGATCTCAAATACAAGACAGCGACAGTCATAATCAAAGAGCACGCCCAAAAACTCTTTGCAATAATGGCAGAACACCAGAATCCACTCATCAGAGCTGCGATAGACTACGATCCAGAAATGGAAGCCCCCCACAAACGGCCACGACATCAGCTGCTGGACGATAGATGACAGCGCTGAACACCCGATTATGACAACCTCCCGGATTTGACGATAAACACCCGATGAAACCCTAACCTCAATCTTGAGGTTAGTATTTTATTAATCGTTCTGTTTAGTTACAGGTGACAGCCAAGACCATCCAACCAAGATGAGGACCCCCCCCTCCTACAAGACTTTCCCCCCGGGTGGCGAGAATTTATTCTCAAAACTTGGGTATAACCCAATCCGTAGTTAACTCGGTGTTAACCGGGCGCTGACTACACCTCCCAGATTTCCCCCCGCCGGCCCAAAAGCCTAGGGTAAGGAAATCGACCTCCACTCCTCCGATCCAAACTCCTCACAAATATTCTTGGATGTAAAATGGTTAGCTCACTAACCAATTGAACATCCAAAAATATGCCAAGACCTCCACCAGGAAGACCAGCTGACGAAGAAAGAAAAAAGCAAGACAAGAAGAGCGCAGAAGAGCCCCGCTGTCAGCCGGGGCATCTCCTTACCCAGGACAGGAGACGCCGTTGCAACTCTGACATTCCCGAAAGGGAAATGGCAGTTTTGTTATCGGAGTCTTCTTCCAGACCTTTCCTTTTGGTCTACAGCGATGGGAGAGTAAAAAGCAGTAATCTTGCTTAACTCGCTTATCTGAGACCGCTTTAAAGTCATAAATAATGGCGCGCCGTTCACGTTCAGTCTGTATTCGAGCGTCTTGTCGTGTCGTGTGTTGTTTTGTCAATTTTTGTGAGTTTTGTTTGTCTGTTTGTGATTCGTCACTAGTAAAAAGAACCATGCCACCGAAAACTAGCGGTAAAGCAGCAAAGAAGGCCGGCAAGGCCCAGAAAAACATTTCGAAAAGCGACAAAAAGAAAAAGCGCAGGAGGAAGGAAAGCTACGCTATCTACATTTACAAGGTATTGAAACAAGTACATCCCGACACTGGAATTTCGAGTAAAGCCATGTCCATTATGAACTCGTTCGTCAACGATATTTTCGAACGGATTGCTGCTGAAGCTTCTCGATTGGCCCACTACAACAAAAGATCGACCATCACGAGCAGAGAAATTCAGACTGCCGTCAGGCTGTTATTGCCCGGTGAGTTAGCCAAACACGCAGTCAGTGAAGGAACAAAAGCCGTCACGAAATACACTAGCTCCAAGTAAATAGTTTTTCGACCGTAGGTACACTATCCTGTATTAAAAAAAAAACCAACAACAAAATCGGCTCTTCTCAGAGCCACAAAAATGTTGAACTAAAAAAAAAGAATTTCGTTTATATACGACCTATTCTGTTAGATAAGAAATATCGGTCAAAACGTGCTTATCGGTGTTTTTCGATCTAGATAACAAATATTGGTCAAAACGTGCTTTTCGGTCTTTTCCGATCTAGACAAGAAATATCGATCAAAACGTGCTTATCGGTCTTTTCCGATCTAGATAAGAAATATAGGTCAAAACGTGCTTATCGGCGTAAGATACTGATATTTTATAAAGTCACGTTTTTCGAACTTTGTCGGAATGATCATAAATCGATTTATTTCACCGACTGAGAAATAGTGAATTCAGTCAGTATCTAAATAAAACCCGCACCGAGTGCAATTTCTACTGATATTGGTAGAAATAAGATTGTAAAAACGACTTTCAATCACGTCACGATAAGTAACGGATCGTAAAAAGGTAAGGGCACGTATATTGTTATCACGTCCAATTACCAAAAAAGCAGATAAGTAACGGATCGTAAAAAGGTAAGGGCACGTATATTGTTATCACGTCCAATCTCCAAAAAAGCAGATAAGGATAGGATCGTAAAAAGGTAAGGGCACGTATATTGTTATCATGTCCAATCTCCAAAAGAGCTGATAAGTAACGGATCGTAAAAAAAGGTAAGGGCACGTATATTGTTATCGTGTCCAATCTCCAAAAAAGCAGATAAGGATAGGATCGTAAAAAGGTAAGGGCACGTATATTGTTATCATGTCCAATATCCAAAAGAGCTGATAAGTAACGGATCGTAAAAAAAGGTAAGGGCACGTATATTGTTATCGTGTCCAATCTCCAAAAAAGCAGATAAGGATGGGATAGTAAAAAACTAACCTATCTGAGTATGTATTATCTCTCAGCTTTGATACAATACACACCACTGTGATCCTACTTGTACTTAATTAGTATACCTATATACCTATACACACTGTACCACAACAAAAAGTGTTATAATAAAATAAATTGGTAGAAATAAGATTGTAAAAACGACTTTCAATCACGTCAAGTATGTTGTGGTTCTTAAAAGAACCGTTTTTTTTTTTGTTGTCGTTTGTTCACGTCAATAAATCGTCGTTACGGGTTTTGGAAGGTGTCTCGTTCAAATTTAAGCTCGTTCACCTCTGATGCGTCGTGCCAATTGGATGTCCTTCGGCATGATGGTCACCCTTTTGGCGTGAATGGCGCAAAGGTTAGTGTCTTCGAATAAACCGACGAGATAAGCTTCGCTCGCTTCTTGCAGTGCCATTACGGCGGAACTTTGGAATCGCAAGTCGGTCTTGAAATCCTGGGCGATTTCTCTGACTAGACGTTGAAATGGTAATTTCCTGATTAACAATTCGGTACTCTTCTGGTAGCGACGAATTTCACGCAGAGCTACGGTTCCGGGCCTGTAACGATGAGGTTTTTTCACGCCACCCGTAGCGGGAGCACTTTTTCGGGCCGCCTTAGTGGCCAGTTGTTTCCTTGGAGCCTTTCCTCCAGTAGATTTACGCGCGGTCTGCTTTGTACGGGCCATTTTATTGTTATTTTAGATAAATCACTAACGATACGCACTCGAACGCGATTAGGCACTGTCTGACGCGTCGAGATATCGAGCTCCGGTTTTGTTGGGTCGGCTCTGGCGCCGATTGGTCGAAACAGTACAAAGGGGGCGGAGCTTAGCGAAGGAAACAAAACCGGGTCGACGTCGGAGTTCTCGATCAGTTCTCGGCGTACCTTGTTGCAGTAACGTGCTCGTCGTTGTCGTGTCCATTGGTGTTTTTTGTGTTTTTGTGTGTGTAAGAGTATTATTAAAAGCTTTACAAAATGACTGGACGTGGTAAAGGAGGAAAAGGATTGGGTAAAGGTGGCGCAAAACGTCATCGTAAAGTTCTTCGTGATAACATCCAAGGTATTACGAAGCCAGCTATTAGACGATTGGCTCGACGTGGTGGAGTAAAACGTATATCAGGTTTGATTTACGAGGAAACTCGTGGTGTGCTAAAAGTTTTCTTGGAAAACGTGATCAGAGATGCGGTCACCTACACTGAACACGCCAAAAGGAAAACTGTCACCGCTATGGACGTCGTTTACGCTTTAAAACGACAGGGACGTACTCTGTACGGTTTTGGAGGTTAAATAAACTGTTATTTTTGATAATTAATTAATGCCCATGCATGATAATGACGTCTCTGCCGTGCTGATTGCAAAAAAAAAATCGGTTCTTTTAAGAACCACAAACCTTAAAAAAAAAGAAACATCGTTTTACTTGAGGTACATACCTTTGTTGTGTGGGGTTGCTTATGGTTTTGTTCAAGTTTTGTGTAAGAAAACGAACAAAATCGGTTACTTAAGGTACATACCTACCACCTCCTGACCCCTTATGTTGTGTGATTGATTGTTTTTGTTTTTCCTTCGTGTTTTTAGTTGGCAAACGATCAATGAGTATACACATACCTACCTACTTTGTTGGAAAGGTTTTTTTTTTCTTTTGCGTTTTGTGTTAGAAAACGAACAAAATCGGTTACTTAAGGTACATACCTACCACCTCCTGACCACTTGTGTGATTGTTTTTGTTTTTCCTTCGTGTTTTTAGTTGGCAAACGTTCAATGAGTATACACATACCTACCTACTTTGTTGGAAAGGTTTTTTTTTTTCTTTTGCGTTTTGTGTTAGAAAACGAACAAAATCGGTTACTTAAGGTACATACCTACCACCTCCTGACCACTTGTGTGATTGTTTTTGTTTTTCCTTCGTGTTTTTAGTTGGCAAACGTTCAATGAGTGTACACATACCTACCTACTTTGTTGGAAAGGTTTTTTTTTTCTTTTGCGTTTTGTGTTAGAAAACGAACAAAATCAATTGGTTACTTAATAATAGCATATTACGATATTAAATGGCAAAAGGAAGCCGCGTACATTTGTAAATTTTCTGCCCGACCGAAACGGATAAATATAATATATCGTTTCTATACGTTTATTGCGTTGCGTAGGTATAGAAGAAAAATCATAACGAAAAAGACAATGTTGAACCGAAACTCGAGTTAGTTTTGACGGTGCAAATTCTGTGGCGACATGCGACCGGTTAAACATTTTTTTTTCAATTAAGGCGTATACTACTACGTTTGCGTTCGTTTTGCACGTGAGAATATGAACGATTGCACTTATTAATGGCTAAAAAACGTCAATAAACGTTTATTTTATTATATTTTTGTTCAAGTAAAGTACGAAAGTGTTTAGGAATAGCGAGACTGGTCACTTTCCAAGCGATATTTTACATTAATATCGTAATCGGACATAGTACAGAGCCCGCCTATCTTGTAGCTTATAGTTTTGGAAAAGTTTTCGAACGACGATTAAGTGAAAAATGCGTTTTTCTATATTAAAATAATCGACTAGAAACCAACTTGAGTAACATACAGGCGGCATAAACGACGTCGAACCGTGTCGGCTGACGGAGGCGCACCGTTCCGTACTCCGCACGACCCCTAAACAAAAGTCGACGCAAACATTTTTCTCTCTCATTTCGCAGTAAACCATTGTCTTTAGCACGTACGATCGTCGGTCTGTGTTTGTTTTGTGTTTTTTCTATATCGAGTGTTTTTTTATTCGTTCGTATCATGGCCGATAACGACGCAGCGCCTGTAGCATCCACTCCGCCGGCTAGTTCGCCGTCGAAAAAGGAAAAAAAAACGAAAAATCCCCGTTCGAAGCCGAGCCATCCTCCGACTTCAGAAATGGTAACGAACGCTATCAAGGGATTGAAAGAGCGTGGTGGATCATCACTGCAGGCCATCAAGAAATACATAGCTGCCAACTATAAAGTGGACGCGGAAAAAGTAGCCCCATTTATCAAAAAATATCTGAAAGCGGCCGTAGCGAACGGTGCGCTAGTGCAAACGAAAGGTAAGGGAGCGTCGGGATCGTTTAAATTGTCCGCTGTCGGTTCGGGATCGGCAAAACAACCTGCTAGCGCAGAAAAGAAAAAAGTTACGAAAAAGGCGGCTAGTAAAAAATCGCCTTCGAAACCGATCAGTGAAAAAGTGAAATCAAAAACGGTTGTTAGGACGAAAAAATCTGCTGCTGCTGCCGCCGCCGCCGCCGCTGGAGCTGAAAAGAAAACCGCCGCCGTAGCAGTTTCGACTACTACGACGAAAAGTCGTGCCGCTCCGTCCGAAAAGAAAGCAGCGGCTAAGAAAACTGCCGCCCAAGTTGCAACCGTTACCGTGACCGCTACTACGCCGAAGAAATCTCCTTCCAAGGCGAAGAAATCAAACAAAGCTGGACCGACCAAAAAACCGAAAGCTCCCAAACCAAAAACCGCAAAGTCTACTGCCGCTGCCAAGGCGAAAAAAACGACTTCACCCAAAAAGAAGAAGTAATTTGTCGTGGTTGACGCCGTGGTTGGTTTTCGGCTGCAAGAATGCAACTGCTACGTCCGATACGTGTCGCAGATCTCGTCGTACATACTATGTTATCAGGTACATATCGGCTACTGGAGTCTACGACTCATATAACAAAAGGTTCTTTTCAGAACCACAAGTTTGAAAAAGCGAAAGATTAATACGTTAGATTTAAAATTTATTAAAGGCTTAATCAATGTTAGTTACAATTACATGTTTTGCTTTATTATCGTGTGATGCTATTAAGAGAATCATAGCTAGTCCCGCCGTTTACCATCACAATTGACATTGTTCAACAATAATCGAATGTTACATCAACGATATACGTAATGTATTACATTACGAGTTCTTGCCTTTAGTAAAAGTTAAAAAAGTTTGGCGACTGATTACCGGCCGGAGACGCGGTATCACTTCCGTGTGCACTTCTCCGCTCCGTAACCCTTCGTTTTTTTATCGGCCGGAGACGCGGTATCACACCTTTTTACGATCCGTTTCTTATCTGTTTATGTGGTAATTGGACGTGATAAAAATATACGTGCCCTTTACCTTTTTACGATCCTATCCTTATCTGCTTTTTTGGAGATTGGACGTGATAACAATATACGTGCCCTTACCTTTTTACGATACGTTACTTATCTGCTTTTTTGGAGATTGGACGTGATAACAATATACGTGCCCTTACCTTTTTACGATACGTTACTTATCTGCTTTTTTGGAGATTGGACGTGATAACAATATACGTGCCCTTACCTTTTTACGATACGTTACTTATCTGCTTTTTTGGAGATTGGACGTGATAACAATATACGTGCCATTACCTTTTTACGATACGTTACTTATCTGCTTTTTTGGAGATTGGACGTGATAACAATATACGTGCCCTTACCTTTTTACGATACGTTACTTATCTGCTTTTTTGGAGATTGGACGTGATAACAATATACGTGCCCTTACCTTTTTACGATCCTATCCTTATCTGCTTTTTTGGAGATTGGACGTGATAACAATATACGTGCCCTTACCTTTTTACGATACGTTACTTATCTGCTTTTTTGGAGATTGGACGTGATAACAATATACGTGCCCTTACCTTTTTACGATCCTATCCTTATCTGCTTTTTTGGAGATTGGACGTGATAACAATATACGTGCCCTTACCTTTTTACGATCCTATCCTTATCTGCTTTTTTGGAGATTGGACGTGATAACAATATACGTGCCCTTACCTTTTTACGATCCTATCCTTATCTGCTTTTTTGGAGATTGGACGTGATAACAATATACGTGCCCTTACCTTTTTACGATACGTTACTTATCTGCTTTTTTGGAGATTGGACGTGATAACAATATACGTCCCCTTACCTTTTTACGATCCTATCCTTATCTGCTTTTTTGGAGATTGGACGTGATAACAATATACGTGCCCTTACCTTTTTACGTTCCGTTAATAATCGTTTTTACAACCCTTTATTTTTACGCCCCCTTATCGATTAAGTAACATATAACCCGAAAATCGATCGAAAAATGTGACGATCGACCGAAGCGAGACTACCCATCGACGGTATAGTTCGGATCGAGCCAGACGGCCGGACGTGCAATCGAAAGGGTTAGGCGCCTGACTTCCGGCCGGAGTCGCGATATAAACTCCGGTCGCTTTAACGTGGAGTTTCCGGTCTGCGACTGGTCTCCCGCCTGGAAGCGAGTGGGTCCTCTAAGTCCGTTGATTTCCGATAGCGATTGTTAATTATGTGAATTAAAAGTTTCGTTCGTCGGATTCTTCGTGTGACTGGTCGACGATATAGACTACTCGAGCCCCTTCCGAGTTCCGTTTCTTTTCGATGCGGCGGACGTATTTCTTCTCGCTTTTTGGGGAGATAGCCGACGCGCTGAATTTTCGGAACAGTTCCTACAGCGAGATCGCGGACTCGGTGAGCGTGGTATGCGTTACGGTCCAAATGCGATTAAACCATAGCACGAATGCCGTTTTCTTTTTTAGAATCCGGAAGAGTGCTTTAACATTTGCGATAACTCTCTACGTTCCGAGCGAGAATATTTTTAATATAGACGTAACGATCTTTCGAGATTCCCGTGTCGCTTTCAATCTAGCGAAGGGTCGAGAGAATGTCGTGAGGTCAGATGTCGAGCGACGTTTTACGTTAATACGCGTATCCGAAAGCAGCGTCTCTTTCTGCGTATCGTACATGCGGAAGCGAAAGGGCTGGGCTGCATATTCGGTAAATAAAAACGCGTTTGTTGACGGAGTCGTAACGACGAATTATTGTATATAATCACCGAAAAAAGACGAAAACTCTAGTCGTATGTTCGATGTGTCGACCGATAATTTCTGGCAGTGTTGAAGCGCATATACAGACACACAAAGATGCAGAAGTAGTTGACAAACGATAAAACGACGATAACGATGATCTTAGAAAGTAGCGATGATGACGATGACCCACCGATTACATAAAAATCGAGGCATCGAACAAACGTCGTCGTATTCTAAGTAGTTGTCGTCGACGTTACACATGTCGATAATGATAATGCGTCGTGTCTGTCGCCTTCTCTTAAAATTGCTAGTATCGAGACGACGCCAA
This sequence comes from Ips typographus, assembly GCF_016097725.1. Classification (NCBI taxonomy): domain Eukaryota; kingdom Metazoa; phylum Arthropoda; class Insecta; order Coleoptera; family Curculionidae; genus Ips; species Ips typographus. The sequence goes on from NW_028098579.1 coordinate 329,839, forward strand.
TGTATATACGACTACAAAAGAGTTTCGACTTAAAGGCGACGTATGTTTACCGAGCGTGGCATCTCGAACGGTTCATATCCGCTTCTTGACGCACAAATCACGCCAGGAACGCTTCGTTCCTTTTTTGTCGACGTCTTCTCTACTACGATAATAATATGGCGT